>NC_056733.1:1081379302-1081726802 GCF_019279795.1 Protopterus annectens | reverse complement strand
GCCACGTTCCAAAGGGACATGGCCAGCCTGCATAGGGTGTATGAATGGGTTCCTCCCTGTTTGTTTATGTACCACATTACTGTGGTGTTGTCTGTCCTTATCAATAGTTGATCTGGATGCAGAAGGTCTTTGAAAGCTATAATAGCATTTATTACTGCTAGCATTTACTTTTGATTGATGTGAAGGTGCTTTTCTTTTTGGGACCATTTGCCCTGAATGCACCGATCTGTCATGTGCTCCCCCCTGGCGTAGTCCGAGGCATCTGTTGTGATGACTTGATTTGCTTGAGGCTTGCAGAATGGGAGACCTGTGTTTGTTTGGCATGCTTGAGCCCACCACAGAAATTCCTTTTGAAGACATGGAATTAGTGGTATTATTGTTTCCAAACTGTGGCTGTGTTGAGATCATAGGTTTTTCAGGTACCATTGAAGTTTCCTCATATGCAGCTTTGCGCATGGGATTAGTAGGATGCAAGATGCCATGAATCCCAGAGCCTGCAGGATTTTCCTTGCAGTCAGCCTGGTGAAATTTGCTAGTGTTCTGAAGTACTGAGTTAGTTGCCCCTGCTTCTCTGGCGTGAGGTAGGCCATCTGGGTGTTTGTGTCCAGGTTGGCACCCAGGAAAATTATTTTCTGAGAGGGTATTAGCCTTGATTTCTTTTTGTTGACCGTGTATCCCAGAGAATTCAACAACATTATTACAAAAGCCAGATGTTTCAGAAGTATGTGCTTGCTGTCCGCTTGGATCAGGCAGTCGTCCAAATATAGGTATATTTGTATCCCTTGAAGTCTGCAGTAGGCAATTACTGATGCCAGGCATTTCGTGAATACTCTGGGTGCAGTAGATAAGCCAAAGGGCAATGCAGAGAATTGATAATGGGTTGAACCTGCAAGAAATCTGAGGTATCTTCTGCAATTTTGTCTGATTGGGACATGCAGTTATGCCTCCTTGAGGTCCAATGTTACCAGCCAAAACTCCTTGCCCAGCATGGGAAGAAGCTGCTGTAATGTGAGCATCTTGAATTTTGGTGCAGTAAAATGTGTTTAGGATGGATAGGTCCAAAATAGGTCTCCAATCTTTTCCCTTCCTTGGTACCAGGAATAGTCTGGAATAAAAACCTTGACCTTGTTCGTGAGTAGGTACCTCTTGAATAGCTTTCATGTCCATGAGATCTGAAATTTGTCTTTGTGCCTCTGCCCTTTGATCGTGTGGCAGGTTTGGCATGCCTCTCATTTTTGGAAGGGTGTGAAAATGGAATCTGTAGCCTCTGTTTATAATGTCCAGGATCCATTTGTCTTTTGTGACAATATGCCAATTTTTTGAAAATAATGCCAGTTTTCCGCCTAAGGTGCTGCCATTTGAGCCTTGCTTGGCATGCAAAGGGAAAGTCATTGGGCTTGCTTTCTGAATGGCTGCGAACTATCCTCACCACCTCTTTGTGTAGGAGTTTGCCATTGTCTGCCTCTAAACGATCCCTGAGATTGCCCTCTGCCCCTCGGGTGCCTGTATCTACCTCTTTGGGGTCTGTCCGTGGCTGGAAAGGACCAATTTTTGGAAGGCCAATTTCTACTGAAACGTGGAGGTTGTACCTGTAGAAAATCTTTCACTGTTTGCATTGATTTAGCCTTTTCCTCCATTTTCTTTAATACCTCCTCAGCTTTAACACCAAATAATACATCCTTTTGTAGAGGGGCATCTAGTAATTTAGCTTTGACATGATCTGGTCAGGTGTGCTCCTTGAGCCAGGCATGTCTACGTATGACTGATCCTGTAACATCAGCTCTACATGAGGCCTCTAGAGCATCAAAACCACATTGCAAGGTATGTTTACCCACTTGTTCTGCACTATGCATCGAATCCTGCAACTCCTTCAAGTCTGGTTGTTCAGGTTGTGACATTTTACTTCTCAACTGTGATAACAGAAACTGTTGGTACTTTAGCATATGGAACTGGCAGTTTAATGCCCTAATGGTTAAGGTGGCCAAGGTGTATACCTTTTCTCCCCACCTTTCTAAGGATCTGGAATCTCTCTCGGAAGGTAATGGGTTTTTAGCAGTGGAGGCCTTAATTCCCACGGGGCCCTGTGGGATAGTTTCTGGGTCAGCCGCATGGCTTTTGTATAAAAATTGGTGAGAGTCAGGAACCTGGTAGTACCTGTCACGGTTGACTGGGGCTGGAGGTAAAGAATCCGGGTTAAGGCAGGCCTCCGAGTACACATCTAGTATGTCTAAGATAGGAGGTATAGCCAGAGGCCTGTGCTGGGGTAGCAAGAGAAAATCCCTAAGCCTTTTCTTGGAATCTGAGTACTCTTGGCCTTCCCAGTGGAAGTGTTCCTTTAAGGTATGCAAGGTTTCCCCAAATGAGTAATCCTCTGGGGGGAGACAGAGGGAATGGACTCCTCAGCATCAGAATCTTCAAAAGGGGAGTAAGAATGTTCCTGTTCATCAGAGTGCTCTGAAATAATGGAGGCCTGGTCAGAGGAGGATTCTTCCTCCACTCTGGGCCTTTGTCTGGGGTTGAGAACCCCTGATAAGAGTAAAAAAATCCTCAGCCATTTTAAGCATCTGTTTTTTAGGCATGGGGCCTGGAGAAGGGCCCTGTGGAGCTTGTCTCTTAGAATGCATGGCTGCTTTAGACTTCGTGAAAGCCTTGATAGAAAAAGAAGAGGAAGGTCTGAAGACACCTTGGGAGGAGGCAGACCTGTCTACATTTTGAGATTCACCACCAAGAGTGGCTTTGGTATCTGTAGTCAGGGTGTGGGCCGAGGAGCCTGCGACCTCGGGCACAGAAGACACCGCCAATGAAGTGTCGTCGGTAGGCAGGGGCTGCATAGGCGCCTCTCTGAGAACCAGACCACCTGTAGTCGGCTTTGGCGTGGTGTCGGTAGAGGCCGCGGACCTCGTGTCGGTCCTTATCTTTGCGTTTTTTAGACAAAACTGGAGTCGGAGTATCCGACGACATAATATAGTTAATTTTTTTGCCAAAATAGTGCTGGGCGAACTCCGCCCGACGCTTAATGGTGCGTTTGTTGAATGTAGCAAAAAAACGACAGACCAAGACGTCGTGGTCTGGGCCTAAGCAAGGAATGCAGAGGGAATGAAAATCCTTATGCGGTATTTGCTTCCCACAAGAAATACAATTATTAACTTTGTCTGACATCGGTCTGAGGCAAGAAAAGTTTCCCCAACGGGGTACTTAGGTTTCAAGAAGACTTCGGTTGCGAAATTTTCGTAATTTCAGGAGCTGGCCGACCGGCACTTGCGAACTGCTTCTGCTTCGGGCACCGCGCGGCAAGAAAGACTGAAGAAAATGGCGTTGGCTGGTTCTTTTATACCCCTGGCGCACTGACGTCAGGGAAGAAGCAACGACAACCGACGCCGGACCTAGAATTTGGAATTTGGCCGACCGAGGACCCGCCTAACGGCAGGAGAACTCATCTGTTATGACTGCAGCTGTATGCACGATGAACATCTGTGCTCAGGCAATGGATTTTCAGTGAAATGAGTTTTCAACAAAATGAGTTTCTATGAAGTGTGTTTTCAGTGAAATGAAGTGTGTGTATGTGTGTGTGTGTGTGTGTGTGTGTGTGTGTGTGTGTGTGTGTATATATATATATATATATATGGATCTACTTTGATCCAGCAAATTTACGTTTCATCGAAACATAAATTCGCGACCTCACTTACGTGAAAGTGCATTTTTTCGAAAATGCACTTTCTTGTAAAAACAAAAATAAAACTTAAACCAAAAAAAAAACACACTAAACACAATTATGCAGGGGGGCAAGCCTCTTTACATCCCCCATATAGGAGGGATCCATTCCTCCCCACACCCCCCTACTTTAATATTCTCACTCCGAGATCGTACTACAGTGGGGAATATTCCCTTATCCCCACTGTACCACAATCTCAGGAATAGTTTGCTTAGTTGTAAATCAACACTAAATGTTGATGTACAATTAACATTACATGCAAACTGCATGTTTTTATTTCTTTTCTGTTTTATTTTTATTTGTTTTTACACGAAAGTGCACTTTCACGCAAGTGAGGTCGCAAATTTACAATTCGATGAAACGGAAATTTGCTGGCTCAAATGCGACACACGCACACACACACACACACACACACACACACACACACACACACACACACACACACACACACACACACACACACGCACACACACACACACACACACACACACACAATCATAGGAGGTTACTAGGCTAATGGGCCTGGGGGCCCTTACAATCAGAGCCAAAAGTTTATCCCCAAAAAAGAAAGCTCAGTCAGCAACTGTTGCCCCTGTCAGTGAGGGACACAGGTGGAACCCCTGGGATAAATTTGTTTCCCATCCACTCATCAAGGTTGCAATTGAAGAGGGTCAGGGACATACTTTGTTTGATGTGTATGGGGAGTCTATTCCAGAGACTAGGCAGCCTCTGGGAGACAACCCTTTCTCTCCAGCAGGTTTTGTTGAGGTCACATATTAGATTTAGGGCTTTCAAGCAGATAAAGCACAAGGAGTTAGACTTACAGATATGGAGCATCTCTAGTAGAGCAGGGTCCCATACTGCATTGTAGGCGAGACACAGATCACCTCTGAGTAATCTGTATGATACCGAATAGACTGATAGTGATTTGAGCCTGTCCACATAGGACACATGTCGGAGATTGGATTCTCTTTGTGAGGTACTTCTGTGGCCATTCCAGTTGATGCAGGTGTTTGGAGAGGTACATACCAAATGGGATTTTGTACACAATTATTGACCTAATGAAGGAGTAGTACAGAGAAGTAATAATCTCCTTTGTCCTGGAAGCAATCCCTTTACTTATGAGATAAACCAAATAAAAGACTTTTCTGACCACTGCCGCTACATGATGGTCGAATGTGAGATTGTTGTCAAACTGAGTGCCCAGGTATCTCACCACAGGTTCTGTGCTTAGGGGGTTGCCGTTGATCTGGTAATCAGTAGGGGCCATGTTTTTGCTGAATGGTATGATAATACATTTTTTTGCGTTTAACTTAAGGCCATGACTTTGGCAATAGTCACTTGGTGTGAGAGTCTCCTGCAGTATGTTAACATCATTTAGGAAGTCAATGACAGCACCCAACTTACAGTCGTCCGCAAACTTGGTCAGCCACAGGCCTTTTTGTCTTTATCTGGACCTCTGAGAAGCAGATGCCAAACAGTATGGCTCCCAGGACAGATCCCTGGAGAACATCCCTAGTGACAGGTCTGCTGTCGGAGGTGGAGGTGCCTGTTTTGACCTTGTGGGTACTATCGGTGAGCCAGCTGGCCACCCACCTGATGAGACAGGGATTTATTCCAAGTTGTGTTACCTTTTTGGTGATGCCTAAGTGGAGGATTGTGTCAAAGGCCTTGGCAAAGTCAAGATAAGCTGTATGTACTGACTTTCCCTCATCCAGGGCCTTGGTGACAGTCTCAAAGAAGTCAACCAGGTTCAACAGCCAAGATCTGCCCTTGACAAAACCGAACTAGGTGGGGTCAAGTGTTTGGAGACTGCCTATGTCCTTGCTTATGAGATCCATAATAATACGCCCCATGCCTTTATAGAACAGACTTGTCAAGCTAATGGGGGAATAGTTTTCAGGGTCAGTAGTGGCACCACCTTTGTGTAAGGGGATGACAATGGGTATGACAATGGCAGTTCTCTACTCTGCTGGAATGAAGCCTGTACCTAGGCTGGGGTTGAATAGGGTACTCAACGGCCAAGCTTGTTCTTGCTGGAGATGGTGCAGAATACAGTGTGGGACACTATCAGGTCCCATGGAAGCTGTGTTTCTTGCCTTGGATAAGGCCTTTAACACTACTGAGATGTGAGGTGTGGGACAAGTATCGGGGATGCTGAATGGGCCCCTGGAGTGGGGGGATATGGGGTGAAATATGTGCAGAACCTACCTTTTAGCAGGTTATCTAAGTCAACAGGATCAGTGTAAATGGAACCATTAAGTACTAATTTGGAAGAAACCTGGGCTTTGCCATGGAGGTTCCTGATGCAACTGAAAAAGGCTTTGTGCTTTCTCTTTGTTTTGGAGGTTAGTTTCAATTCATAATTGGCTTTGAAAGTTTTCACTAGTGATCTAATTCACTTGTTGAGGCTGAGAAGGGAGTTTTTCCAATTTCAAATTTGTTCCTTTTTACCCCTGGACAACAGCTTCTTCCTTTTGTTGTAAAGTCTGTTGATAGAGGATGTCCACCAGACAGGTTTGCGTTTCCTTGAGGAGCAGGTTTTAGTTCTGTTGCATATGGCTAAAGCCATGCAGCTGTACAGGTGCATGTATGACTGCATTGGCGTACTGTTCAACATATTTGTCTGCATCCTCTGAGGGGGGGGTGATGATGTGAAGCTACCGATGCCCTCCCTTAGGAGGATGTAGTCAGGTTTAGAGAAGTGTTTTAGCCTGGTTATGGCTGGGGGTAAGAAACTTCGAATGAGACAGACCAATGATCTGATCTCACCAGGGAAGAACTTACTATGGGAGTGGTGCAGCGGTGGCCCATGTTGGTGAGAACCAAGTCCAGAATGTTATCTCCCATTGTGGGAGATGAGACGAGCTGGTCCAGTGCATTAGAATTGTTGAATTCAAGGAATCGTTGGGTGAGTGCATCAGTGCAGGAATAGTTCACCCAGTCTATGGTGGGGTAGTTGAAGTCAACAAGGATCATGGTGTTAGGCGGTACCCTGATGGAGTCAAGTAGGTCCAGGTAGGAGGAGTAGGTGTCTTAAGTCATGGAGGGGGGTCTACAGCTGGCTATAACTTGGATGGGTGTCTTGCCAACTGTCAGTTGCACCTGGAGTAATTCCAGTGCATCATGCTTGCAAACCAGTCTGGAGGTACGCATGTCCTTAATGAAGATAGAGACTCCACAATCCTTAGTCTTCTCAACCTCATTTTGGGATCTGAATGTGTGGAATGAGGCATAGCCTGGTAAGGCAGGGGTGCTCTACATACCCCTGAAAGATGTACATATCTATATATTTTGGGGTACACTGAATCACTAATTAAGTGGAAAATGTTGATTCAATCCTACATAAATACACAGACACACACAACACAGACACACACAACACAGACGGTCTATACTGACTGACCATTTTCCACTATACTGAATCACCATTTCCCACTTGATTGATGATTTAATACAGCAAAATTATTTAATCTAACACACACCAATGCTGCATATTAAAAATGTATGTGCATCCCACAATCTCCAACTTTAAATATACCAACTCTGAGACTATAAAGCTGTGGGGAAAAAAGCAAATTCTCTTACCCCACTGTATTTGATCTCAACATAACACAAACATACCACCAAACATTGCTAGCAGAGTAAGTGAAACTAAAGATACACTGCATTTTCAAAAGTTCTAATATAAACTTATGTTAAAAACAGCATATACTTTACTAGCAAATTCCTTTTGTACACATGGCTGATCTTCATATATCGATGTATAGCAAAACTGAAAATTTTCAACAATGTACCTATCAAACTAATGAACAGCACCCTTTATACAAAAAAAAGAAAAAAAGTAAATATAAATATAAATATATATATATATATATATATGTATCACACACACACGCACACAAATACATACATGCATACAAAATGTATAACAACCAATCTTCCTCTTCTTTCGGCTTTTCCCGGTTAGGGGTCACCACAGCGGATCACCTGTCCGCTCATGATTGTCAGTGGAGTTTTACGGTGTCGAGTTGCCAGCCCGGCGCCCAACCTTCCACAGAAGGCACACACATGCACACACTCACACCTAGGGCCAATTTAGTGTGTCCAATCCACCTACAGCATGTGTTCTGGATGTGGGAGGAAACCGGAGCACCCGGAGGAAACCCACGCGACCAAGGGAGGACATGCAGACTCCGCACAGAAGGCACCCCAGCCAAGGATCGAACCAGAGAACCTCTTGCTGTGAGGCAGCAATGCTAACCGCTGCACCACTGTGACCGCCCCAAAATTTATAACAACCAATCAACGGGATATATTGGGAGGTAGCAGCAAACTATTACACCTGTAGATAAATGCATTCAGATATGGGGAAAACAAACAACTGCTTTACAGCAACCATAGACTAGGGAAAATCCTGCTGCTCTGAGGCAGAGATAGTGCCCCTGGGCCACCAAGCTGTTCAGCAGTACAAATATTTATGTAAAAAGTCATGTACAAAAACAAAGGCATTTGTGTCTATCTAAATAATGTAAGTGGACAAAAATGACTGCAGGGCAGTAATATAAAGCTGATTCTAAAAGACATGCTTCTGGAGCATTTCTCCCCGGGCCTCCGCTGAAAACAGGATCTGTGGAACCTAGTCGGACTTTCCCGGTCAACAAATGTTAAATAAAATAAAAAAAATAAATAAATGTTCTGTAGCAACACAACTCCCAGAATTAATCTGTCAATCTCATCAAAAAACAAATAGGATTATTCTGGGCACTTTGTCTCCTTTTTGTGGGATTATTTGCTAAATATAAAGGGCAAAGGCAGCATGACGAAAGATTCTAAAATTCTGCAAACAGTGGAGGGCTTGCTAATTTTAATTTAAAAACATATACGTGTTGATGGCAAAACAGCTTATAGTTTCAATAAGAAAGCTCTTGGTAGTCCTCCATCAAGAACACTAAATGGTGATTGATGTTTAAATGGTTAAGCCTTCCAAGCATACCTCTCAACTGCACAGATTTTCGCCTCATATTTTTGGTCCATTTTTCATAAAAAAAAGTTTTTCTAGCAAATCATTGAAGATTTAAGTAAAAAAAATGACAGACACGAGTTTCAGACTTCATACCCTTCAGAAACTTCATGCTAATGCAAAACTTGTTATTCTCTCTAATTCGTAAGAGCAGTATTTAAAAATGTTCCCTATTTTTGGACCTTTGCCCCCCCCATTACTTACGTCTTTTCCAAGATTTCTTACTCTGAGAGGTTGAGGGGTATGCTTCCAAAGCAATTCTAACAAACATCTTTAGACAGAGAAACTGTGAAAGTCAGAACAAAAGCTAAAACTCAGAATGTGTGACATGTGGCACTTCACATGAAGGAAGAATTAAGCCATGGTTTCCTTTCACATCTGTGTTCTTATTTCAATGAAAATGCTGTGGTATGCATAGTAAGACTTCTAATTTCAAGCTATAAGAAAATGGTTAACACTTACGTTGCAGGATAACATTCGGCATAGCTGTTAGGCATTCCAAAGAAGTCGCCCAGTTGTTTCTTATCATCACCCTTCTTTAATGTTAAAAATATTAAGGAGCAAACTGCATAACAACACAGCTCAGAACAGCTTTAAAATAAGAAATACCCAGAAAAACAATAAAATGCTACAAATGCATCCTGCAGTGCTAAAAACAATATTTGAACAGAAACAGAGGTACTACTACTTGTGGAAATAGGCTAAATGAATAGGCTGTAAAGCCCAACAACCACTGGAGAAGGCAGTGAGTGGAAAACTGCAACAAAAAATGGACATGAACTCAGAATAACTTCACTATTCACCTCAAATTCTCATATGAGACAAGACTGACCCTCTTGAATTCACAAGAAGAGACTCATCCAGCATTAAATTGCAGAGCAGCACACTGTCTGGTTATGAAACAATGATGAGGTACAGCACAAGAAGTAATAAAGTGAGGTCTCTCAAAGCTTCTTTACCTACCAACCCTAAATACTTTCCTTGCCAAACTGTTTACATTTAGATGTGCCCAACACTTACTTAACCTGATTTTTCTGAGGTATACAAATTATACTATCATTACTTCTGAACTAGGCCAAGTCTACAAGAATATGCAGAAAATTCCCCACTGCACCCACATAAAAAGGCTTATGATTTGTAGATTCTTACTAAACATACCGCCAAGCGAGACCATCAAGAAGCACAGCCACAATGCCTGGTACTGCTGGAAAACTAGCAGTGCCTTCCACTGACTCTCTCCACTTGATCCTGGTGAAAATTTGTGATCACAGTCATTCAGACTGGTTTTAAAAGGAGGCTAGAAAAGTACTTAGCTTGACAGGCATGGGCAGCCAATTTCAGAAATGGGGTATTAAGTTGGGTCAAGTATCAATCACACCATCAGATCTTGTCGATGTAATACTGAAGGTTAAGTTGTCTTCAACAGGTGACTGTTTTACCACTTGATATCTATGTAGGCGAAGGGGTTCAAAGAATGCTGGATAATTCACAGCACAAAAAGCTAAGCAGAGATCACCCCATCAGGAATCTGTTTGACACTGATCTTTTAATCTATCAGAGTAACTAAGAGTACTGAGATTGGAGATCTTTTTGGTGAGGAAAGGCTGAGGTCTCTCAAGCTGGTTTAGGTGTTTGGTGAGGTAAATGCTTAACAGTGCATTATATGCAATGACGGACTTAACAAGGGGTGAATAAAGTGGGAATATAATTTCTTTGGACATTGAACATATGCCATGAAGGATAAGCTGTTCAAGGTAGAAAGATTTTCTAATCACCAGAGAAACATGGTGCTCAAAGGGGCCTCTTATGTACCCATACATCCACAATGACCTTGTCAAATTTAAGTGGAATGTTATCTGTACAGTAAGCAATGATGCCAGACTTAATAAATTAACTATGTTACATTTCTTGGTGTTAAGGGTAAAGCCCATGATTAATCTGTCAGCATTTATTTGGTCCAGTCCTTGCTGGAGAATTTACATATCAAAATTGGATTTGATAACTGCCCTCATTTTGTAATCCTCTGCAAACTTGTTTAGACAAAG
Source organism: Protopterus annectens (assembly GCF_019279795.1). Classification (NCBI taxonomy): domain Eukaryota; kingdom Metazoa; phylum Chordata; order Ceratodontiformes; family Protopteridae; genus Protopterus; species Protopterus annectens. The sequence goes on along the minus strand of NC_056733.1, from coordinate 1,081,716,022 downwards.
TTCCCTGACGTGGACTTTTATGTCGCACAAATACATACTAAAGAGGAGGTGATTCAGAACACAACCCTGTGGAACACCACACTACTGTCATTTTTCTGTCTAAATCAAATACCTCGGACCTTAACAACATGGCTTCTGTCAGACAGTCAATTACCAATCCAGCAAACTATGTACAGGATAATGCTGAGTTGGAAGTGTTTGTCATAAACCGGGGGGGGGGGGGGTCAAAGGCCATGGCCTTTATATATATATATATATATATATATATATATATATATATATATATATATATATATATATATACACACACACACACACACACAGACACATATATATATATATATATATATACATATATATATATATATATATATATATATATATATATATATATTTATATATATATATGTTTAGTATATCTTCTCTTTTGGCTGCTCCCATTAGGGGTCACCACAGCGGATCATCTGTTTCCATTTCTTCCTGTTCTCTACATATTGCTCTCTTACACCAACCACCTGCACGTCCTCTCTCACCACATCCATAAATCTTATTTTAGGCCTTCCTCTTTTACTCTTACCTGGCAGCTCCATCCTTAGCATCCTTTTCCTGATATACCCAGCATCCTTCCTCAGCACGTCCAAACCAACGCAATCACGCCTTTCTGGCTTTGTCTCCAAACCATCCAACCTGAGCTGACCCTCTAATATGCTGATTCCTAATTCTGTCCAACCTTGTCATACCCAGTGCAAATCTTAACATCTTTAACTCTGCCACTTCCAGCTCTGACTCCTGTCTTTTTGTCAATGCCATTGTCTCCAACCCATACAACATAGCTGGTCTCACTACCCTCTTGTAGACCTTCCCTTTCACTCTTACTGGTACCAGTCTGTCACAAATCACTCCTGACACTTCTCCACCCATTCCACCCTGCCTGTACTCTCTTCTTCACCTCTCTTCCACACTCACCATTACTCTGAACTGTTGATCCCAAGTACTTAAACTCATCCACCTTCACCAACTCTACTCCCTGCATCCTCACCATTCCTCTATCCTCCCTCTCATTCACACACACATATTCTGTCTTAGTCCTGCTGACCTTCATTCCTCTCCTCTCTAGAGCATATCTCCACTTCTCCATGGTCTCCTCAACCTGGTTTCTACTCTCACTACAGATCACAATGTCATCTGCAAACATCATAGTCCATGGGGCCTCCTGTCTGATCTAGTCTGTCAACCTGTCCATCACTACTGCAAATAAGAAAGGGCTCAGAGCTGATCCTTGATGTAATCCCACCTACACCTAAAATGCATCTGTCACTCCCATTGCAGACTTCACCACTGTCTCACTACCCTCGTACATATCCTGTACCACTCTTACATACTTCTCTGCCACTCCTGACTTCCTCATTCAATACCACAACTCCTCTCTAGGCACCCTATCATATGCTTTCTCCAAGTCCACAAAGACACAATGCAACTCCTTCTGACCTTCTCTATATTTCTCCATCAACACTCTCAGAGCAAACATTACATCTGTAGTGCTTCTTCCTGGCATGAAATCATACTGTTGATCACTAATCACCTCCCCTCTTAACCTAGCTTCTACCACTCTTTCCCATAACTTCAAGCTGTGACTGATCAGTTTTATCCCTCTGTAGTTTCTACAGCTCTGCACATCACCCTTACTCTTAAAAATAGGTACCAAAACTAAATTCTCCACTCCTCAGGCAACGTCTGACTTTCCAAGATTTCATTAAACAATCTGGTTAAAAAACTCCACTGCCATTTCTCCTAAGCACCTCCATGCTTCCACTGGTATGTCATCTGGACCAACAGCCTTTCCATTCTTCATCCTCTTCATAGCTGTCCATACTTCCTCCTTGCTAATCTGTTTCACTTCCTGACTCACTATCCCCACAGCATCCAACCTTGTCTCTCTCTCATTCTCTTCATTAATCAGCCCCCTCAAAGTATTCTTTCCATCTGCTCAACACACTCTCCTCGCTTGAGTACATTTCCCTCACTATCCTTTATCACCCTTACCTCATGCACATCTTTCCCAGCTCTGTCCCTCTGTCTAGCCAATCAGTAAAGGTCCTTTTCTCCATCTTTAGTGTCCAACCTTTCATACAACTCTCCATATGCCTTATCCTTCGCCACCTCTCTCTTTGCCATGTTCTTCATCTCCTTATACTCCTGTCTACTTTCTTCATCTCTCTGACAATCCCACTTCTTCTTCGCCAGACTCTTCCTCTGTATACTCTCCTGTACGTCCTCATTCCACCACCAGGTCTCCTTGTCCTCCATCTGTCCAGATGTCACACCAAGCACCTTTCTATCTGTCTCCTTTACCATCTCTGCTGTAGTTACCCAACTCTTCACTGCCCCCCAGTGCCTGTTTTAACTCTTCCCTGAACTCCAGCTCACAATCACCCTTTTTATATATTTAGTATATATTCATATAAAACAGTGTTGACTATATGCCCCTTATCCATGGCTTCAGTAGCTCTTTCAAGGAAATCAGCTAGGAAGAGAAGATATGATCAGTCTTTTACAATGCCGAACTAATGTGTATCCACAGATATCAGGTCACTAATATTATTTGATCAGCTACATGTTCCAGTGCTCTGGAAATAACACCAGTGAAACTAACAAGACTGCAATTCTCAGGGTCAGTAAAGGGACCAGCTTTAGGTAACGGAACCACAACAGCCATTCTCCATTCCTTGGGGATATAACAGTGGAGAGAGACTGCTTGAAAAGGTGAATGAGGGGTTTTGCCAAGTGATTCTTGACACTTCTCAGCAAGCATCCAGGGACACTGACAGGCCAAATGAAAGCAGTGTTTTTAATTGTGGAAAGTGTCAAAAGGACTTGGTCCAAATTGACCTGAAGAGGGGGAATCTGACGGGGGATGGAGGGGAAAGACATGGGAGTGGGTGGAGTAAAACTGGAAGATAATTTGTTTGCAAGAATTTTAGCAATGTTCTTTTGGTCAGAGAAGGCAGTACCATTTGAAACAAGTTCAATACAGAACTGCAGGTTATTTCTAATCTTCCTAATATAACCGAAGAAGGCCTTGTAGTTATCATTTGAATAAGTTGCAATTTTAACTTATTACATCTGAGTGACGCCTCCAGTTGCTTCTGCAGTTAACTTCTACTGACGCCTCTAGGCATCAAATACCATTTGTTCATATTTGCTTCAATAATTCCAAAACCATGCTATGTACAAGGTTTTTAAAGACTTCATCTTATAGACAATGGCAAACTCAGCTGCATTAATATTTGACCTCTGCCTAGTGCAGGTAAATAGATATTAACTGTTGTTTTTATGATATTTATATAGATAGAATTTTCACATATTTCTAAATATCTCAACAACCACATAACACAGACAGAACTCCTTAGCGTCATATGAAAGCTGTCAGTTAGATGAACAAAATACTGCTAACAGTATGTGTGTAACTTGAGTGGTTGCTTACATATTAAGTTGTTTACAAAATATTATGAATCTAATAGTTACTGCACTTATAAAATTTGGTTTAAGACCCTAGAACCTAAAGAATACTACCACTACAAAACTAGCTTGTGCTGAAGAGTTTGCCATTTACACTTCTTTCATAACCCCTCTGGTTCCAGAAATATGAATATTTGTTTGCAATGTGAGGACATAATTTGATTCCGTCAAAAGGCTTAGGCTCCAACCACTGAAGTTACAGTGCAAACCTTCCTGAACTCCACTGGAGAGAATGAGTCAAGTTCATAGCGGACCTTACATTGCCTAACGGTAAGTTCAATAGACTTCCTAGTTTTAGGTCCCTTTTACAGTGATGAAATGGACATCTTTTAATGACAGCCAGGAGCTTTTTCTTTTTAATTACAAAGTCTGTTGATGCAGCAGTACCACCATATGGATTTAGCTCTAAACGTGCCATTATGCTTACTACATAATGGTATTGATGCCTCAATGCATCTATCCAAGAGGGAGTAAAATTGAAAGCAGTAAGCAGCAGCCTCTGTTACATGATTTACTGAGGAGCTACACCATTTGCGATGGTTGACAAGGTCAGTAAATATAAACAACTGGTCTTGGAGTGATCCCTGAATATTTTCAGGAGTCATTAGGGTATATAAGGAGGCAACAGATGTCAGGATCCCAGTCTTTTCTTGCTGTTGGAGCCTGAAGCAGTGTTTCAGTGCATCGGTCAGTCTGCACCAGAGAGAAGTTTTCTGAAAGCTACATACCCAAATTGAGGAACTCTTTTTCTTTGTTTGGCTCATGTCAGACAAGGGGCCAAGAAAATACAGTTGTGTACACTTACCATAAATGTAGATGTTCGAGTGTATTCACTGTTGCAATCATTACATTTGAGTAATCTGCTGGCAGGTTGCCCTCAGTCGGCCTGAATTCCAAAGTCTTGGGTCCTGCGTCGGTTGCTGTCGCCTCTTCCATGACGTCAGGTCGTCAGGGGTATAAAATAAGCAGCCAATGCCATTTTCTTTAGTTTTTCTTGCCCCAGATGTCAGGTGCCCCCAAAAAGGTAGCAAAAATATATATGTACAAAAACTATATATACATGCATCAATATAAAATTTACCTTCATCTACAAGCAAATACACCACATAGGTTGTAGAAGATAGAGAAGGTAAGATAAACTCCAGAATGAAATGGGGGATGGTGGGTGGGTAACCTGGACTGCAACAGTGAATACACTCGAACATCTACATTTATAATAAGTGTACACAACTGTACTATGTTCTTCGTGTTTCAATGTTGCAGTCATTACATTTGGGTAGAATCCCAAAGCTATGGTTGGGAGGCTGGAGCTAAACAGCATTAGGTGCATCAATAAGGCCCTGCAGAACTGCAGTGGCAAAGCCTGCCCTGGACTTCGAGTAGAGAGGCAAATGATAATGCTTTGTAAAGGTGTGAACAGAACTCCAAGTAGCAGCCTCTAGAATGTCTTTGGTTGGTACTCCTCTGAGAAAGGCTGCTGAAGTAGCTGCAGCTCTGGTGGAATGAGACCTAATGCCCTTGGGCACAGGTTTACCATGGTGTAAATAGCAGAAACGAATATAGTGGCTTATCCACTTTGAAACAGTCTGCTTTCAAATAGCCTTTCCTTCTGATCCTGCAGCATATGTCACTAGCAATTGCTCAGTTTTTCTTAGAGCTTTATTCCTGCTCAAGTAGAATTTTAGCTGTCTGTGTACGTCCAAGGAATGCAGAATTCTCTCCCCCCTTGTTCTGCGGATTTGGATAAAAGGTTGGCAGATGAATAGTTTGGTTAAGAGCCACACTGGAAACCAGCTTAGGCATAAATGTTGGATTTGTCCTCAGAGACACCCTGTCTGGGTAAAATATGATAAAAGGATCACAGCCATGAGGGCCTGTAGCTCTAAGACTCTTCTTGCTGAAGTAATTGTTAGTAGCAGAGCTGTTTTCTATGATAAGAACTTTATATCAGCAGTAGCAGCTGGTTCAAATGGAGGCAGGGTGAGCTTTTCCAACACATAATTGAGGTCCCATACAGGTATTGGTGAACTTCTAGGAGGCCTTAAATTTTTGGCTCTTCTAAGATACTGCTTTAGTAAAGGATGAGAAAAGATTGGTGGCTCTGTATTGTAATGAACCGAAATGGCAGAGGCATGGATTTTAATTGATGAGAAAGATAGGCCTTTGTCAAGCATCTCAGTCAAGTATTGTAATATCTGAGGAATATTTGGTTCGGCTGTATCAGTTCCTTGTGCTTGAATCCAAGTACAGAATCTCTTCCATTTATCAGCATAAGTTTTCTAGTACTAGGCCTTCTGGCTTCCAAAATGACATCCATCACAGCTTTACTGAGAGGTGTTGTTTCTATAACTATATGATCAGCCATGCTGCCAGGTTCAGTGTCTGGAGTTGACTGTGCAGGATCGGATTGTTTTGCTGGGACAATAGTTGAGATCTTTGAGGTAAGGTCCAAGCTGGGTATTGAGACAGGTTTCCTAGGATTGGGTACCAATATTGGCGGGACCAGTCCGGGGCAATTAGTACCATCTTTGGTTTCTTGTCTGACTTTTAGGAGGACCTTGGGAAGAAAAGGCAGAGGAGGAAAGGCGTAAACTGATAGGTTTTTCCAACTGAAGGATAGGGCGTCCACTTTCCATGCTTGTCTGTAAAAAGTCCCTGTGCAGAATCTTTTCAATTGGTAATTTTGAGGAGAGGTAAATAGATCTATGTCTGGGCTCCCCCATTTCTTTGTTATGCTGAAGACTTGTGGATCTAGTTTCCACTCGTGAGGATCTATAAGGTTTCTGCTTAAGTCGTCTGCCAGAGTATTTTGTTTTCCTGGCAGGAATTGAGCCTGAAGATGTATTTAGTAAGTCAAAGCTGTGTCCCACAGTGCCATGGCTAATCTGCAAAGGGGGTATGAGTGCATGCCCCCATGCTTGTTTATGTACCACATGACCATGGTGTTGTCCGTCTTTATCAGTAGTTGCCTTGGATGAAGTAAGTCCTTGAAGGCTGTCAGGGCATTTTGAATAGCTAGCATCTCTTTCTGGTTGATATGTAGATGCATTTGTTTTGGGGTCCATATGCCCTGAATGCATCTTCCCGCCATGTGGGCCCCCCATGCATAACCTGATGCGTCTGTTGTTAATGTTTGGCTAGCAGGGGGTAGAGTGAAGGGCCGTCCCATGTTTTGGTGACATGCCTTTGCCCACCATAGAAACTCCTGTTGTAGGCAGGGAATGAGAGGAATCATTGTTTCCAGACTGTGACAATGTTGACTCCATAAACTTTTTAGGTACCAATGAAGTTTCCTCATATGCAGTCTTGCATATGGAATCAGTAGGATGCAGGATGCCATGAAGCCCAAAGCCTGTCTTGCAGATAACAGGGTTTTTGTTGCCATCAGTTTGAAGTAAGTAGTCAATTGCCTTTGCTTGTCTAGCATGAGGTAAGCCATCTGGGCAGTTGTAATCAAGCTTGCACTCAGGAATGTTATCTTTTGAGAGGGTACCAGTTGTGATTTCTTTTCGTTTATTGTGTACCCTAGGCATGTTAGAAGCCTTTTCACAAACGCCAGGTGTTGAAGAAGAACATCCTTGTTCTCTGCTTGAATGAGACAGTCGTCCAAGTAAGGATATATTTGTATACTTTTGTGTCTGCAAAATGCAATCACTGGTGCCAGGCACTTTGTAAAGACCCTGGGTGCAGTAGATAAGCCAAAGGGCAGTGCAGAGAATTGGGAATGCATTAAGCCAGCCTTGAATCTGAGGTATCTTCTGCACGATTGCCTTACTGGGACATGCAGGAAAGAAGTAAAGTGGATTATTCAGTTAGCAGCAGATAGGGGTCATGGCCTTAATGACAAAGTTTCTTTGAGACCATTTTTAATAGACAAACCTTTTAAACGTTGATGGATTTTTTATATATACTGTCAGATAATTTATATAGATTATTATTACTTTTATAGATATTTCTGTATATTTATTTATAAAATCTTATATTATAATATTATGTATTTTAAAATGTTATTAAGTATGAAGTGTTGAAAATTTCCCTCCTTCCCTTCATGTGAAGCAATTATTAAGCTTCTTATTGTATGAACTTTTATAGCTGCTACCCAATAGGAGTTCTTTTATTATTATACAAGATGTTTGATGCAGGGACTTAAGTCTGATGAAGCGTCCAGGTGACGTGAAAGCGCTTACTGTTTCTCTTCTTTTTGCCTTAATAAACTTCGTTTTGGAACATTTCTGCAGTTGGAATATAATTGCTGGTGAATAGGTTGGCTTCGATTGTCGTGGTGTATCCTCTTCATACATATTTTTTGGACTTATCTGTTTTTTAAAGGATACTTTATCCAGGTTAGTATTTTATACGCTTTACATATGCAGTCTTGCATATGGAATCAGTAGGATGTAGGATGCCATGAAGCCCAAAGCCTGTCTTGCAGATAACAGGATTTTTGTTGCCATCAGTTTGAAGTAAGTAGTCAGTTGCCTTTGCTTGTCTAGCATGAGGTAAGCCATCTGGGCAGTTGTAATCAAGCTTGCACTCAGGAATGTTATCTTTTGAGAGGGTACCAGTTGTGATTTCTTTTCATTTATTGTGCACCCTAGGCATGTTAGAAGCCTTTTCACAAACGCCAGGTGTTGAAGAAGAACATCCTTGTTCTCTGCTTGAATGAGACAGTCGTCCAAGTAAGGATATATTTGTATACTTTTGTGTCTGCAAAATGCAATCACTGGTGCCAGGCACTTTGTAATGACCCTGGGTGCAGTAGATAAGCCAAAGGGCAGTGCAGGGAATTGGGAATGCATTAAGCCAGCCTTGAATCTGAGGTATCTTCTGCACGACTGCCTTACTGGGACATGCAGGTATGCCTCTTTTAGGTCTAATGTCACCAGCCAAGCATTCTTGCCCAGCATGGGCAGATGCTGCTGCAAAGTCAGCATTTTGAATTTTGGAATGTCCAGGTATGTGTTCAAAATCGATAAATCCAGTATTGGCCGCCAGGCCTTGTCCTTTCTGGGTACCAAGAACAATCTTGAGTAAAAACCTTGTCCTTTTTCCTGTTCTGGTACTGGCTGAATGGCCCCCATATCCATGAGGGACGTAACCGGTTTCTGTGCCTCTGTCCATTGATTTTTTGGCAGATATGGCCAACCGTTTGCCATTGGCAGAGTATGGAAATGGAATCTGTATCCCTGTGATACTATGTTTAGCACCCACTTGTCCTGGGTTATTAACTGCCAATTTTAAGCAAAAAGTGCTAATTTCCCCCCTGGGGTTGCTGCCAACAGATAAGTGCTTGGTGAAGGCAGAGGGAAGTCATTGCAACTGTTTTCTGTAGGTTTGCGCTTTATCTCCTCCAGCTTTGTAGGTAGAAGCGCCCCATTGCGTTGACCTGTATGAATCTTGTGCCTGGTATCTGGAACCCTTAATGCATCTGGATTTGCCCCTTTGAGCTCTGTCTGACACAGGAAAGGACCAATTTTTTGTCGGCCAGTGTCTACTGAATCTTGGTGGCTGCACTTGTAAGAAGTCTTTTACAGTTTGCATAGACTTAGCTTTGTCTTCCATTTTCTTTAAAACCTCTTCTGCCTTAATACCAAACAGAGTATCATGCTGTAAAGGTGCATCTAGTAATTTAGCTTTAACATGATCAGGCAAATTTTGTTCCTTTAACCAGGCATGCCTCCTAATCACAGATCCAGTAACTGCGGCCCTGCAGGAGGCCTCTAAGGAATCATAACTACATTGCAAAGTATGCTTTCCAACCTGTTCAACTGTATGCAATAATTCCTGCAATTCTTTATTTTCTGCACATTCAGAAATCAACATCATTTTCTGTTTCAGCAATCCCATAACATGTTGTTGATAGAGCATATGAAACTGGCAGTTTAAGGCCCTAATTGCCAAGGTTGCAGATGTATAAACCTTTTTTCCCCCCATCTATCCAGTGCCCTTGAATCTGTGTCAGAGGGGGTAGGATTTTTTGCTGTTGAGGCTTTAACTCCCTTTAGACCCTGTGAAATAGTTTCAGGATCAGCAGCAGGGCTTCTAAATAAAAATTTGTGCGAGTCAGGGACCCTGTAATATCGGTCAGGCTTGCTGGGAGCCAGAGGAAAGGAATCAGGGGTCAAACTTGACTCCGAAAACACATCATCCACAATGTCTAAAACAGGGAGTATGGCTAAAGGCCTGTGCTGAGGGAGAAGGAAATCCCTGAGCCTCTTTTTTGATTCTGAGAAATCTTGACTCTCCCAGTGAAAATGCTCCCTTCAAAGTATGCAAGGATTCTCCAAATGAATAATCCTCAGGAGGTGATGCAGATGGAATAGACTCCTCTGCATCAGAATCCTCACAGGGAGGTATAGATAATTCCTGATCAGAAGAGGAATCGGAAGAAATAGAAACCTGATCTGAAGATTCATAATTAGTGTCTTGCCTATCCTCTTATCTGGAGGGGGATGGGAACCCCTGATCAAGGTAATAAGGTCTTCAGCCATTTTGATCATCTGTTTTTTAGGCATAGAAGCCTGTGCATGTGGCTCATGCATTGGTTTTTTACTTTTAGAAGTTGCTTTTGTCTTTGGTTTTGCAGCTGTCATCGGTTTGATGTAAAAATGTTGAGGCCTGAATACACCCTCAGAAACCGGTGCCTGCTCAGCGCCTCCAGACCCATCCGAGAGAGATACATCTGTGGGTCCAATACTTTGAGTATCTTGCGGCATGCTGGACTCCACATGGGTGTCGGTAGGGGCCTACGACTCGAAAGTAGCTGGTATCAGGGGCTGCGAAAGCACCTCACTGAGTACCAGCGAATGGCTTAGGAGAAGCGTTGTCTGTTCTGGACCTCAACTGTCTCTCTCTGTCTTTTTCTTTGCGCCTTTTATGTACTCTGATTGCTACCCGACATTTCTGGGTAGTTAAATCTGTTTCCAAAATATTTTGAGGCAAAAATATACGGACGCGTAATAGTGAGTTGGTTAAATCTAACACAAAACCGACAGCCAGGCACGTTGTGATCATGGCCTAGGCAAGGAATACAGTATAAATGGAAATCCTTATCAGGTACTTGCTTCCCACAAGTAATACAATTAACTTTTTCTGACATCGGTATGGAGCAAGAAAAAAGTTTCCCCAACGGGGTACTTCACTTTAGTGAAGACTTCGGTTCTGAAACTCAAACTCGAACTTTTAGGAGTCGGCCGACCAGCACTTGCGAAATGCTTCTGCTTCGGGCACCGCGCGGCAAGAAAGACTAAAGAAAATGGTGTTGGCTGCTTGTTTTATACTCCTAACGACCTGACGTCATGGAAGAGGAGACAGCAACTGATGCAGGACCAAAGACTTTGGAATTCAGGCCGACTGAGGGCAACCTGCCAGCAGAGTACCCAAATGTAATGACTGAAACACGAAGAACACCAGGCTTTTGCCGCAAGACGGTTAGACAGGACTAGGGAAGGGGTAAAAAGTCAGCTGGTGCAACTAAAAGAAATGTTTCTGAGGACAAGATATATATCTGCACATTGTTTGTATGCTTGTATTGTTGTTCTTTCTTGAATCTAAGTGAAGTGTACAAATGCATCCACCACTGCAAGTGATATAATGTAATGAGAATGAAAATCTGTATATTGTAGATTGCAGTGTGAATGCAACCCTGTACATTGTATGTAAATGTGAATTTTATTTTATTTTTTGTCTTAGTAAAAATGTTTTGTACCTCTGTATATCATATGTATCTTGTGTGTACATATTTGTCAGTTGTAGCTTTTCTCCTTGGACCTCCATTGAAAAAAGGTTTTATTGCTTAGCTGGACTTTTCTGGCAATCAAATACAATAAAAAAAAAAAAAATCAAAATAATTAACATCTCTGGTGGGCACAGGAATAATTAGGTCAAGTGTGTAGACATTTACAAAGCCCAGAAGTCTCTAGGCATACTTGTTGGTAGTAAATGCTTGCCAGTTTGTGTGTGGATAGTTGAAGTTGAAGTTACCCAGTTATCTGCCTTGGCCACTTACTTCTGAACCAGTTTTTGAGCTCCCCCTCTACGCATAATGCCCTATTCCATCCCCATAACCTCAGATCGAGTTTATTGCCATAGGCTCTTACCCTACAGCAAGACAGAGACAGGAATACCTGACAGAGAAAAGAAGGGCTCAAACCCAAGCCTGGAAAGTACAGTTGTGTACACTTACCATAAATGTAGATGTCTGAATGTATTCTACCAGAGAAAAAAATCTCCCTCCTACAAAAGCTGGGGAACACCCTGACTGATGTCTGTATGCTTGGGTCTATAGGGAGCAAACAGATGTCAGGATCCCGGTCTTTTCTTACTGTTGGAGCTGAAGCAGTGTTTAAGTGCATCGGTCAGTCTGCACCAGAGAAGTTTTCTGAAAGCTATGTACCCAATTGGGGAACTCTTTTTTTCTTTGTTTGGCTCATGTCAGACAAGGTTAATAATTGTCTCCATTGTGGTAAGCAATTTCCATTTCTTTTGTGTCGCCCGTTTAGGCCCAGATCACAACGTACTTCACTGCCATATTAGACCTCCCAGGAAGCCTGTCCCTCTTTCCTGGGACCTTAATTTTGTTTTGGGGAAACTGACCCAGACTGCTTTTGAGCCAGTGGCTTCAGCTTCCTTGAAGCATTGTTCTTGGAAGACTGTTCTTTTGTTGGCCCTTAATTCTGCCAGACGAGTGCTGAGCTTCAAGCCCTTACGGCTGTTACTCCTTTTTTAGTTTTCCATAAGGATAGTGTGCCCCTCCGTACTAATCTTTTGTTTATGCCCCAAATGGTGAAAGAGTTATCTCTTAATCAGTCTATTAATTTACCCACCTTTTCCCTTTTCCACAATGTGCTACTAAGAATGTTTTGCAGTTTGGATATGCACAGACAACTGAGATTTTATTTGGATAAGACCAAAGCTTTTTGCAAACCTGATCAGCTTTTTGTTTCTTTCATCCTAGATCTTTTTAATTGGCTGTTTCCAAGCAAACTATTTCTTCTTGGATATCCAAGCCATTTATATTTGTTATTCTTTTCAAGGCAACAGCCTTCCTTTTTCTGTTAAGGCTCATTCTACTACTGCTGCGGCTTCTTTTGGTGCTTTTTTCAAGAGTGTAGATACAACCTATATTCTTGAGGCAGCTGTCTGCACTTCTGTGCATACTTTTACCAAGCAATATAAATTGGATCCGATAATCAGGACTAGAGCTGCTTTTGCTAGGGCCATCCTTCATGAGTTCCTAGAGGGCTCTGCTGGTCTGTCCTCCTCCCTTCACTTCTTCATGAGCTTTTGCACTCTCCCTATTGTAAGGAACACTGAAACAGTGAAATGGAAGGACACAGTACAGCTGTGTAAAATCTTGCCATAATGGCAGATATCCTTCTTTTCAGTGTTGCAGAATTCACTCCCTCCCTCCTACCCCTGGCTCTTTTCCCTTCTGGATGTGCTTGGTACCTCTCTAATTCTTGGAATGGAGATCCTACTGGGGCCCTCAGTTCTGAGGATGGTATGTCTGGATATCGCCTTTATACCCTAAGCTGTATGCGGGGGGCATACGCGAGATGTACAGTGTACCTTTAACAACCTACAGGCTTTGTTATACTGGCCGGATATCAGGCCACCTTTGGCAGGGGATCCCTACTGTAAGGAATACTGCAACAGTGAAATGGAAGGACATCATATGGTACATGCAGTGTCCAAGTGCCCAGCTCCAACACGATACACGCACTCCCTGTGGGCATCTGAATTAGGGATTCTATGCCCACAAGAAATGTGCATTTCTTAAATCCTGTTGGTTTATCTGACATGATAAGAAACCAAACAAAAGAAGCAAATTTAAGCTTCAAGAATTTTTTTTTTTTTTTTTAGAATAGAAAAAGGATCTGAACTACCAACAATGGTAAAGTACAGTTTTGTACCTACCATAAATGTAGATGTTAGAGTGCTAATACAGCTGCAGTCATAACAGATGGGTTCTCCTGCCGTCAGGTGGGTCCTCGGTCGGCCGAATTCCAAAGTCTAGGTCCGGCGTCAGTTGTCGTCGCGTCTTCCCTGACGTCAGTGCGCCAGGGGTATAAAATAACCAGCCGACACCATTTTCTTCAGTTTTTCTTGCCCCAGATGTCAGGTGCCCCCAGAAGGAAGGCAATACATAAATTTGTGTGATAAAGCAAAGCAATATAATCAAAATACAGTAGTGCAAGCAAATACATCAAGAATGAATACCCCAATCAGGTAGCATGAGGAGGTGTTAGCCAACAGGCCTGTCCCAAGAGGGGAAGGAGGGAGGGAAACCTGGACTGCAGCTGTATTAGCACTCGAACATCTACATTTATGGTAGGTACAAAACTGTACTATGCTCATCGTGCATACAGCTGCAATCATAACAGATGGGTAGAATCCCAAAGCTAAGAAAGGGGTGGTAGGCACTAGGTGGAACTAGGAGGAGCCAGAATGCCCTGCAAGACTGCAGTGGCAAAGCCCGCTCTAGATTTGGAGTAAAATGGAAGGTGGTAGTGCTTGGAGAAGATATGCACAGAACTCCAAGTGGCTACTTCCAAAATATCTTTGGTAGGAACTCCTCTGAGAAAAGCTGCAGAGGTAGCCTTGGCCCTTGTGGAGTGAGATCTGATGCCTGTAGGTACAGTTTTGCCATGAAAAAAATAGCAAAAGCGTATGCAGTGGGCTATCCATTTTGAGATAGTCTGTTTGGAAATTGGCTTTCCTTGAGCTCCTATAGCATAGGACACAAAGAGCTGATCTGATTTCCTGAAAAGCTTTGTTCTGTCCAAATAATAAAGCAGTTGTCTGTGGATGTCCAAGGAATGTAGTAATCTCTCCCCTTTGTTTTGAGGATTAGGATAAAAGGTAGGTAAGTGTATAGCCTGATTCAAAGCTACCCTGGATACCACCTTTGGCATAAAGGACGGGTTGGTTCATAAGGAAACTCTGTCCTGATGGAAGATGATGAAAGGCTGCACAGCCACGAGAGGTTGTAGTTCCGATACCCTACGAGCTGAGGTAATAGCCAGAAGGAAAGCTGTTTTCCAGGACAAATATTGCAAATCTGATAAGGCAGCTGGCACAAAAGGAGGCAAGGTCATCTTTTCTAGAATGAAACTGAGATCCCAAGCAGGTATTGGTTGTTTCCTTGGGGGTTTTAGATTCTTAGCCCCTCTGAGGAACTGTCTTAAGAGGGGGTGAGAGAATAAGGGTGGATCAGTGTTGTATTCTGCAGAAATGGCTGAGGCATGGATTTTGATGGAGGAGAAAGAAAGTCCACTGCTTAGCAGCTCAGCTAGATATTGTAATATTTGAGGTAAATTCAGTTTTCCAGGATCCTGTCCCTTTTTCTCATTCCAGACACAAAACCGTTTCCATTTTGCGGAGTAAGCTTTTCTGGTAGACAGCCTTCTGGCCTCCAAAATGACATCCTGCACCTCCTTGGAGAGTAGGGTCTGTTGTGATGCTAAGGAATCTTCCATGTGGCTAGATTGAGTGCTTTTAGCTGACTGTGAAGAGTTTTGAAGCTGTGCTGAGTCAGAAGAAGAGGCATTAGAGGCAGGGTCCATGGTGGGGAATGCGTCAGGCTCCTCAGGAGTGGGTACCAGTGTTGTCTTGGCCAGTCTGGAGCAATGAGAATCATCTTTGGTCTGTCTGCTCTGGTTTTTAATAGAACTTTGGGCAGCAGAGGAAGAGGTGGGAAGGCATAAACTGTCATTGATGTCCAACTGAAAGAGAGAGCGTCCACTCTCCAGGTCTTTGGATGAAAAATCCTTGAGCAGAATTTTGTCAATTGGTGATTTTCATGGGAGGCAAAGAGATCTATGTCTGGCCTTCCCCATGCTTGAATTATCTCTGTAAAAACTTGAGGATGCAACTTCCATTCGTGTGGATCTGTCATATTTCTGCTTAGGTTGTCTGCCAGCGTGTTTTCCTTGCCTGGCAAGTACTGTGCTTGCAGTTCGATTTGTAAGTCCAGGACCATATTCCAAAGAGACATGGCCAGTCTGCATAGGGGGTATGAATGGGTTCCTCCCTGTTTGTTTATGTACCACATTACTGTGGTGTTGTCCGTCCTTATCAATAGTTGACCTGGTTGCAGGAGGTCTTTGAAAGCTATAATAGCATTTATAACTGCTAGCATTTCCTTTTGATTGATGTGTAGGTGCTTTTCTTTTTGGGACCATTTGCCCTGAATGCACCAATCTGTCATGTGCACCCCCCAGGTGTAGTCCGAGGCGTCTGTTGTGATGACTTGATTTGCTTGAGGCTTGCTGAATGGGAGACCTGTGTTTGCTTGGCATGCTTGAGCCCACCACAGAAATTCCTTTTGAAGACATGGAATTAGTGGTATTATTGTTTCTAGGCTGTGGCTGTGTTGAGACCATAGGTTTTTCAGGTACCATTGAAGTTTCTTCATATGCAGCTTTGCACATGGGATTAGTAAGATGCAAGATGCCATGAATCCCAGAGTCTGCAGGATTTTTCTTGCAGTCAGCCTGGTGCAATTTGCTAGTGTTCTGAAGTATTGAGTTAGTTGCCCCTGCTTCTCTGGCGTGAGGTAGGCCATCTGGGTGTTTGTGTCCAAGTTGGCACCCAGGAAAATTATTTTCCGAGAGGGTATTAGCCTTGATTTCTTTTTGTTGGCTGTGTATCCCAGAGAATTCAACAACATTATTACATAAGCCAGATGTTTCAGAAGAATGTGCTTGCTGTCCGCTTGGATCAGGCAGTCGTCCAAATAGGGGTTATATTTGTATCCCTTGAAGTCTGCAGTAGGCAATTACTGATGCCAGGCATTTCGTGAATACTCTGGGCGCAGTAGATAAGCCAAAGGGCAACGCAGAGAATTGATAATGGGTTGAACCTGCAAGAAATCTGAGGTATCTTCTGCAATTTTGTCTGATTGGGACATGCAGGTATGCCTCCTTGAGGTCCAATGTTACCAGCCAAGACTCCTTGCCCAGCATGGGAAGAAGCTGCTGTAGAGTGAGCATCTTGAATTTTGGTACGAGTAGAAATGTGTTTAGGATGGATAGGTCCAAAATAGGTCTCCAATCTTTTCCCTTCCTTGGTACCAGGAATAGTCTGGAATAAAAACCTTGACCTTGTTCGTGAGTAGGTACCTCTTGAATAGCTTTCATGTCTATGAGATCTGAAATTAGTCTTTGTGCCTCTGCCCTTTGATTGTGTGGCAGGTTTGGCATGCCTCTCATTTTTGGAAGGGTGTGAAAATGGAATCAGTAGCCTCTGTTTATAATGTCCAGGATCCATTTATCTTTTGTGACAACATGCCAATTTTTTGATAATAATGCCAGTTTTCCGCCTAATGGTGCTGCCATTTGAGTCTTGCTTGGCATGCAAAGGGGAAAGTCATTGGGCTTGCTTTCTGAATGGTTGCAAGTTATTCTCACCACCTCTTTGTGTAGGAACTTGCCATTGTCTGCCTCTAAACGATCCTTGGGATTGCCCTCTGCCCCTCGGGCGCCTGTATCTACCTCTTTGGGGTCTGTCCGTGGCTGGAAAGGACCAATTTTTTGAAGGCCAATTTCTACTGAAACGAGGGGGTTGTACCTGTAGAAAATCTTTCACTGTTTGCATTGATTTAGCCTTTTCCTCCATTTTCCTTAATACCTCCTCAGCATTAGCACCAAATAATACATCCTTTTGTAGAGGGGCATCTAGCAATTTAGCTTTGACATGATCTGGTAAGGTTTGTTCCTTGAGCCAGGCATGCATACGTATGACTGATCCTGTAACAGCAGCTCTACATGAGGCCTCTAGAGCATCAAAACCACATTGTACGGTATGTTTACCCACTTGTTCTGCACTATGTATCAAATCCTGCAACTCCTTCAAGTCTGGTTGTTCAGGTTGTGACATTTTACTTCTCAATTGTGATAACAAAAACTGTTGGTACTTTAGCATATGGAACTGACAGTTTAATGCCCTCATGGTTAAGGTAGCCGAGGTATATACCTTTTTTCCCCACCTTTCTAAGGATCTGGAATCTCTCTCGGAAGGTAATGGATTTTTAGCAGTGGAGGCCTTAATTCCCTTGGGGCCCTGTGAGATAGTTTCTGGGTCAGCAGCATGGCTTTTGTATAGAAATTGGTGCGAGTCAGGAACCCTGTAGTACCGGTCAGGCCTGACTGGAGCTGGAGGTAGAGAATCCGGGTTAAGGCAGGCCTCCGAGTACACATCATCTAGTATGTCCAAGACAGGAGGTATAGCTAGAGGCCTGTGCTAAGGTAGCAAGAGAAATTCCCTAAGCCTTTTCTTGGAATCTGAATAATCTTGGCCTTCCCAGTGGAAGTGTTCCCTTAAGGTATGTAAAGTTTCCCCAAATGAGTAATCCTCTGGAGGGGAGACAGAGGGGATGGACTCCTCAGCATCAGAATCTTCAAAAGGGGAGTAAGAATGTTCCTGTTCATCAGAGTGCTCTGAAACAATGGAGCCCTGATCAGAGGATGGGGATTCTTCCTCCATTCTGGGCCTTTTGTCCGGGGGGGGGGGCTTGAGAACCCCTGATAAGAGTAATCCAATCCTCAGCCATTTTAAGCATCTGTTTTTTAGGCATGGGGCCAGGAGATGGGCTCTGTGTAGCTTGTCTCTTAGAATGCATGGCTGCTTTAGACTTAGTGTAAGCCTTGATGGAAAAAGAGGAGGAAGGTCTGAAGACACCTTGAGAGGAGGTAGACCTGTCCACATTTTGAGATTCACCGCCAAGAGTGGCTTCGGTATCTGTAGTCGGGGTGTGGGCCGAGGAGCCTGCGACCTCGGGCACAGGAGACACTGCCAATGTAGTGTCGGTAGTCAGGGGCTGCGTAGGCGCCTCGCTGAGAACCGGATCATGTGTAGTCGGCTTTGGCGTGGTGTCGGTAGAGGCCGCAGACCTCGTGTGTCAGTCCTTGTCTTTGCGTTTTTTAGACAAAACTGGAGTCGGAGTATCCGACGACATAATATAGTTAATTTGTTTGCCAATATAATGCTGGGCGAACTCCGCCCGACGCTTAATGGTGCGTTTGTTAAATGTGGCACAAAAGTGACAGACCGAGACGTCGTGGTCTGGGCCTAAACAAGGAATACAGAGGGAATGGAAATCCTTATGCGGTATTTGCTTCCCACATGAAATACAATTATTAACTTTGTCTGACATCGGTCTGAGGCAAGAAAAATTTCCCCAACGGGGTACTTAGCTTTCAAGAAGACTTCAGTTGCAAAATTTTCGTAATTTCAGGAGCTGGCCGACCAGCACTTGCGAACTGCTTCTGCTTCGGGCACCGCGTGGCAAGAAAGACTGAAGAAAATGGCGTTGGCTGGTTATTTTATACCCCTGGCGCACTGACGTCAGGGAAGAGGTGATGACAACCGATGCCGGACCTAGACTTTGGAATTCGGCCGACCGAGGACCCGCCTGACGGCAGGAGAACCCATCTGTTATGACTGCAGCTGTATGCACGATGAACATCTTAAAAGAAATAACCTATAAAGGAAAAGGGTAGGCAAAAAATACCAGCAGTGATAATAAAGATTTACTATTCTTCAGAATAGTAGGAAGAAAAATTGGTAAAAAGGTCCTAAAGTCCTGCAACAAAACTAAGAGGGAAGACAGATATAATAAGCTAAAGATAAATATAAAGTTGTAACAATAATAAAAAAAGAGTTGAATTAAATCACAAAATTATCACTGATAGTGCTTGAGAGAGGAACCTGCATCTGTTCATGATGGTGCCAAACGAGATCTGAGGTAACGCAGATGGAAAATGTCATTGTGGGTAGAGTGAGGTGCTCAAGAGCTGGATCCAAAGTCTGGAGTATGCGGCCAATTCGGATCCAAGGATAGGATCTGAACCCATGAGGTGAGAAAGAATGAAAGAGACACCATCAGATTTAATTTTATTGAGTGGAACAGACTTCACTCAACCAGTTCCACAGTTGTATCATGTGAAATCTGGTGAGAAACAATGGAATTATGAATAAACATATATACTCCCCCACAGCTGACACCGATCTAAGCTTTGTACCTTGGAATACAGGGATGATACCACTGCAATGGAGCTAGGTATCAGTAATTACATCACAGATGCTATTATCTTCGATGTTAAGGAAAGCCTCATGTTCAGAAATTTTATTTAGGCTTCTGGCATTCAACTCTACTTTTATATTATCTATATTTAAGTTTACTATGTTGGAATGTCCATCAGGTGAACTCGGTCTAAAAAGGCATAATGTGGGAAGGTTAATTTTTTGCTAGTATGCGGAAACCAAGGGACAAAAGATGCAGGCCACATCTAGCAAAGCAGGTGAGTCTACTGATCATTTTATCCCATGCAGACAAATACTGGATCCCACTAGAATGACACTAATTCATTAGCCAATTACTGAAACCAATTACTTTATCCTGAATTTAGGCATCATGCTTAGTAGTGATGACAGAATGCGGTTTAATGCCAGTACCTTGACCTCAATGAAAACATGAGCAGAGAGGTCAACAATGTGGAATACCTAAGCTCGTTCACTCCCAAATGGGCAACTACAAGATCGTAAATGTATTTGGGTCAGTGCAAGGAACTAAGGGCCCTCATGATATCCCTAAAGCAGCTAACTGTCACCCTATCCTTAGTTACCAAGACATTTCTGGGATGTACTGCAGGCATATGGGACCTTACAGGTTTACAGGCTTGCAGCACACGTGACTCCAGGTATGCGGGTATGGTATTAACATTTGTGCTAGGTGGATGAGGCAAGGTGGCAGGACATTTAGGAGACCTACGAGGCTTAGGCAAAGATTTTGTTACTACTTCAGCATATGCAGAAGTAATATTTTGGTAATGTAGTAATGCAGTGTGGTTATGATGCAGTTTACTAACAGCTGAGCAGGAGGGATGGAGAGGTTAGCTTCCAATTTAGATAAATAGGTACATCCCTGATAGGTGGAACCAGTATGTGCTAGAAATGTATTGTCAGTAAACATGAGGTAGTTGCTATACTGCCTTAGAAAACAGAGTGTTATAGCAGGCTGAGATTCCATGGTGACAGGTAGTGATTTTTTTTCTTCCTTTCTTTCAAAAAACAGTATAAGGGATAGACCTAAACAATGAAAAATATTGAAAGCTGAGGACACACAATATACAAACAGCTTAGGTACACAACAGTAGGGGGGGGGTGATCGACTTTGAGTTAGATTTTGCCCACAGAAAATTTGCTTATACCTACAGTTAACTGTAGTGTTTTTAAGGAAGTTCACATTTCATAAATATAATGTAAACTTTCTTGTCAGAGTCTAGTGTTCACAAGGATAAACATGCTGAAAAGCTGTGAAGTACTTGTGAAGGTGGAAAGTGTCCTGTGACAGGACTTTTCTTAGTTTATATTTTTTCCATAAATCTGCTTACTTCCAAAGGCCACCTGAGACTGCCCATTGCACTCACACAGCCTTTACCTACCTCACTATCCCTAAAGTGACGAGTCATCAAATGAGGGGTCTATATTAGATATTCAAACGTTTAAAAGTTCGAAATGGGAAAGTTTCCGTTTCCGGACTGTAGCACACTGAAGTGCGATCTAAGTAGTGGGGGGTGCAGGGGGGTGTGCCCCCCTGCTTAAACCCTTTACTTTTTTTTTTTAAATATTGTTTTTTATAGATATTCGAACTTTTAAAAGTTCGATCACTAAAGTTCGTTCTTTAGCAATTCGACCTTTTAAACGTTTGAATATCTAATATAGACTCTCAAATGAGTTAGTTCCTCTTCATGGAAGACAGTCCTTATGATTCTGGGATAAGTCAACTGGGCAAAAGAGTCAAGTCCCATGAAGTAATCATCTGTAATGCTAGACTGTTATACAACTGAGAGTTTCTATGATTTTTTTTTTTTTTGCAGTTTTTGTTTGAAAGTGTCATTAATTTTAAGTGATGCTAAATTTCTGTTGTTTACTGTTTTAAATACAGTTTGGTGCAACGCTGCACTTACCATCTGTGTGATTTGCAACTGTACTGTGTAGGTCATGGAGTGATGTGGTCTTCTGATGTAGGTGGCCTTTATCCTTCCTCAACTGATGTAAAACATGAAGCCAATAGTTTAAAGCCTAGACTTGCATATCAAAATAATACATTTAATTAAGAACAACCTGGGGGGTGAAGGGTGGCTTGCCCTCCTGGAAAAAAAAAGTTGCATACTTACAGAAATCTGTGTAAAATCTTACCATAACCATAGACATCCTTCTCTTCCATGTTGCAGTATTCTACATGTGGGTTAACCCTTCTTCCTTTCGCGTATGTCCGGCCAGTATTCCAAAGTTTTTCAGTCCCTCAAGGTGAGTCGGGCATCTGATGTGGCTGCAGGAATGTGGGCCATAAAAGTGACGTCTGCATGCACCAGTCCTCAGAACAGAAGGCCCAGACGGGGCCAGTCCAGTGCCACCCAGAAGAGCAAGTGCAACCTGACAGGAGGGGAAGGAGGGAGGGAAATAATACTGCAACATGGAAGAGGACATCTATATGGTTACAGTAAGATTTTACACAACTTTCCTATGTCCTTCTATTTCAGTGTTGCAGTATTTTACATGTGGGTGAGTGCCAAAGCCCACTGTGAGTGGGGTGGTGGTCTGGAACAAGTTTCCCGGAATCCATGAAGGACAGCCCTGGCAAACCCCACCCTGACCCTACAGATATGGTCCAGCTTGCAATGCTTGGTGAAAGTGTGCACTGAGGGCCAAGTAGCTGCTTCAAGGATTGCGTTGGTGTCTAGCCCCTTAAAGAAGGCTCCAGAAGAGGCCATTGTTCTGGTGGAGAAGGCTTTAATATTGCCCTGCAAGTTTTTTCCATGGTACAAGTAACAGAAGGAAATGGCCCTGGAGATCCAGGCTGGAATGGTCTGTTTGGTCACTGCTTTCCCCAGGGCTCTGGGGTGGAAGGAAACAAACAGTTGGTCTGACTTCCTAATGGACTTGGTTTTATGCAGATAAAACCTAAGCTGTCTGTGGACATCCAGAGAATGAAGTACTTTCGCACTTTCCCCCTGCGGGTTGGGGGAAAAAAGTGGTCAGGTGCTGGCCTGGTTCAAAGATAGGTCATTCATTAGTTCCGAGAGTAACTCTGTCAAGATGGAAGACTAGAAAAGGTGGTGTAGCCATCAGAGCTTGTAGCTTAGAGACCATCCTGGCTGAGGTCAGAGCCACCAATAAAACAGTTTTCCATGTGCAAAATTTTAGGGAGGCTTTGTCTGCTGGCTCAAAAGGAGTTAGGTGAGTATTTCTAGTACATAGTTAAGATCCCAGGGAGGAGGGGACTGTTTCCTGGGGGGTCTCAGGTGAAGTACCCCTTTGAGGAAGAGTTTGGCAGGAAGTCTGGATGCTAGGGGTGGATCCAGAGGGAGACAGGTAGAGACTGCAGACAACTGTGCTTTTAAGGAAAAACCTTTCTGCAATATGTCACGCAGGTAAGACGGGATAAAAGGGATGTCGCTTGCCAGCGGGTCCAACTGTCTTTTGTGACACCATATGGAAAAGCTTTGCCACTTTGAGAGGTAAGATTTTCTTGTGTTAAGTTCCCTGGCCTCCTGCAGGACATTAAGCATGTCCTTGTTGTACAGGTGTCTAAAGGGGTTCAGAATCCTAACAGCCACAGGGTGAGGTGCAGAGACTGCCATTGTGGGTGTATCCGTGTTCCCTTGTGCTGTGTGAGGAGGTCCACTGAGGGGGGTAACTTGTGGTGATTGCCATTGGACAAATGAAAGAGAAAAGGGAACCGGTGCTGTCTTGGCCAGTAGGGAGTCACCAGCAAGATTTTTGGTGAGTCCTGTTGAATTTGCAGCAGCACCTTTTGAAACAACGGGAAGTGTGTGTGTGTGTGTGTGTGGGGCATACAGAGATTTCCCATTCCAAGAAATTGAGAAAGCATCTGTTGCCAGTGACTTGGGGTCTGGTGTCCTGGTGCAGAAGCCAGGAAGTTGCCTGTTGGAGGATGCAAACAGGTCTATTTGAGGTGTACCCCACCGGTGGACCAGATCCAGGAAAACATCTCTGTGAAGCATTCATTCGTAGCTGTTTGAGATGGTCCTGCTGAGATAATCTGCCTGGGAGTTGTCAAGGGAGGGGATGCAAACTGTCTGCAAGGTAATCCCCTATGAGGTGGCCGGTTCCCACACCAGCAGAGCTAGTCTGTATATGAGGTAGGATATGGCCCTCACTGTTTGTTGAGATACCACAGGACAGTGGTGTTGTCCGTGAAGGGCCTTGCTGCAGGTAGGGTAGGAAGGCTTTTAGAGCAAGGAGGATTTCCTTCATCTCTCGGACGTTGATGCGCTCTAGTTTGTGTGTGTTTGGCCACAAATCCTGTACCTGTCTTTGGCCTAGTGTTGCTCCCCAGCCCAGATCTGAAGCATCTGTATGCATGATCTGAGTGGGTGGGTGGGTGTGACTGGAGAGGAAGGCCTGGATTCTTGGCCACCTGTACCCGCCACCACTGAATGGGGGTTTCAAGCAGGGAAGAAGAGGTACCCTGAATTCCAGGGATGGGAATGTTGGGTCCAGACTGACCAAAGATACCACTCTAGTTTCCTCATGTGCATTTTTGCTAAGGGAAGCATGGGAATAGTGGCTGTCATGTAACCCAGAAGTCTCAAGTACTGCCTTGCTGTCAGTTCTGATGCTTGGAGGACCCACAGCAGGTGGTCTGTCAAGGACACCACCTTGTCTGGTGACAAGAAGGCCTTCACGAGGTCTGTGCGAATCCTGTACCCCAGAAAAACAATGTCCTGCGGGGGCTCTAGGTGAGATTTTGGGAAATTTATTTGAAATCCTAGAGACTGCAAGAGGGACACAAGAACCTGACTGTGAATGAGGGTCTTCAGATTGTATGCCTGAATTAGCAGGTCATCTAGGTAGGGGAATATTTAGATACCAGTTGTCCTGCCATAAGCGATGACTGGAGCCAGACATTTTGTGAATACCCTGGGTGCAGTGGAAATCCCAAAGGGCAAGGCACAGAATTGAAAATGGGATGAGCCTGCCAAAAACTTCAAGTACTTCCTGAATGTGAGCTTATTGGGATGTGCAGACAAGCATCCTTTATAACTAGGGTTGCCATGAACCCTTGAGGCAGGAGCAGGGGGGAAGAGTAAGCATCTTGAAGCTAGGCACCTTTAGGAAAGGGTTGAGACGCTAGAGATCTAGTATAGGTCTCCATGGTCCATTTTTTGGAAACCAGAAAAATTCTGGAGTAAAATCCTCTTCCTTTGGTTTCCAAAGGCACTGGTTCTATGGTGCTTTGAGTCAGCAGATCTTGCAGTATTGGTTGCAGGAGGAGCAGTTGACTGGTGGGTGTCTGTGGAGTGCCTAATTTTACTTGGGGTGTGGGTGATCCAGGTCATAAAGTAACCTTTCTGGATGATGGAAAGAACCCATTTGTCTGAGGTAATGTGGGACCATACAGGGAAACTGTGAGAAAGAGATGGGCAGAGAGGGTAGTGGAGTAGGAGGGGAAGGTAGTGAGGTTGGCAAGTAGTCAGACACTACCTGCCCTATCTTGAAAGGGATGCCTCTGGCTGGTGGCTGGAGAAGCTCTAGCCAGAGGGGGGCTGTTTCCTAGGAGGTCTCCTGGGCCTGGAGTGAGTCATAGGGCGAGCAGGTTTTCTAATGAATTGCGTTTTGGCAGGATAGTTCCTATGGAACTTAAGGATGGGCGAGACTAGCAGGTGTTTGAGGCCCTGCATTTCTTCGCCTTTTTGCTGCAGTGACTTGAAGAGGTAAGCTACTATGCAGCCAAACAAGGCAGAATGGTCTAAAGGAGCATCAGTAAGCTTAGCCCTGAAGTCTTCAGGGTGGGGATGAAGACGTAGCCAGAAGTATCTCCTTAAAGCAGAAGCTGATATAGCTGACCTAACTGAGGCTTCAGCTGCATCATAACTGCACCTTACGGAGTGTCTATTCACCTGAGAGGTGAGGGTTAGCAGGGAGGATAGAGATGCTTTGGCTGAGCAGTCTGAGATGTCAGCCAATTCCTTAGTGGCCTTTTCCAGCAAGGCTAAGAAATACTTGGCCATGAGAGTCTGGTAATTTGTGGCCCCGAAAGACAGGGTGGCTGAAGTACAGATTTTCTTCCCAAGACGTTCCACTGTCTTGCTATCCTTGTCATCTGGAAGAATGGCTGTAGTACGAAGACGTTTGGAAGCCCTATCAGTGGAAATGGAGATAATGGATGGGTCAAGCTGGAGGGCACTTAAGGAGAAATTTCTCTGATTCTGGGACCTTGTACAATCTCTGTCAGCCCTGCATGGGGCTGGAGGTTGGGAGTCAGGGTTGAGGGATGCTGAGGAAAAGGCATCCAGAAAGGCCGGCAGACTAGGAGGGATAGTAGAAGGAATGGGACAGTCCATCTGTATGAGGTCATAGAACCTCTTCTGCACCTCAACTCATGTTACTGGATTCCCACTTAAAGTGGTCTTTCACTTTGAAGATTGTTTCCCCAAAGGTTAAATCCTCAACAGGGGAGTCAGGCTCAATAGACTCTTCCTCTAGTGATCCATATCCCAGGGGAGAGGAGATCTGTGAGGAATAGGAGAGGGAGTCCTCTGAGGAGTCAGAAAGTTCTTCTTTGTCTCTCCTTACAGTATATGAGGTTTAAGGCCTAGGGCTTAGCAGAGGAGGGACAATGCTAGGGCTTCCTGTCATTGTAGGATGTAGGGCCATGAAGGCAATGAATAGGATTTGGATGAAAGCTTGCCAATTGGGTGTGCTTTCAAGCAGTGGAGAGAGATGTTTGGTCTTTTGTTTCTTCTTAAGAGGCCTAAATGGTGTCCGGTTACTCAAAGGCCTCAAATCAGATGAAGGGATGGAATTGTCTGAATCCGATGGCCCCACAGAGAGCGCTGGTTCCACCTTGGCGTCTGAGGCAGACGTAGGTAAAACCTCTATGGATGTGCCATCCGCTCGGGATTGTGCGGCTTCTTCATAGATACCCGCTTTATCCTGTCTGACGGAAGCCGATTCCTCTGCCAGGCTGATGTCGGCCACAAGCTGAGGTACGGGTAAGTAGAGGAGCAGTGGAAGAGCTAAGCCGCATGGCTTTGGCCCTCTTCTTAGGCAGTCCTAATGAGGCGTGGGATGCACCTTCCATCCCTAACGCAAGTTGCTTTAACTGCTTGTTCTCTAGATAAAGGTTTAGGAGCATGCAAACGGCGATGTAAGGTCTTATGGACGAACACCTGACAAATAGGGCAGTTTTCGTGGTCGTGTTCCTTACCCAAATAAAAAGGCATTGATCTTGGGTGTCTTTGTGGGGGATCTGCCGGCCACACTTGCACTTGCCCCTTCCGGATGACATGAACAGACTAAAGATAAGAAAGACTGAAAGGTTCCCCAATGGGGTACTTATCTGATTATTTCTAATCAGATGCCAGCAGGTAGCAAGAACATCTGGCGTACGACTGGTGGTTGAAATGTTCTGAGGGCTGGTGCGTGGAGACATTACTTTTATGGCCAATGTTCCTGCAGCCACGTCAGATGCCCGACGCACCTTGAGGGACTGAAAAACTTTAGAATACTGGCCGGACGTTACAAAAAAGGAAGAAGGGTAAACCCACATGTAGAATACTGCAACACTGGAATAGAAGGACATCATAATTTTACATCTTCATGATCAATGTCGGTCTACTTCTCTCACAGGCCTGGCGGTGACAGGCAGCAATCACTTGGCACTTTTAGTACTATCCTAGGCTCTAAAACTCCTTCCCTTCATTCCCAAAATGCACTCTCTCCAACATTCCAGGTCACGATTTGGCATTAGAACAGTTGTATTCTATCATTACTACTAAACTCCAATGGCCATATCCTGAAGGTCTCTCTGCAGAGGGATTAAAAAGGCAGGTGGAAGGAAGGTGGAGTTGCTGAAGTAGAGGATCGCAGATCATAAATATTTAACACCATGGGTTAGTCAAAATACTTCCTGTTGCACTTCAACTTCCTGAGAATATTCACAGAGGTGTTTTCTAAAAAGGAGGAAGAGGAATCCAAGACAGACACCATCTTCTCCATACTAAAGCTTTCTGTGCCTCGGCCACTCCAGGGAGTGGAGTGAGGGGCTGATTTGCACAACAATGAGGCCAATGTCTCAAACTGATGGGTGCTACTGGATGGAGAAGATGTCATGCCTGACTTGGATAAGGGCAAGACCACCACTGGATTCCCTCCTGATGACACTAGACTAGGGACATTTCTGAGTTAATACATTAGAGGATCCAGTCTTCCCAGAACAGAAAATCCTATAGGAGGTGCACTGTTTTACCCCTCCAACTTCTAGAGTGGTTCCCACTTCAGAATGAATGATTTCATGAGCCCTAAAGAGGGAGTGGATAAATCCTGATGTGACAGAATATATTACAAGGTCACTGGACAAGATCATCCAACCTAAAAGGACTGGCAGTGTTAGAGTACTGTGCCCTTAGCAGACTCCACTTTGGTAGCTGCCACCATCAGGATAGAGCCCTCCACAGATGATACAACAATTTGTCACCATGACAACGAGTCTATGGCCTTGGATCACTTTGTGAAGTGCTTTTACAAGAAGGGTTATTTCCTGATGTACATGGTAAGGTTTTACCAAAGACTACCTTAGAAATGCTGAGCAAGTTACCCTAAAAGAAATGGGATTGCAAGTTTATTTCCCAGGTGTCAACTTTAAATACTGTTTTCATCCTCACTGCGCGGCTTTTGCACAGTGCTAAGGGTGGAATGGTACATACTGCTTAGTCAGGGTTAACCATGAGATACTATGCAGAGCTCATAACTCTCAACCATACCCAATTCCTCGAAATTTCCCAGTTTTGTGGCTAAAATAATGGGGCACCACAAATTACAGAGTGGCCCCTTCAAATCATGATTTTTATTTTCTTTATTTCAAATTTTTTTCAATGATGCTGATGTCATTGCGCATTGTCCTGCAACATCATCAACGTGCAGGGACATGCTCGATTATGTCAGCATCATGAGACCATGCCTGATCCCTGACTGCCTGTAAAAAAAGAGTTTAAAAAAAGTTTTATGGCCACAGGCTCGCCTACTAGTGCACCTACCACTTACAGCAGCCAACAAAAGAGTACTTTGCAACAAATCCAACGATCCAACAAAGCATGTGTTTGTATGTTGCTTTCAGTGAGCTAGCTAGCGTGCAGAATAATAAAGGTGAATTAAGTCAATAAAGGAGAAGGTCTACCTGATGCAAAAAACAAGTTGTATATTTTGTAATGGAAAAATTACAAGCAGTCTAACTACATTTTGTATATCTACTGTATGATACTCCATCTCTATACCTTGTTGGTTTATCTTTATAATTTACAGTTGAACGAGGGTATTTAAAGATACTTTAGGACTGTCGTGATGGTCAGTCTGTGAAGTCTGACTTCTGAGGGAGATATGAAACTAATTAAGGAGTACAGGTAAGGACCAACATTGAAATTAAATATCTAAAATTTTGCTCGCTCATTCTAGAAATTAAAATATCGCTATCTCCGTACAGCTGACAGACTGCAGACCATTAATTTGTTTACTAAAAGTGGATATTTTGGAAAGTAGTACACAATTCATTTTACGTATATAGACAGTCGCTTTTAAAGTCAATGTAATCTGTTAAACTGTTACATTACCTAAGGTGGAGGTTTGTTTTGTATTGTGATTAGATTGTGTGTAAATTAGATTCTGTAAAATTGGTTAAAGACAGTTCATGGAACTGCACAATTTTTTTGTATTTTTTAACAAATAACTTAGTTGTGCAGTGTCCACGTTTTTAAGAGGAGCTTTATGTTTGTGTGTGGATTACAGTTAGTGGCCTTGGATCAGTCCATGTCCTGTGCTGATTATATTCTGCATTGTTGCTTGGGGGTTGGAGGTTCAATGTTTTCTTGCCATGCTGATTACACACTGCTTTTGTTTTGTCAGAGATTACCACTAGTCATATGGAAAGTCGAATGGCACTACAGGCAGAGTTGGTAGGGACAATACAGACACAGCTGAGTAAGGGCTGGGTGTTCTAATTGAATAACTTCATTATTTGTAAATAACTTGGTGTTTCATTTTTGTGAACAAAAGGTGGGCAAGTGAGCAGAGCAAACTAAGTTGGTCTTTCAATGTTATTTTACTGAACCTACAACCCTACAGCTGAGGGGGACCTCACATAGAAACGGAATTAATAGAAATACAAATTATCATAGCTGATTGGGGAGTGGGGACACCTGACCTAATACACCATGCTGTTGTAAAAGTTCCGTAGGTTGCAAGACAATCATATTCTCAAAGCAGTTTAGGTAGTGGCAGGTGCTATAAAACATTACCATTTTTTGTGTTTGGCTGCATCATATTGTCCAGTTACAGCATGTTCAAAAATAGTTTGGTCCATAAGGTCATAAAGTACTTACTTACATAGTATGAGTGCCACACTGCTAGCATACATAGTGTGTGCACTTACAAACTTTGACAGCACTTCTCATAACCATACCTCGCAAGCTCTCAGAGCAAAAAATCTGGACAAAGCCAAAAATAATGGTGGGACAAAGGGCCAAAAATAAGGACAGATTTTAAATATTGCTCCTGTAAAGTCAGACAATTATTAGAACAACAGATTTTGTATTATATGTATTTTCTGAGGGATATGAAGTCTGAAACTCAAATGTCTGCCATTCTTTATTATTTAATGACTTCAACCTTCACGTTGGTATCACAACATTCCACTGGAGTGGGTGTGGTTATATAATTATGCATGCAAATTTCATGTTAATCAGTGCCCCGATATTTTGCCATTTGTACCTACTTTTCATGGGCCTTTATCCAGATTTTTGTTCCTTCAAGGTTGAGAGGGCTCCATTATTTTCACTTGCAGACAATATCAGTGTGTCATTTAGCAATCCCCCTACGACTGTACATAACTGCTGGGGCCACTTTCTAACTAAACTGAAATGTAACATAAAAAATAAGACATATTTGAATGTCAACCCAAAAATCAGCAATGAAAAATATCTAAACCAGATCACTATATTCTGTCAGAATTAGGTGCAATCTTAGCAATTATGTACAGTCCTATCAATTAACAGCCAAATCCAATAATTTTATTCAAACTTTCTGAGAAATACAAAGAAAGCCAAGCAAAATGTTAAAGAACCTAAAAAATGGTGGCAGCAGCACGAGAGGAGAGGCAAAAACTAACAGCAAAGTGCAATTAATGAAAATAAGAAAGAAAAGTCAGAGCTAAACTGTAAATGAAGACAAGCTTGGATACAGAATGAAAAATTGGCTAAAATTAAAAATGACTAAGAAAATTCTCACTGTGAACTTGTGACTGTCTGTAGATGTACAGTTTCAAATTAGGAAGTGAAATCTGAAGAGTTGGGGAGGTGAACTACATTACTGGAATGATGAAAGGCACTTTAGAGGTTGGAAGAGTCTTTAAAGCGCTGAGTGACTGCCGCCTGTAGCTGCCACTCCTATGGACTACCCAGTGAAAAACAAAATAAAAAGTACAAAAAAGCTACATTTGTTTCTGGGTAAAGAATGAAATTTGTAAGCTATGTTGGCAAAGTAATGGATGGAAGTACTATCACAGAATTATTTTTAAATAAAATGATATGAAAGTTTAGGTGAATACTTGCAGAAGCACTAAAAGGATATAGCTCAGGTGGCTGCCATCCTGCAGTACCAGAAAACTTCTCATTGATGGATTTGATCAGCTCCTTTGCTGAGCCAGGACCTACAGCTGTAAAGAAACAGTTGTACATTTAACAAAAATGAAACACAAGCTTAAAAAATGAACCACCAGTGACATAAGCCAGGGACATCCATATTAGTTAACCGTGACCATCTTCAAAACTAAACGGAATACAATATCAAATACTGACTAATATAATATTCACAAAATGCAGCAACAAAAACATAAGACTTTGATGCGCAAATTAACTTGTCACCTTCCTCAAAATAAAGCAGAAATAAAAATCTGAGTTAAGCAGAGTAGCACTTGCCTACAGTGTCCATCATAACATCAGATATTTCAAAGTACAAGAGTCACTAGGTGATATACATAAGAACATCAAGCCAATACGCAATGTTTTGATGGTGACTACAAATAGTTACTATAAGGGGACCATCCACATTCTTGGTTGTAGTTCAACGTATTGCCACACACACGCAGGCACACACACACACACACACACACACACACACACACACACACACACACACACACACACACACACACAATGAGTATCCCTTCTTCCCATTTCTTTTCTACTAGCTGTGAAACATCACACGAACAGGAAGTAAAAACAAATCCTTTAATATAATAAACCACTTTTCTGAAGTCTGTACATTGTATCAAACGAAAAGCGCTTTATTATATTAAAGGATTTGTTCTTACTTTCTGTTTGTGTGCCGTTTGCTTGCCATAGTTCCTTTTTTTGGGTTTTACGTAGTTTGTTTTTGCCTTGGTTCGAGCTGTGAAACATTCAATAACAAATGCACACAAAAATATGAGTAGTAAACTGCAGGTTACATATTGAAGCTTCAACCTTTTTGACTACCCCGAGAGAGAGGAATTAGCTTTCAAACAGCAACATGTTACAGTTGCCAGTTTAACATACATTATCAGAGCGCATTTCAGAAAGCAATCCACTTGGAAGAGATTTATCAACTACCAGTCCTAAAACTAGGGTAAGATGATGACCCAGTGCTTTGGCATCACAATCTTAAGCAAACTCTTCAAGTTAAATCTGAGCTTGTGGTAAACATCCAGACTAGCACAATTTTTCTCTCCTGGATTTTGCCCCTGCAAAGAAAAACAAGCGAAACAAACTGGGTTAAGAGTAGAACAACATTCAGAATTACGAGTTAATTACGAGTTAATACTAAGGGGCAATCAATTCTTGTGAAAGACTAAACATGAATTCTAACAGTTTAGGATCTTGGAGATGCAGTAAGCAGAGGTGATGGCTACTGACAAAATTGTCTTATAAGTGACAATTTACAAAGCATCTGAAAACAGATGATGGCCAAGTATGTCAACTGTAAAGTTAAAGTCCATAGGTTCATACTAGGCTATCTGCCCTAGGGCATTTATAAGCCTAGCCAGAATGTGTTTGGCTTTCCCCACCCATTTTAAATTTATTTTGCTATGCCCTTTTTCGAGGTTAGTATACTGTGCCTCTGTCTAACAGTGACACAGAAGTGATACCCGGGGTAAACCTACGATCTCCCATCCACTCATCAAGATTCCTCTTGAAGAGAGTCAATGAGGGACTCTGCCTAACCTGGACTGGGATTTTATTCCAGAGTGAAGGGAGCCTCTGGGTTATGAATCTGTCCCTCCAGCATGTCCTAATTATTTCAGTGCTGAGGTTCAAGTCTCTCGAGCGCGTAGCTCGATGGGATTTGGATTTTCTGCAGTGCAGCATGTCCATTAATTCCGGGTTGGACATGGCTTTATACGTCAGGCACAGATCGCCTCTGAACAGGCGGTATGCCACTTGAGTAGAGCTGGAGTTTCTTTAACCGGGCAGCATATGGCATCTGTTTGAGCCCTTTGATCCTCTTGGTGAGGTACTTTTGGGGTCTTTCCAGTTGCTGCAGGTGTCTGGTAAGGTACATCCCAAAAGGGGCATTATACTCAATTATGGGCCTGATGAGAGATGAGTAAAGAGGCACGATGACCTCCCCTGATCTAGATGTGAATCCCTTCACGATTAGGTGGGCTATATAAAATGTTTTTCTAACCACTTTGGCCACGTGGTTGTCAAATGAGAGATTGCTATCAACTTGGGTCCCCAGGTCCCTAATTACTTCTTCTGTACTTAATGGATTACCACCTATGTGGTAATTTGTGGGCACTTTGTTTTTGCCAAAGGGGATGACTATACACTTTTTGGCATTTAGCTTGAGGCCATGGCTCTGGCACCAGTTGTCTGTTTCTATGAGGCCCTTTTGGAGGATGCTTGTGTCGGCTGGAGAGTCGATTATGGCGCCCAGTTTGCAGTCATCTGCGAACTTGGTCAGCCACAGTCCTTCTGTGTTGGCCTGTACCTCCGAGAAATATATACCGAACAAGTGAGGTTCCAGGACTGAACTTTGTGGGACACCACTTGTAACTGGTTTGGAGTCTGACATGGCTCCAGCAATTCTAACCATGTGGGTTCTGTCCTTGAGCCAGTTTGCAATCCATCTAGTGACACAGGGGTTTATATTTAAGCTGGTGAGCTTATCTATAATGCCCAAGTGGGGTATTGTATCGAAGGCTTTTGCGAGGTCCAGGTAGGCTGTGTGGACCACCTTCCCCTTGTCAATGGCCTTGGTGACCGTTTCAAAGAAATCAACCAGGTTTAAGAGGCAGGATCTGCCCTTAAAGGCCGAAATGGGTAGGATCCAGTGTCTGTAGGTCCCCAATATCTTTATTTATAAGGTCCATGATGATCCTTTCCATAGCTTTGCAGACCAAGCTAGTCAGGCTTATGGGGCGATAGTTTCCAGGATCTGTTGAGGCACCACCTTTACGGAGAGGGACCACTGTTGCTGTACACCACTCTTTGGGCACATATCCTGTATTAAGGCTGAGATTGAACAGTAGCCTTATGTTTGGGTTTAGCTCTTCTTGGAGTTCATGTAGGACGCAGCCCGGGACACCGTCTGGTCCCATTGATGCTGTGTTTTTTGCTTTGCAGAGGGCGGCTCTTACCTGAGCATCTGAGATGTCAGGGGGGCAGCACTCTGCTGGGATAGATATTTGCCCTTTTGGTGGGGGGGAGGGGAGTTTGCGCTGAACCTGTCAGCTAGGATGTTGGCAATGTCTGTGGGTTCAGTGTATTTTTTGTCATTTTGGACTAATTCTGAGCATATCTGGGAATTACCACCCAGGTTCCTAACATAACTAAAGAAAGCCTTGTGATTATCCTTAGTGTCCTGTGCAATTTTTCTCTCGAAGCTGGCCTTAGACAATTTTATGAGTGCCCGTAGTTTTTTGCTAACACTGATCAGTGATGCCTTCCCTGTTTGGGATTTTGCTCTATCATTTAGTAGCTTCCTCCTTCTATTGTATAGTTTGTTTATGGCTGGGGTCCACCAGACAGGACGTCTGCCTTTGGAGGATCGGGTCTTGGTTTTATTTGGGATTGCATGATCCATGCATTCCTGAAGGTGTTCATAGAATGCGTTTATAAAGGATTTTGCGGTCTGGGCTGTATTTTCCACAGGCCTGGGGGCTTTGAAGGATTCCACCTCGGTTTTGAGGAGTGTGAAATTTGCTTTAGAGAAGTTTTTCACTGTGGTTTTCTGGGCAGGGGGTGGGGTCAGGATGTGAATATCCAGTGAGATTAGTTTATGGTCTGATCTTACCAGTGAGGGATACACTTCTGGTCTGGAGCATAGAGTCCCCATGTTGGTGATGATCAGGTCCAGTATGTTTTCCCCTCTTGTGGGAGTGGTAACAAGTTGTTCCTTAGCATTTGAGTTTATAAATTCTAGGAACCTTTGGGCTAGGGTGTTGGAGCTAGAGTAATGCTCCCAGTCTATGTTTGGGTAGTTGAAGTCGCCCAATATAATGGTGTTTGGAGAGACCTTCATATTTTCCAGTGTTCTCAGAAAGGCCGAGTGGGGTTCCTGGGTTTGCGAGGGTGGTCTGTAGCAGGCTATAAACTGGAAGGCAGTTTCACCCACTGTTAGTTGCACATGGATAGTCTCTGATGCTTCGTGCTTTGCCACCAACCTGGAGGTGTGGGTATCTTTGATGAATATAGATACTCCCCCTCCTTTTGTGGTTCGGTCCAAATTTTGGGGCCGAAAAGCATGGTATGAGGTATAACCTGGTAGTGCTGGGGTGCTCTTGGGAGCCCTGAACCAGGTTTCTGTTACTGCACAGATATCGATGTTCTCCATGCTAAGGAGAGTTTGAATCGTGCATCTTGAGGTTTAGACTTCTGGCGTTGAGTAGCATTACTCTTAGTTTCTTATCCCTTGTGATACCTATGGAGGTGGGTTTGTCTTTTGAGCCTTGCCTAAAAAAGGCACTATGGGGGTAGCAAGAGCCTTTGCCAATATCCGAAAGCCCAGGGGTGACAGGTGCAAGCCGTCCCTAGCGAAGCATCGTGGCTTGTCTAGCATATCATCCCAAGCTGACAGGCATTGCATCCCCTTTGAATGACACCAGTACTTAAGCCAATTGTTGAAATTGATCATCTTGTCTTCATATTGTGGCATCATTCTTGGTGAGGGTAAGATGCTACTCAAGGTCAGGGTCATACCGGCCTGGGCTACATGCTCAGAGAGCTCCTTTATGTCTCTTTTCATGTAGTCCAGGGAGGTACGTCTCAGGTCATTCACACCAGCATGGACAATGACTGAGTCATATTTGTACTTGCCTTGGAGTGACCGGAGTGCTTGTGTTATGTGGCGGATCCTAGCTCCCGACAGGCTGCTCACCATGACCCTCTCCTTGTTCAGCCCGGTGAGCGGGACGTCAGTGTGCCTGACAATAGAGTCACCTATTACAAGTGTATCAGGTGTGTTGTTTAGTCTTAAGGGATGTGACTGTTCGGCACACTGGCTTTGTGAGATATGTGTTGCACGTGTTTTGTTTTAGGGTAGCAGTTGCTTGGGTGTCTGCTTTGGAGGTCTCTGCTGCTTAGGCAGATCTTTATTTATAGCCTCCGAGTATGTTTTTGTGTGATTATGTGTTTGGTTTGCTGTCGTGGTAGGTCTATGTGAGACTGGAATTGTAGTGAGTGTGGTTTCCTTCTCCTCCTGACTGGTTATGCCAGTACTGTGTTGAGAGAGCTTAGCCTCCAGTTTGGCTATATGGTTGCATCTCTCACATGTGTTGGAATTTGTTGGGAGGAGGAGAGGGTTGTCTGAGGCAGTTGTAACATTGCCACAAGATTCCCAGATTCACCAGCTGGACCGGAGAGGAGATTGACAACTGACCTT
Organism: Protopterus annectens; assembly: GCF_019279795.1. Lineage (NCBI taxonomy): Eukaryota > Metazoa > Chordata > Ceratodontiformes > Protopteridae > Protopterus > Protopterus annectens. Next base: position 1,081,679,557 of record NC_056733.1, on the reverse strand, counting down.
TGGACATGCTAGAATAATATTGGGAATTCCTTAATAATTGAAAACAAGGGCCAGTGGGGAGTGAGGGTGTACTGCTTTTAATTTTTAGTGCTGACTTATATAATTGCTTTAGCGAGCAAGTGCCAGGTAACTTAAGTGCAATGTGTTACAGGTAACTTAAATGCAAAAATGACAAAAGTACAGTTTTGTACCTACCATAAATGTAGATGTTCGAAGATCCACATTGCTGCAGTCCTAACACTTGGGTAGTCCGCTGTCCACGGTCGGCCCGAATATCAAAGTATAAGGCTGACGTCGGTCAGGGCGCATTTAACTGACGTCAGGACGTCAGGGTACAAATGCGCATGACCGGCGTCATATCCTCAGTCTTTTCTTGCCCCAGATGTCAGAAGACCTTAAAAAGAAAGGTCAAAACCAAAAGACAGCAAACAAAAAACCAACCACCCTTGCACTAACTATATGTACAATAGATATAATACACACAATATGTACAACCCAACCCACACAACCACCTCCAAGTACAGAGGGAAGGAGGGAGGCAAATTGGACTGCAGCAATGTGGATCTTCGAACATCTACATTTATGGTAGGTACAAAACTGTACTATGTTCTTCATCTCACATTGCTGCAGTCCTAACACTTGGGTAGAATCCCAAAGCAGAGATAAGGGAGGATGGCTAACTATAAGGAAGCAGGAGCTGCCAAAATGCCCTGCAAAACCGCAGTGGCAAAACCAGCCCTGGACTTAGAGTAAAGTGGCAGGTGATAATGCCTAGAGAAGGTATGCACAGAACTCCAAGTAGCTGCCTCTAAAATATCCTTGGTTGCCACTCCCCTCAAAAAAGCTGTGGAAGTGGCAGTAGCCCTAGTGGAATGAGGCCTAATCCCAGCTGGAACCTCCTTGCCATGATGGGAATAACAGAAAGCAATGCAAAACCCAATCCACTTAGAAATAGTTTGTTTTGACACAGGCTTGCCCTGAGAACTCAAAGCAAAAGAAACAAACAACTGCTGAGACTGCCTGAACCCTTTAGTTCTGTCCAAATAATAACGCAACTGCCTGTGTACATTCAAAGTGTGCAAAATCTTTTCCCCTTTATTTTGGGGATTTGCATAAAAAGTAGGCAAATGAATAGTCTGGTTTAAAGCCACACTAGAAACCACCTTAGGCATAAAGGAAGGATTAGTACGTAATGATACCCTATCCTTATGGAAAATCAAGAAAGGCTCAACTGCCATAAGGGCCTGCAATTCAGAAACCCTTCTTGCAGAGGTAATGGCCAATAAAAAAGCAGTCTTCCACGATAAATATTTCAACTCAGCAGTAGCTGCAGGCTCAAAAGGTTGTAGAGTGAGTTTCTCCAACACAAAATTGAGATCCCAAGCAGGAGTAGGAGCTCTTCGTGGGGGTCTGATATTCTTTGCCCCTCTGAGAAATTGCTTGAACAAAGGATGAGAAAACAATGGCGGGTCGCAATCATAGTGAGCTGAAATTGCTGCAGCATGAACTTTAATAGAAGAGAAGGACAAACCTTTGTCCAGTAACTCAGTAAGATATTGAAGAGCCACACTTAAATTAGGCTCAGAAACATCAAAATCCTTTGCTGCACTCCAAAATAAAAATCTCTTCCATTTATCTGCGTACACTTTCCTTGTACTAGGCCTTCTAGCTTCCAAAATCACATTCAAAACTTGTTGTGGAAGGTGAGACCTTTTATGGTTCAAAACAGAATATGCCAGGCTGTGAGGTGAAGAGAGTGAAGTTTGACATTGAGCAAATGGTTGTCTTCCTGTGACAACAGGTGTGGAATCGAAGGCAAAGGCCATGGAGGTTTCCGTACTAGACTTCTCAGCAATGGGTACCAGTGCTGTCGAGGCCAATCTGGAGCTATTAAAATCATCCTTGGCTTGATGGGAGGAGAGGCAGAGGTGGAAAGGCATACACATGAAGATTGCTCCAATTGAAAGAAAGAGCATCCACTTTCCAAGCTGTGGGATGAAACCTTTTTGTGCAAAACTTTGGCAGCTGATGGTTTAGTGGAGAAGCGAACAGATCTATGTCTGGAGTTCCCCATGACACTGTCAATTTCTGAAATACATGAGGATCCAATTTCCACTCGTGGGGATCCATAATTCGTCTGCTCAACACATCTGCTAAGGAGTTCTGTGCTCCTGGCAGAAACCTTGCCTGAAGATTGAGCTGTAAACTGAGAGCAGTCTCCCACAAAATCATTGTTTGCCTGCATAGAGGATAAGAATGCGTTCCTCCTTGCTTGTTGATGTACCACATGACAGTTGTGTTGTCTGTTAGAATCAACACCTGTCCTGGAAGAAGGAATTCCTTGAAAGCTATTAATGCAAACTGGACTGCTAACATCTCCTTCATGTTGATATGTAGATGTTGTAGTCTGACAGGCCACTTGTTTTGTATCCATTTTCCATTCAGATGAGCTCCCCAAGCTTTGTCTGAGGCATCTGTCGTTAAAATCTGACTTGCCTCTGGCCGGGTCACAGAGAGTCCCTTGTTTAGGTGACATTCCTGAGCCCACCACAAAAATTCCTTCTGAATGCAAGGTATTATAGGAATGACAGTGTCCAGATCCTGGCAGTGCTGTGTCCATACATTTTTGAGATACCATTGTAGCTTCCTCATATGCAGTTTGGCATTGGGAAGCACCAGAATACAAGATGCCATGAACCCTAAGGCTTGAAGGACTGTCCTTGCAGTCAGCCCGGACTGATGAGATAGTTGATGGAAGTAAAGGGATAGACTCTTTTGTTTGTCCGGGGTTAAAAAGGCCATCTGGGCTGCTGTATTCAGTCTCACACCCAGAAAGCACATGTCTTGAGAGGGTACTAGACTGGACTTTATTTCGTTCACAGAATACCCTAGGCATCTTAGCACTGCTATCACATACTCCAAATGACGAAGAAGCTCTTCCTTTCCTTGAGCCAGAATCAGGCAGTCGTCCAAATAAGGATAAATCTGTATTCCTTTTAGTCTGAAGAAAGCTATCACTGGAGCCAGAACTTTCGTGAACACACTGGGCGCAGTAGATAAGCCAAAGGGCAATGCAGAGAACTGATAGTGAGAAGTCCCAGCTCGAAAACGCAGATACTTTCAGCAACTGAGTCTGATAGGAACATGAAGGTAAGCCTCCTTGAGATCCAAAGTTACCATCCAATGATCTCTGCCCAGCAGAGGTAAAAGCTGCTGCAATGTCAACATTTTGAACTTGGGAATGTCCAGATAAGTGTTGAGGATAGATAAATCCAAAATTGGTCTCCACGTGTTCCCCTTCTTCGGTACTAGGAACAGGCGAGAATAAAATCCTAGGCCCACTTCTGGCAGAGGGACCGGCCGTATGGCCCCTAGTTGGAGCAACAGAGAAACCTGTCTGTGAGCCTCTATTCTTTGTTGAGGAGGAACGTCTGGCATGCCTTTGAAAGGAGGCAAGGTATGGAAATAAAACCTGTAGCCGTGGTGTATGATATCCAATACCCATCTGTCCTGGGTAATTAAACTCCAATTTTCTTTGAAGAGTGCCAACCTTCCTCCCAAAGGTGCTGCCAGACGAGCAGGCTCTGGCAGCTGAAAAGGTAGGTCATTGGGTCTGTTTACGAAAGGACTGACCCCTGCCCTCACCCGAAGCCTGTGCAGGAGAACTCCCTGTTCTAGGCCGGAAAGAGCCCTGAGCTCTGCCCTTACCACGTCTAGATCTACCCCTAGACTGGGAATCATAAGAAGGATACGTCCACCCCTTAGCAGGCCAATTTCTACTAAACTTTGGAGGCTGGACTTGCAAAAAATCTTTAACAGTCTGCATAGACTTAGCTTTGTCTTCCATTTTCTTTAAGACTGTCTCAACAGGAGATCCAAACAATACATCAGATTGTAAAGGAGCATCTAAAATCCTTGTTTTAACATGTTCAGACAAATTCTGATCCCTCAGCCAGGCGTGCCTGCGAAGAACAGTCCCAGTGGCAGCCACCCTAGACGAGGCCTGTACAGCATCAAAACCACATTGCAAAGAATGCTTACCCACCTGTTCAGAAACATGGACTAAATCTTGCAACTCTTTACAATCAATACCAACTGCCAGAGCATCAACCTTAGACTTCAATTGTGAAAGGAGATAGTTTTGGTATTTCAACATGTGAAACTGGCAATTCAGAGCCCTTATAGCAAGAGTGGAAGAAGTATAAACTTTCTTTCCCCATCTATCCAAGGCCCTAGCCTCCTTATCTGTAGGAACCGGATTCTTAACAACAGAAGCCTTAACACCCTTAGGCCCCTGGCTAACAGTTTCTGGGTCTGCCCTAGGACTTTTAAACAGATACTTGTGAACGTCAGGCACCCTGTAATACCTATCCGGTTTAACAGGAGCAGGAGGTAAAGAATCAGGATTAAGAGAAGCCTCTGTAAAAACATCTTCCACTACATCCAAAACAGGAGGTATAGCCAAAGGCCTATGCTGGGGTAAAAACAGAAATTCCCTAAGCCTTTTCCTGGAATCAGAGAAGTCCTGACCTTCCCACTTAAAATGCTCCCTCATGGAATGAAGAGTTTCAGAAAAAGAAAAATCCTCAGGAGGAGTAGCAGAAGGAGTAGAATCATCCACATCAGAATCAGAATAAGGAGAGTACTCCTGCAAGTCTTCAGCCGAAGACTCTGAAACATCTGAAGCTTGCTCAAAACCCCCCAGCTCAGGCTCCACCCTAGGTCTCTTAGCAGGAGGGGGCATAGAACCCCTAATTAAAGTAATCAAATCTTCTGCCATTTTAAGCATATGCTTCTTGGGCATAGTACCTGAAGAGCTAGGGGCAACACCAACTGAAGCTAAACCTGGTCTGCCCCTGGGAGAATCCTTGGTAACAGAAGGAGAGGGCCTAACCACCTTAGGAAGGGAGGGGAGTATAGTAACCTGAGAAGCCCCCTCAGCCTGACTTGCCTCCTGAGAGGCCACATCTTGCAATAATAAAGTTTCACTCTGTGAACACAAAGAAATCTCCGGTGGAGCCACCGGCTCCACCGACACCTCTAAAGAACCGGCGTCCGGCACAGACGGTTCTTCTAGCCTAGGCTTAACTGTCTTGTCCTTGCGCTTCTTGAGAAGCGGCGGAGCATCCGCCGGCATTTTATAATTGCACCGCTTCCCAAAGACTAACCTTGCACAATCCAACCTTCTCTTTATAGTGCGTTTATTAAATCTAGCACAAGAGCGACAGCCAACAACGTCATGCTCAGGCCCTAAGCAAGGAATACACAAAGTATGATAATCTCTATGCGGTATCTGTTTCCCACAAGAAACGCAATTATTAACTTTTTCTGACATCCGGTAAATGACTGAGGCAAGAAAAAACAAAATATTCCCCAACGGGGTACTTAGCCAACTTTGAACTCGGTCTGAAACTTCCAAATAGAAAAATCTCAGAACGCCAACCAGCACTTGAAATACTGCTTCTGCATCGGACCATGCGGCAAAAAAGACTGAGGATATGACGCCGGTCATGCGCATTTGTACCCTGACGTCCTGACGTCAGTTAAATGCGCCCTGACCGACGTCAGCCTTATACTTTGATATTCGGGCCGACCGTGGACAGCGGACTACCCAAGTGTTAGGACTGCAGCAATGTGAGATGAAGAACATCAGTAACTTTCTTTCAAGTGAAACAAGGAAATAAGTACAGTAAGCAATGCAGATATCACTAGTGATCCATAGAAGCGCTGAGAAGCCGCGTATTAGGTGGAATTAGCGTTCCAGGGAAATAACAAGCAAACAACAAGCATATAAACAAAGCTAGATTCAGCAGGCCTGGATCTAGTCTAAGCTACAGCAAACAAGGTGTACCAATTTCAGTAAGATAAAGTTCAAATATTCAGGCACTATAACCCTTTAACCAGAAATTCCCAGCTCAGAAGGGCAGAGTCCAGCCCCTTCTCCCACAAGAGTGCAGACCACAAACCTTCTTAATGTAAAATAACTGGTCTGAAGCCCAAGTGCTTTAACCAGAACTAATACACTTTAAGAATAACAGACACTGGGCTCTCAATCAGCAGTTCCCAACTTAGGATGAAAGCTACCTGTCCTGCCACCACAGTGAATGCCACAAACCTTCCTAATGTAAAACAACTGGTCTGAAGCCCAAGTGCTTAATCCAAAAGACTTAGAATGATAGCTACACTTTAATCAAGTTACTACCAAGCAGTAATAAATACAATTGAATACTTTAGAGAATGCCTGGATTAGTGCTCAAGTTACACAAACAAAGCTAGATCCAGCAGGCCCGAATCCAGTCTATGCCACAGCAAACAAGGCGCACCAACTTCAGTAAGAAGCAGTTGAGATATGCATGCACTATAAGCCTTAACCAGAAATTCCCAGCTCAGAAGGGCAGAGTCCAGCCTCTCCTCTCACAAGAGTGCAGACCACAAACCCTCTTAATGTAAAATAACTGGCCTGAAAGCCCAAGTACTTAAACCAGAATTAATACACTTTTAGAATAACAGACACTGAGCCCTCAATCAGCAGTTCCCAACCTAGAAGGATGTAAGCTACCTGTTCTGCCACTACAGTGCAGACCACAAACCCTCTCAGTGCAAAACAACTGGTCCGAAGCCCAAGTGTTTAAACCAAAAGGCTTAGAATGAGTTACACCAAGCAGTAATAAATACAATTGAGTGATTTTAAGATGATGCAAAAGTAAAATAAAGTAGGTAGAAACACAAGTACAGTAAAAGCAGATGAATTTTTTTTTTCTGAACAATTGCTGAGATCAAAGAAACAGATTTGAGTGCTGAAACTAGAAATCTGGCTAGTTATAAGAAAAAAAAAACTAAGCTAGAAGGCTTCCCTCCAACACAGAAGGGCTAGGGGGCTCAGAAGCCTACAAATAAACTCTCTACATGTTGGGCAAGATACAGAATCAACCACAAAAAAAGCACCTTGGATCCAGGAATGTTGTCACGAACAGTTTAATAACCACACTGATGCAAGCGCTGAACAAAAAATAACGTTGACAATATTAGACAAAACATTTTCACCTTCAACTTCATCAGATGAAATCACCTTGGTGAACTCACCTTATATACATAAATAATTAAAAAATCTCCAATGACAGCACAGATCTAATTAAATAGTGAATTTAAAATATACTGATAAAATAACCACCAGTCTAGTGCATCATACCCCATAAATAATGTATATAAATATAAGATTGCTTGAATTAGACATTTAAATATACAAATTGTTGAAAACATTGTCCTATTAAAAAACATATAAAATTCATCATAATACACTAAATAATGTTAAATATGCTAAAAATAATGGACATGCACCGGGTCTCAATGATATGATTTCCCTCATTCCAGTATTGAAATAAGGTCTGCAAAGTTATAAGTACATGTCCATTATTTTAGCATATTTAACATTTAGTGTATTATGATGAATTTTATATATATTTATAGGACAAGGTTTTCAAGAATTTGTATATCAAAGGCAAGAAAAAACAAACTGCTACTAAACCAGCACAGCTCCTGATGCCAAACAGCAGGACTAAACGCCTCCCAAACACACGTAAACTTGTTCTGGAAGTCAAAGGCAAAAACAACAAGCTGCTACTAAGCCAACACAGTTCCTAATTCCAAGCAGCAGAACTAAACACCTCCAATAAGCACAGTCAGAGAGTTGAAACTCATCAAAGATAAACTCAGCCAGATAGCCAAACTCACTGAAGCAGGTCTTTTTAAATTCCAAAGGGATAAGCAAACAAGACGCCAATAAACGAATGACTTCAGTTTTATTAAGCACCACGATACTGCTTTTCGTCTGCGCCCTACACCAACTTCTTCAGACTTTGAAAAATAACAACTCACACTTAAGTGCTGCTACATTTAAAGCCATTGCAAGCAAAGTCTATTACAAACCACACCCTCCAATTACTTTAAACAGGCACAAGTAGCTTCAATCTAATTAAATGTTCCTCTCCCATAAACACACAATATAAAAAGTTGTATATAATATAAAATATACAACTGTAAAACTAATACTGTTCCTTACATAGCACTTAAATAATGCAATCGACAGTTAATAATATTATAAAAGCACACTTACTTTGAACCAAATATGCATAATAAGACTGACACATTAAAATAAATAAAAAAGGCATGCCATAATATTTCAAATATTGATAAAAAGACATTCCATCTTCCAAACATGGTATAAAATATATATCAAGATCGCTCAGCCGGTCCTATGTCCAAGTCACACCCGATGTTATACCCCCATGCATCATCTTTCCAAACTCCTCAGCTTAAGGACACAGCTGATAGATAACATACTATTGAGGCCGGGGTAATGGTAGGCTTGGCAGGAGGGGGCAAAGCAATGTTCATTTCAACTTGAACCAATGGTTGAGTCGACCATTCTAGCTGTCTACCGACTATGGATCAGCTGGTCCAGTATCCAACACACCCAAAGGCAATGACCTTTCTTCTAAACTCAATGCTTTTGACCAGAAATTAGTTAAGTTAAGAAAATTGCAACTGGAAGTTTCTTATTTTGGAGAGTGCCAGCGTGTGAAGACAGTACCCAAGGGGCTGCGTTCTTGGCAGTATCCTAAGGGTTTAGCGGAGGGATCTAAATTCCATGCGGACCTCCTCACTATGTTTGATAGGCATGGATCTGAATTGATCGACCTTATTAGTACACACTACGAGGAAGCAATCTCGTCCCTAACTAGAGGGATTGCGGACTTGGATGAGGTTATTAAGTCAAACAATAATTTTCCTAGTTATAAATTTGACTATGAGAGGATATACTCCAGTATATATAAGTATATTTCCAAAATTACCTCAACCAAGATTAAAAAATTACATCGAGATATCAAAGTTTACAGAGAGGGGGTAGCTTACCCTAAACCTCCTAAATCGCAAGGCAACATTAAGGGGAGAGAAGGCGGAGTTCCTGCCCCTTCGAATGGCCCTAATACTTCCATGAATCTTGGATCTTTGCCGAGTAGCTCAGTACCGGAGGAAGAGACTGGTGATAGGAGGGTTGGATATACCAACCCCGAGGGAAGACGTGAGCCAGCGACTCCGACTAGCCATTCAGGGAACCCTAGTTCTGGTTTGGATGGGGCAAATTTTTGGGATCCAGCCTCTTCTCCCCAACAAGCTTCAAACCGGAAGACCAGGTTCAGATACAGTACAAGGAGGAATCAAATGTGAGTGGAGTAGGGTTCCCCGGCCCTGAGCAGACCACATTTGAAGTAATTTCCAACTCTGGGATGGATTTCCATATTTATAATTTTTCTCATTTCAAGTTTACCCAGACATTAGTTGATTTCCTGGCTAAAGGAATTTCTTATTTTCCATCTAGAAGAGCCTGTGTGGCCAGATCCATTTTGGATCTTAAATTGTTTGTCAAGAAATTAAACTTATGTTTGTTGATGGGGGACCATGAGTACCAAAAGAATGCTTTTCATGTACCTAGTACATGCAATCCACCTATCCACCCTATGTTGGGGGCATTTGAGCAAATGTGTGATTTGGATTTTCGACATTTGCTACAGTCTAGGTCTGTGATGCATTTCAATATTACCAAAGAAGAAAGGGCGGATTTTAATGAATTATGTGCCTCTTCAGTCAGAATTATGCAACCTGACAAGGGAGGCGGCCTGGTTGCAATGGACATAGATGATTATAACAGAATGTCAGCAATTTTGTCTTCTGAAACTTATCAAGAGGTGTCCAAGAATGAGTTGAATGGAAATCTGGCAAGAGTTCGGTCTTATTATGAAGACATGTTTATTAATGAATCCATTGACCAGGAAATTTTCAACTTCATTTACTGTGCATCGCCTTGAGTACCTGTCTTGTTTGGGAACCCAAAAATCCACAAAAACATTAGAGACCCTCCCATGCACCCGTTGGCGAGTGCTAGAGGGAGTACAACATACGCAGCAGCCAAAGTTGTGGATCACATTCTAAAAAAATATGTGGCTAGTGAATCATATATTTCTAAAGATTCCTGGTCCTTTTTGGGGAAGGTGAAAAACATTTCATACAGTCCTGAATACCACTTTCTGACGGTAGATGATGTTGACCTGTACTCATCCATTCCACATGATGTAGCGGTGGAATGGATTGAGTTGGAAATGACCACAAAGCAGGCACCAGCGAGTGAAACTTCAATGGTAAAAGAACTATTGGACATCATTTTAACATGTAACTACTTCTCCTTCAATGATAGATGGTTCCATCAGTTAGTTGGAGTCCCCATGGGCTCACCATGTGGGGCGAGTGTGGCCAACTTGGTCATGGCCCATTGGGAGAAGGAATTCGTGTTCACTAACTCTATCTTCCTAGAACGAGTATCCTTATATAGCCGTTTCTTGGACGACATTTGTATCATTCTCAAGGGTGACTCTTCGGTGGCCAATGACCTGGTGGATATGTTCAACAAGTCCACGGATTTCTTAAAGTTTACCTCTACTTTTGACACAGACAGAATAGCATACTTAGATGTGGAATTATTCAAGGACAGCAACCAGAACCAGGTTTTAGGCAAAATTCATCGCAAGCCCACTTTTTCCAATTCTTATTTGCACTTCGATAGTGAACATCCGGCCTTCCAGAAGAGATCAATAGCAAAAGGCCAATTTGTGAGGGCGGCCAGAATGGTCTCGAGAGATGGTGACTTCCAGGAAGAGTGTCGGTTCATATCGAATTTGTTTTTATGTAGGAGCTATCCTGAGGAGTTGGTTGTGGATTTGTGTCTAGAAGTTAGATCCAAAAGGGAAATGGGCTATTTTCAACTGTCTCGGAGAATAGCTACCCCAGGAGTGACAGCCAACTTAGAGGTGTATACCATTGCAGTTTCATTTCTACCTTTAGCATGGATGCTAGAGCTATAGTGTCCATCATCCAGAAAAATTGGGGTTTGTTGCCAACTGAACTAACAGGACCCAATAATTTAGGGTTGGCCCCGAAGATTACATTCAGGAGGGGTCTGAATATCAAGAACATGTTAGAAAGGAAAGGTGGCAACATGACACCAAGAGCTGGCATGTATAAGTGCAATATGTGCAAACATTGTAGATATGTGAGGTCGGGCACATATTTCATGATTAGGGACACCAAGTACCTTATCAAAGGGAGATACAATTGTGCATCGACACACGTGGTGTATCTTGCTTCTTGTTCGTCATGCTCAGCTTTTTATGTGGGCAAGACGGACAGGAGATTGAATGAACGCATGTACGAACATTTATATGCCATGAAGAAGATTAAACTGGAGAATGCCCTAGCAAGTCATGTCTACAACCACCCTGGCCATGATTTTACATTTATGATCACTGACCAGTTGAACTATGTGAATTGGGGGGGGGGGGGACAGAATCCCTGAAATTAGAAATGAAGGAGCTAATGTGGCAGTTGAGACTTGAAGCCTACCATCACCCCGGCCTCAATAGTATGTTATCTATCAGCTGTGTCCTTAAGCTGAGGAGTTTGGAAAGATGATGCATGGGGGGTATAACATCGGGTGTGATTTGGACATAGGACCGGCTGAGCGATCTTGATATATATTTTATACCATGTTTGGAAGATGGAATGTCTTTTTATCAATATTTGAAATATTATGGCATGCCTTTTTTTATTTATTTTAACGTGTCAGTCTTATTATGCATATTTGGTTCAAAGTAAGTGTGCTTTTATAATATTATTAACTGTCGATTGCATCATTTAAGTGCTATGTAAGGAACAGTATTAATTTTACAGTTGTATATTTTATATTATATACAACTTTTTATATTGTGTGTTTATGGGAGAGAAACATTTTAGTTAGATTGAAGCTACTTGTGCCTGTTCCTTTAAGGTAATTGGAGGGTGTGTTTTGTAATAGACTTTGCTTGCAATGGCTTTAAATGTAGCAGCACTTAAGTGTGAGTTGTTATTTTTCAAAGTCTGAAGAAGTTGGTGCAGGGCGCCGACGAAAAGCAGTATCGTGGTGCTTAATAAAACTGAAGTTGTTCGTTTATTGGCGTCTTGTTTGCTTATCCCTTTGGAATTTAAAAAGACCTGCTTCAGTGAGTTTGGCTATCTGGCTGAGTTTATCTTTGATGAGTTTCACCTCTCTGACTGTGCTTATTGGAGGTGTTTAGTTCTGCTGCTTGGAATTAGGAACTGTGTTGGCTTAGTAGCAGCTTGTTTTTGCCTTTGACTTCTAGAACAAGCATACGTGCGTTTGGGAGGCGTTTAGTCCTGCTGTTTGGTATCAGGAGCTGTGCTGGTTTAGTAGCAAGAATTTGTATATATAAATGTCTAATTCAAGCAATCTTATATTTATATACATTATTTATGGGGTATGATGCACTAGACTGGTGGTTATTTTATCAGTATATTTTAAATTCACTATTTAATTAGATCTGTGCTGTCATTGGAGATTTTTTAATTATTTATGTATATAAGGTGAGTTCACCAAGGTGATTTCATCTGATGAAGTTGAAGACGAAAACGTTTTGTGTAATATTGTCAACGTTATTTTTTGTTCAGCGCTTGCTTCAGTGTGGTTATTAAACTGTTCGTGACAACATTCCTGGATCCAAGGTGCTTTTTTGTGGTTAATAGTGACTTTTTGCACCTTCCGGTTGTGTCAAGATACAGAATCCCTTTAAAGCAACTGCTTAAATAGCTGGTTCTGTCCCTCGCCAGATCATAATGTGCAGAGATGCCTGGGTAACTGACAGATGCCTGAAGCAGAAAAGGGTGACCTGTAAACTGAAAGCAGCAACACAGGATGCATCTTCACTTGAATATAAAACTTCTGCTTAACAGAACGTGACTGACAAATGGAAATTTTTTTGGTATCTGCTATCACATCTGACATTCATAAAGTACAGTTTTGTACCTACCATAAATGTAGATGTCCGATAGGTATGCATCTGCAGTCATAACATATGGGTTTGTCCTGCCTCAGGCAGCCCTTCGGTCGGCCGGATTCCAAAGTCTGGGTCTGGCCTCGGCTGATGTCGCACTTTCCCCGACGTCAGAGCTTCTGGGGTATAAAGGCATCAGCCGACGCCATTTTCCTCAGTGTTTCTTGCCCCCAGATGCCAGGTGCCCTCTAGGAAGGCTAAATTTGGATAGATGTTGAAAATTCCAAACAGTAGCAAACAATATATATATATATATATATATATATATATATATATATATATACATACATACATACATACAAACAAATACACCATAATAGATTCCTCCAGCTAGCTGAAGAAGGGGTAAGCACCCTAGGAGTACCACAGAGGGGAAGGAGGGTGGGTAATCCTGACTGCAGATGCATACCTATCGGACATCTACATTTATGGTAGGTACAAAACTGTACTATGTCCTTCAAGGATGCATCTGCAGTCATAACATATGGGTAGAATACCATAGCCAAACTGGGGGAGGAGGTACTAAGATAAGGATGGTGTAGTTAAGATCCCCTGTAAAACTGCCGTTGCAAAACCTGCTCGGGATCTGGAGTATAAAGGTAGATTGTAATGCTTGGCAGATGTATGCACAGAGCTCCAAGTAGCAGCTTCTAAAATGTCCTTGGTAGCCACCCCTCGTAGGAAAGCTGTAGTGGTGGCTGTGGCTCTTGTGGAGTGAGGCCTGATATTTTCAGGAGCTGTCTTTCCATGAAAAGAGTAACAAAAACAAATGCAATTTCCTATCCATTTTGAAATTGTCTGTTTGGAAATTGCTTTTCCTTGCACTCCAGTTGCATATGCTACAAAAAGTTGGTCAGTTTTTCTGCTGGTTTTAGTTCTGTCCAGATAGTAGCGTAGTTGTCTGTGTACATCCAAGGTGTGCAAAAGTTTTTCCCCCCTGTTCTGTGGGTTAGGGAAGAACGTAGGCAAATGGATAGCTTGGTTCAAGGATACCCTGGATACCACCTTTGGCATGAAAGTAGGATTGGTTCTCAGAGACACTCTATCCTGGTGAAAAATAAGGAAAGGCTGCACTGCCATTAATGCCTGTAACTCAGATACTCTTCTTGCTGAAGTGATTGCCAGAAGGAAAGCAGTTTTCCAAGATAAGAACTGTAAGTCTGCTGATACTGCTGGTTCAAAAGGGGGTAATGTTAATTTTTCCAGCACAAAATTGAGATCCCATGTAGGCAGAGGGGGTCACCTTGGAGGTTTTACATTTTTGATCCCTCTTAAAAATTGTCTGAGGAGAGGGTGAGAGAAGATAGGTGGATCCATGTTGTACTCTGCTGAAATTGCTGAAGCATGAATCTTAATGGAGGAATAGGACAGGCCATTGTGGAACAGTTCTGCTAAATATTCTAGGATGTGTGCTAGGTTTGCCAGTGTGGTATTTGTACCCTTTGATGCGCTCCAAATGAGGAATCTCTTCCATTTAGCTGAGTATGTCTTCCTTGTGGAGGGTCTGCGAGCCTCCAGGATAATGTCCTTGACCCTCTGACATAAAACAGTTTTGTTTTATTTTAAGCAATTTTCCAGGCAGTTAGCTGCAGTGTTTTCAAGTTTGGATGCAGGGTCTTGAAGTTGTTCTGCGTTAGAAGAAGAGGCCATAGGGGTAGAGTCCATGAGTTCGCCCGAGACATGCTTCTCAGTAGCAGGTACCAGTGCTGCCTTGGCCAGTCTGGAGCTATTAGTATCACCTTTGGCTGTTCCTCCCTGATCTTCAGTAGAACTTTGTACATCAATGGGAGAGGTGGAAAAGCATACACTGTTAGGGCATTCCAGCTGAAAGAGAGAGAGTCCACCCTCCAGGCTTGTGGGTGGTAAACTCTTGAGCAGAATTTCTTCAGTTGGTGGTTGAGTGGGGAGGCGAACAGGTCTATCTCTGGCATTCCCCATTTGCTTGTTATGATTTTGAAGATGTGTGGATGCAGCAACCATTCGTGAGCATCCGTGGTAGTTCTGCTTAGGCTGTCTGCTAGTGAATTCTCTTTTCCGGGTACGAATTTGGCCTGCAGCTGGATGTTGAGATTCAGGCCTAGGTTCCACAGATCCATTGCCATCCGGCATAGAGGGTAGGAATGCGTGCCTCCCTGTTTGTTTATGTACCACATGACTGTGGTGTTGTCTGTCCTTATCAGCAGATGTCCTTGCTGGAGGAATGATTTGAATGTCTCGATTGCATGTTTCACTGCCAGCATCTCCTTTAGGTTTATGTGCAAGTTCAGCTGGTCCTGAGACCATAGGCCTTGGATACACTTGTCCTCCATGTGTGCTCCCCATCCTAGGTCTGAGGCGTCCGTGGTGATGGTCTGCCTTGGTTGTGGTTTGTTGAAAGGCAACCCTCTGTTGGACTGGCAGGCCTGAGCCCACCACAGGAATTCCTTTTTCAGGCATGGAATGATTGGTATCATGTTTTCTAGACTGTGCCTGTGTTGAGACCATACATTCCTTAGGTACCATTGTAATTTTCTCATATGTAGCCTGGCATGCGGGATCAAGATTATGCAGGATGCCATGTAACCCAGGGCCTGCAGGGACTTTCCTTGCAGTGAGCTGAGTTTGTCTTGTCAAAGCCATGAAGTACACTGGTAGTTGCTTTTGTTTTTCTTCTGTGAGAAAAGCCATCTGAGTCATTGTGTCCAGATCCGCACCCAAAAATGTTATCCTTTGGGATGGCACTAGTCTTGACTTCTGGATGTTGACTGTGTATCCCAAGGCCTGTAACAGGTGCATGACATAGGCCAAATCCTTTATTAGTTTTGTCTTGTTGTCCGCTTGTATTAGGCAGTCGTCCAGGTATGGATAGATTTGAATTCCCTGAAGCCTGCATTGCAATTACTGATGCCAGGCATTTCATGAATACTCTGGGCGCAGTAGATAAGCCAAAGGGCAATGCTGAGAATTGATAATGCTCTGATCCTGCAAGAAATCTGAGGTGTCTTCTGCAATCTGGTTGTATAGGGACGTGCAGGTATGCCTCCTTGAGATCTAGAGTCACCAGCCAAGACTCCTTGCCCAACATGGGAAGAAGTTGCTGTAGGGTCAGCATCTTGAATTTTGGCACAATGAGATATGTGTTTAGTGCGGACAAGTCGAGAATAGGCCTCCATTGGTTTTCTTTTCTTGGTACAAGGAAATGTCTGGAATAAAATCCTTGGCCTTGTTCCATAGATGGTACCCTTTCTATAGCTTTCATCTGAAGTAAATTGTGGATTTGTCTTAAAGCCTCTGGCTTCTGGTTTAGTGGAAGGTTTGGCATTCCGCTCCTTCTTGGAAAAGTGTGGAAGTGAAACCTGTATCCTTTGTCTATGGTTTGCAATGTCCATTTGTCTTTTGTAATGCAATACCAGTTTTTCGAGAATAAAGACAGCTTTCCGCCCAAGGGTGCTTCCAGTTGTTCCCTGGTAGGCGGAATCAGAGTCAAGTCATTGTGTCTGTCCTGTGGAAGTGGTTGTAGTTATAGCTGTGGCACTACTCCTCTGGTTGGCAGGCTGCCACTGACGACCCCTGTAGGCACCCTTTGATTGACCTCTGCCTCTTGGGCGTCTATTCCTGCCCCTCTGTGCTCTGGAGGTGTCTGGAAAGGACCAATTCTTTGAAGGCCAGTTTCTGCTGAACCTCGGAGGTTGAACCTGCAGAAAATTCTTTACTGTTTGCACAGATTTTGCTTTTTCTTCCACTTTCTTTAGAATATCCTGTGCAGGGGAGCCAAATAAACTTTGTTTCTCCATTGGAGCATCTAGGAGTTTAGCCTTGACATGGTCTGGCAAGGGTTGCTCTTTTAGCCAGGCATGTCTTCGAATTACTGCCCCAGTCATAGCTGATCTAAATGAAGCCTCCAGTGCATCATAGCCACATTTTAAGAAATGATTACTGACCTGCTGAGAGTTGTGTACCAAATCCTGAAGGGACTTTCGGTCTAAAGGTTCAGTAGAAGAAAGCTTTTTATTCAGCTGATCTAACAAATATTCCTGGTACTGTATCATGTGGGATTGACAGTTTAATGCCCTGGCAGAAAGAGTAGCAGATGTATAAACCTTTTTTTTTTTTTTTCCCCCATCTCTCTAATGCTCTTGACTCTCTTTCAGAGGGTAGGGGGTTTTTGGCAGTGGCAGCTGCAACGCCTTTTGGGCCCCGAGATATAGTTTCTGGGTCTGCAGCATGGGCTTTATACAAATGGAAGTGAGAATCCGGGACCCTGTAATATCTGTCAGGTTTTGCAGGGGCCGGGGGAAGAGGGGCAGAACTGACATCATTATATGCATCATCAACTACAGTTAGCACAGGTGGTATGGCTAGAGGCCTATGCTGTGGTAAGTGTAGAAAGGTTCTTAATCTTTTTCTAGAGTCAGAGAAATCCTGACCCTGCCACTGAAAGTGTTCCCTCATTGAATGCAAAGTTTCCCCAAAAGAAAATTCTTCAGGAGGGGAGGCAGAAGGAATAGAGTCTTCTGCATCTGAATCCTCATAAGGAGAATATGGCCCTTCCTGATGGTCTGATAAATCAGATCCATCCGAGGAGTAGTCTGAGGAGAGAGGTTCAGGGGGTTCAGTCCTAGGCCTTTTGTCAGGAGGAGGGTGGGAGGCCCTGTCTGGGTGAGGTTGGGAACCCCTAATCATGGATATAAGGTCCTCAGCAAGGCTGAGAATCTGAGAACTTGAGGGAGGTCTCTGAGAAGTAGCTTTTGCAGGTAAGGCTTTTGAAATTTTAGCTGCTTTAGCTCTGGAGAAGGCCTTAATAGACATAGAAGCAGGGGGCCTAGCTGCCCCACGTGCAGGAGTAGAAATGTCCAATGGAATGGTGTCGGACAATTCTTGTGCGCTTGCTTCTTCGGTAGGGATTTCTGTAGCCGACGCAGCCGGGGCCTCTCTGGCCTCGGTTGTCGGAGGTATGATTTCGGCAGAAGTAAGAACCGGGGACTCTGTTTCAGCCAAAACCGAGACACTCGCGGTAGGCCTAACCGTGGTTTCAGCCAAAACCGCGGGCCGCGAGTGTCGGTCCTTTTCCTTGCGTTTTTTGGCTAAATGTGTAGTCGGAGTCTCCAACGGCATTTTATATGCAAAAGCGGATCCAAAAAACTCTTCTGCAAACTCCGACCGACGTCTAAGAGTCCGTCGGTTGAAGGAGGCACAGGCTAAACAAGCTGATACATCGTGGTCTGGGCCTAAGCAAGGAAGGCAGCAAGAATGGAAATCCTTATGAGGTATTTGTTTCCCACAAGTTAAACAATTATTTACTTTGTCTGACATCGGCTGAGGCAAGAAAGAGTCCCCAACGGGGTACTTAGCTTTTTTAGAAGTCTTCGGTAGCTGAAATCTCTGGATCTGACCGACCGGCACTTGCGAACAGCTTCTGCTTGGGCACCGCGGCAAGAAAGACTGAGGAAAATGGCGTCGGCTGATGCCTTTATACCCCAGAAGCTCTGACGTCGGGGAAAGTGCGACATCAGCAGAGGCCAGACCCAGACTTTGGAATCCGGCCGACCGAAGGGCTGCCTGAGGCAGGACAACCCATATGTTATGACTGCAGATGCATCCTTGAAGGACATCTGAAAGTCTAAGCAGGATCAAAGGATCTAAAGGAGAACCCATGCCTTAATTTACAGCTGATCATTACTAACCAAGATGACAACTTCTCCTTGTACAAGGTACAAGGATAGTTTCCTGACTAGACAGCATGACGCTACAAAAATATTCTTTGTTATTTCTTCCCTGAAGATGGAGCAGGCCATCAATGGGAATGGTAAAAAGGTGTACGGGAATCTTCTCTGCCATGGAGAAAGCATCCGACATCAACTCTTCACTGCTCTGACATTGTAAGCAATATAGGGAAAATGACCCAGACACAACCATCCATCTTCTGTGCCCTTGTAACACTTCAACTCTGACTGCTGATTGGTCAGCCCTGAGGAGGGAAAAAATCAACAGTCAGAGTGGAAAAACGTCAGGACTTTCTTGATTAAAGTTAAGTAGAAGCATGCTCATTTTGAACTAAATTTACAAGGAAGAAAATCCACCAAACTATTTCCTTAGAACAACTATATACAACATAACAGGGATGGTGGACAGCTGTGGCTATTGCAGCAGCAAGGAATTCAAACATCTACTGTTGTGGGTAAGTACTACTTACACAACTATTTTATGTTTTATCATCCCCACAATTGCAGTAGCCTTTAGGCTACATGGCTTGATTACAAAGGACTATTCAACCAGGGATGAGGAAGGATATGAATCCAGGAACTCCTGAAGAATGGTGCAATCAAAGTCAGTACTGGATCTAGAACGTACAGTTGTGTACACTTACCATAAATGTAGATGTTCGAGTATATTCACTGTTGTAGTCATCACATTTGGGTTATCTGCTTGCAGTAGCCCTTAGTCGGCCTGATTATCAAAGACTTGTGTCCTGCATCGGTTGCTGTCTCATCTTCCATGACATCTGGTAGTCAGGGGTATGCATGCAGCCAATGCCATTACATCAGTTTTTCTTGCCCCAGATGTCAGGTGCCTCCCTAATGGCAAGCAATTAAATATATGTAAACAAGGTTATACCTCCAACAAAAACACAAATACACCAAAAAGCTTTTAAGCATAGTAAAAAGGAATAGAGGTATAGCCAAAAGAAGTCAGGGGGCTGGAGGGAGGGTAACTTGGACTGCAACAGTGAATACACTCGAACATCTACATTTACGGTAAGTGTACACAACTGTACTATGTTCTGCGTGTTTCACTGTTGCAGTCATCACATTTGGGTAGATTCCCAAAGCTAAGGATGGGAGGAGGAATTTAGATAGCATTAAGACCAGCTATAAGCCCCTGCAAGACTGCAGTGGCAAAACCAGCTCAGGATTTAGAGAAAATTGGCAAATAGTAATGCTAGGTGACAGTATGTACAAAACTCCAGGTAGTGGCTTCTAGGATGTCCCTGGTAGTTACACCTCTGAGAAACGCTGTAGAGGTAGATGCAGCCCTGGTTGAATGAGGTCTTATCCCCTGAGAGACAGGATTTCCATGGTGCTTATAGCAGAAATGAATGCAATGGCCTATCCATTTAGAAATGGTTTGCTTTGAAATGGCCTTCCCCTCTGCCCCTACAACAAATGCCACCAGTAGTTGTTCAAATTTCCTGAGAGGTTTAGTCCTGTCCAAGTAAAATCTAAATTGTCTGTGCACATCTAAGGAATGCAGTATCCATTCCCCCTTTGCTCTGTGGATTAGAAAAGAAGATTGGCAAATGAATGGACTGATTGAGCCACACTGAATACTACCTTGGGCATGAAGGAGGGATTGGTCCTGAGGGACACCCTGTCCACATGAAAGATGATGAAAGGCTCCACTGCCTTAAGTGCCTGTAATTCAGACACACTTCTAGCTGAAGTGATGGCTAAAAGGAAGGCCATTTTCCAAGAAAGGAATTTCAGCTCTGCATTTGCAGCTGGCTCAAAAGGAGGTAGAGTAAGTTTTCCAAGGCAAAGTTAAGGTCCCAGGCTGGAGTAGGGGCTCTCCTGGGTGGTCTTAAGTTTCTGGCCCCTCTGAGGAACTGCTTGATCAGAGGATGAGAGAAGAGGGGTGGTTCTGTGTTGTAATGAGCTGAAATGGCTGAGGCATGAATTTTGATGGAGGAAAAGGAAAGGCCCTTGTGAAGCATCTCAGTTAAGTATTGAAGAATATGAGGTAAATTGGGCACTACTGTGCCCATCCCTTGAGATTGGTTCCAGGCACAGAATCTTTTCCATTTTGCAGCATAAGATTTTCTAGTACTAGGCCTCCTTGCTTCTAAAATGATATCCATCACTGATTTACTGAGGGATGGTAAAGGAGAGATTAGGTAATTAGCCAGGATGCTAGGTTCAGGGTTTGCAGTTGAGGGTGCAGAATCTGGTTCTCCTGCTGAGACAACAGGGAAGGAGTCTGAGGCAGGTGCCATGGGGCCAAGCGTGACACACTGCGCAAGAGGGGGTACCAGTATTGGCGTGGCCAGTTTGGTGCAATGGGAAGCAATTAAATCTATAAATACAAGGATATACTTCCAACAAAAAAGCAAATACACCAAAAAGCTTTTTGAGCATAGCAAGGGAAAGTAGAGGTATAGCCAAAAGAAGACAGGGGGCTGGAGGGAGGGTAACCAGGACTACAACAGTGAATACACTCGAACATCTACATTTATGGTAAGTGTACACAACCGTGCTATGTTCTTAGTGTTTCACTGTTGCAGTCAATACATTTGGGTAGATTCCCAAAGCTAAAGTTGGGAGGAGGAATTTAAATAGAATTAGGACCAGCTATAAAGCCCTGCAAGACTGCAGTGGCAAAGCCAGTTCTGGATTTAGAGAAAATTGGCAAATGATAATGCTTAGTGAAAGTATGTACAGAACTCCAGGTAGCAGCTTCTAGGATGTCCCTGGTAGGGACGCCTCCGAGAATGGCTGTAGAGGTAGATGCAGCCCTGGTTGAATGGGGTCTGATGCCCTGTGGGATAAGTTTTCCATGGTGCTTATAGCAGAAATTAATGCAGTTGCCTATCCATTTTGAAATGGTTTGCTTTGAAATAGCTTTCCCCCTCTGTCCCTGCAGTTGTTCAGATTTCCTTCAAGGTTTAGTCCTGTCCAAGTAGAATCTAAGTTGTCTGTGCACATCTAAGGAGTGCAGTATCTGTTCCCGATTGTTCTGTGGGTTAGGAAAGAAGGTAGGCAAATTAATGTACTGATTAAGAGCCACACTGGATACCACCTTGGGCATGAAGGTGGGTTTGGTTCTGAGGGACACCCTGTCCGCATAAAATATGATGAAAGGCTCCACTGCCATAAGGGCCTGTAATTCAGATACTCTTCTTGCTGAAGTGATTGCTAAAAGGAAAGCTGTTTTCTAAGAAAGGAATTTTAAATCTGCAGTAACAGCTGGCTCGAAAGGTGGAAGAGTGAGTTTCTCCACGACAAAGTTAAGGTCCCAGGCTGGAGTAGGAGCTCTCCTTGGTGGCCTTAAATTTTTGGCCACTCTAAAAAACTGCTTGAGTTGTGGGTGAGAGAAGAGGGGAGGCTCTGTGTTATAATGAGCTGAAATGGCTGAGGCATGAATTTTGATGGAGGAAAAGGACAAGCCCTTATTAAGCATCTCAGTCAAGTATTGTAGAATCTGAGGTAAACTGGATGCTGCTGCGCTCATCCCTTGAGATTGGTTCCAGGCACAGAATCTTTTCCATTTTGCAGCATAAGATTTTCTAGTACTAGGCCTCCTTGCTTCTAAAATGATATCCATCACTGATTTACTGAGGGATGGTAAAGGAGAGATTAGGTAATTAGCCAGGATGCTAGGTTCAGGGTTTGCAGTTGAGGGTGCAGAATCTGGTTCTCCTGCTGAGACAACAGGGAAGGAGTCTGAGGCAGGTGCCATGGGGCCAAGCGTGACACACTGCGCAAGAGGGGGTACCAGTATTGGCGTGGCCAGTTTGGTGCAATTAAAATCGTCCTTGGCTTGTCCTGTTTGATCTTTGTTTGAAGACTTTGGTTCTGAAACTCGAAAACGGAAATTTCAGGAGTCTGCCGACCGACACTTGTGAACTGCTTCTGCTTTGGGCATCGCACAGCAAGAATGACTGATGTAATGGCGTCGGCTGCATGTTTTATACCCCTGACGACCTGACGTCAAGGAAGAAGGGACAGCAACCGACGCAGGACCAAAGACTTTGTTAATCAGGTCGAATGAGGGCTACTGCAAGCAGATAACCCAAATGTAATGACTGCATCAGTGAAACACAAAAATCATCTTAATTCTTCACAAAATAAATAAACTTAGTGATCAATTTATGTGCTACACATACAAGGTATATTATGTAGGATCGTATAGTGAAAAAAATAATGGAAATAAGGGGACCAGCAAAGCAATAAGGAAGACATTGTAATCGGAATGTTAGAAAGCACACGGCAATACGCATAAAGGACAACAAAAAAGCTGATGACAACTGAATAAACTGGTGATTGAACTTTAACTCAAAAATATGACTTGGGAATTAGACGCAGCTCTCATAAACAAGTCAGTAAGCACACCAAGAGTTACTACACAACAAAAGGAATCCTTCCCCCCTAATAAGACCTCAAATGCAGTGTCAATGACTCAACAGGAAGCACACTTGCCTGTGGTACTGGAAATCACACGACCATGGATCTATTCTCTTCCCGAGTGACTAGATTATTTTTCCATTACTCATACTGCAGTGCAGCATTATGATATGATGCTACATACACTCCTGACTGTCATCCTTCGGATGGGATGTTAAACTGAGGCGGTGGGAGGTTGCGATAATGGCTAAGGTGTTTACCTTACAGACACACAAGGTGCAGGGTTTGATCCTCACATTGGGCAACTGGCTAGGCTTAAAATGGTCCACAAGGGTCATAGGGTCAAGCCTAGTACTAATCTATGAACCATCTGCCTGTGTTGATGGTAGCTCTGATGGATGTAATCACACTGTACTTACTGAAAAAGAGTAGAGGAATTTCCCCAGTCTCCGGGTCAAATTTTTCCAAATCAGCATATGCATACTTCCTCTGGCCTCCCCTGAAAAGAGGCAACTAGCCTAGTGGGACTAACCGGGTCAACAAAAGCAAGCAAATAAGCAAGCAAACAACTGCAATGCTGTATTCAGCTTTTGAGCCCTTATAAGAAAAAAACAAATTAGAAGAAAACTTAGAAAAATGAAGGAAAGACTGAAGACAAACCAACACAAAATTCAAGACCAGAAAACATATACCATGAGAAGCAATTATTTAAAGAGGACCAGTACAGAATTTTGTGAAGATGACCTTAGCGTCTAACAGAACTGATGAATTTAAAGTAGCAGCTACATGTCCGTTTCTACTCACTGTCACATGGATAAGAAATGAACAAATAACAACAAAAAGGTGAATCAGGATATACGGCTTTGGTTCGAGTCTGGCATGTTTGACAGCCAATGAACTGAAGCAGTTTAACAATCCATTTTTACTGCATACTGTAACTTACTTTATTGAGATTGCAGAATTCTGGCAATTTCAAGAGTTGTTAATCACTGGGTTGTGATGATGGGAAGGGGTGCCAGAGCTTTGCACCTCTGCAAAATTGCTCAGATTGGTTTTCTACATGAAACTGAAGTGTCAGTTTTCTGTGGATGATTATCTAGTGACAATGTTTTCAGTTCGATTAAAATTTATACATCCCATCAAAAGCACCCCCATCAAAAACTGCATCTGACACCAACTGAAGAACAGCACTAACATCTGTATTTTTCTTGGGGAAATATACTGCACCCACTAATCAGACAGCTGCTCTCCTTTGATCATCAAATATAACCAACTCTAAATAAAGTTGTTGCAACTTATGTAAAGGAAGAAATCTCCTCACCCGTAGAAATGTTTCAACACTTTTTTTCAGAAAACGGACCCTTTTGGCTAAGCTGCTGTCAAATGAAGGAGGAATTTTGCATTAACCATAACAGAATGAGGAAAAAGAACAAGACAAAGAAAACTGTTATGAAAATGGAAGGCAGGGAAAATATGAAATGAAAGGGAAAGAATCTTCTCACAAAAACAGAACAGAGAAGAAAGGGGCAAGAAATGGATACAGTCGGGAGGAACTTCACTCCTGCAGACTGGATGATACATGCAGCTTTGAAACTGGCATCACATTAACATGTCCCCATTTCTATTACACTAAATTACACATTTCTCAGGTGGAAAGAAACATGCCATTCATGAAGGAACATGTTAGACATCCACTACCATTTGCAACCTATACTTGGCCACAAGCCTTGCAAAATTTACTATCCATTAAAAATGTCACATCTATGTAAAACTTAAACATGCAGATATCCCTGCTCCATTTTCTGCCCAATACACTGCCTTTCTGTAACTATATATATAGCAAAATATGAAACACAAACCAGCCTAACTTACAGAAGTCCCCCCACTCGGCTCATGGTAAAACAGTATCATAAATCACTTGATACTTAAATTATGCTCCAGAAGACAGCACAAATATGGCATACAGTTTATATTTAAGAGACAAAATAAAATGTAATCTGAATCAAAGACTATCTATTTACAGGACAAGAATATGAATCTTCACTGCAAAAAAGTTTAAAATCACAAAAAGGAATCCTCACCTGGGTTAGCCTCTGCAAGCTGAAAGCAAGAAAAAGAAGGGGAGAGGTTAGTTTTCTGTGCAATATTTCTTCAATTATGCATACATTCTTAAGATTATACTTAAACTGATCATAAAGCTATATGCTATGTTTGCATCCCAAAATAGCACAAAAAATGCAACCGGAAGCTGTGTATATGAAACTAGAACAAAAAATAAATGGAAATGTAGTTACAGAATACAAGCACAGAAGCATGTTAATTAAATGCATTGCTTAAATACACAGAAAACACAATAAAATAAAACAATGATTCACAATAAGAGTGCATTCTAGTGTAAGAGTGCATATAACCATATACTTAATTCATGTAACTTTAAGTTACCTAAAGGATAACCATACCCACAGACTCAAAAAATATGTTTTATTGTCTTTCACTCAGTTTTAAGTAACATTTTGTGCCGTTCATTGACTACACAAACAGTGCAAATACCACAGAACAGACTTTTCAAAGTGCTTTTTACTGCTGCTTCTTTTTAGAATAGCTAAATTGCAGTCTTTTGTGAAGTCTGAATTGTACTACTTATCTCCCATCCCCCTTTACACCTAATCTCCTTAGCCGTCAAAGTACTAATGGTAATTTGATCTGTTACCTGCTGTAATCGACAGCTCACAGCAGGAGACTTGACTCGCGTACTGTTTCCTTGTTCTAGCCTTTACTTTCTGTATGGGTAGGGCTTTTAGGACGGTCATTGTGATGTCAGTCTGGGGAGGGAATTGGACAGAAAACTACCTGTATTCACTGGCCTTGATGACATCAATGAAAAAGTAGAATCCGGTCTAGCAGCAAAGAAAACCTTTTAATTAGAATAATCCAAAGTACAATAAGTAAAAAGCAATAATCCAGGTAAGCGCTTTCGTTTGTCACACTGACAAACTTCTCATTTATATGACTACACCCTTTAGATATACCTCAGTTTTGTGTGTTTAGGGTTGGGGGGGTCATTTTGCTGACATGTATTTTGGCGAAATGGACCAATAGTACTGAAAGGAGGGAATTTCAAATGGTTTTAACAGAAGGAAGTGAGGTTTCTTGTTGTCAGAAAAAGTTTGTCAGTGTGACAAACGAAAGTGCTTACTTGGATTATTGCTTTTTACTTATTGTACTTTGGATTTACCATTAGTACTTTAACGGCTAGGGAGGTTAGGTGTGAAGGGGGATGGGAGATAAGTCGAAGTAGTACAATTCAGACTTCACAAAAGACTGCAATTTAGCTATTCTAAAAAGAAGCAGCAGTAAAAAGCACTTTGAAAAGTCTGTTCTGTGGTATTTAAAAAAAAATTAAAAAGGATTCTACTTTTTCATTTTACTTGGTTTTGTGTAGCTCTTATTGCAGTTTTGATGACATCAATGAATTGGAGACTGCAGAACGCTTTTCTAGGGTGGGACAAAAGTTTTTTTGAAAATGAAACCACAATACAGTAAGGTACTGTTCTAGTGGAGAGAAACAGTCCATTTAAAATATTTTAAATGCTGTATTGTTGTTTATTCATAGCAGAGACTATAAACATGGACAAAAAGGACAGAGAAGTTGAGCATTTAATAATAGAATCCTGTTATCCTTTAATGGGTGTAACACACAAATAGCCCTACTTTCAACATGACTTGGGAAAGCATGGGCAAAAATCACTGTCAGTACAGGACAGAGGTGTCTCATCAACAAAGCAGTGGACAACATTGAACCTGAGCTACCCAGATGTGAGAATATGGCATTTCAGAGACTCTAAAATGGGCAATTGCAAGCAGATTTCTACTCAACCCTAATACTAGAGTGACCCCACAGTTGATTACAGTAGCAGCACAGATAAAAGGGACACAGGCCACTGCATGGGACTTTGTGACATGACCCCATAAAAAACAATGAATGCAGTTTTGATAACAGCTGTCAATGAAATTTAATTTTAATAATGTGCTTCCATTCAAATATAGTAAGTTGCATGAAATGACAAGTACCAACTCAAATTTTTACTTTCAATTATTTCTATAGGTTATATACAATACATAGACTCGGTCACAGAACTTGTTATAATCCATTTTTGCTACTGTATACACATTGTGCTGCAACTCAAGACTTCCTCCAAATCAGGCTCAATAAGTACCTATTAGAAGCCCAGCTATATTCTACTGATGGATCACTAACTGATCACCCAAAAGGCAGACACACAGCTGCCTTTACAAAGTGCTGTGCTAACCACCCAACCCCCAGGACTGAAAAGCCATGTGCAGCTCTTAACAGTTCAAAGCAGCCATGCTCCAAATGGAGTCCTAACAGCCCTTGGTAACTGCATCCATTAAACTGCCAGCACACTAAATTCAGTGAAAAATTCACTTCAGGTCTTCTGCCTCAAGTTAGGCTACCAATTCATGTGAAACAAAGCACCTCTAGGATACTGTTCAAAAGGAATCTGGTTGAGTGGATGGGGCACAGTAAATTCTTACCATTGCTGGCGCCCACAACCCTCTTGGATATGGGCATTCACTACTTAATGCAATCCTGGGTATAGACTAGCGTATCTATGGTATTACATTGGGATGAAACAGCTAGGCTTGAAATTACCTCTGGGTCGATAGCGGAGTAAACTCCTATGATCTTAGGATGTGTCAATACTGTTAAGATTATGAGTTTTACCCATTTTGATAAAATTTGCAGTTTTTTCCTTAACCACTGTATTCATCCCTCAACTCCCAGAAGATAAAGCATTGCTCTCCTGAGAAAGTCCTCCAGCTAGTTGGCTATTTTTGTTAGCTTATTCATTTATTTAACTAATACCAACTTTGCACTTGTAAACCTTAAAACTTTATCTATGTTATACTACCCTTAGATATGTTATTCATCATGTACTCTGTCTTTGAATGTTCTTTCTTATTCATTTAGTGCTCTGTCTTTTAACGTTTACTATACATATTTTTATATTTTTAAAATATCTTTATGTACTAACTGCAAAACTTTTCACTTATGCTGTATATGAAATTTAAAAATAAAACACCAGGAATTGACCAGACAATGAATTTAATGACCAAAAAACATTAAACAGTAAGCGCTTTCATCAGATAAGACTTCTTCAGACTGAACAATGCTACAAAAAATCTTCAACAGTTAAATACAGTCAACTAATACCACATGACTACCAATTAATACTTTAATCCCTTTCTTTAAGGAAGGCTACAAAATCTTAACCTAGATGGATGACAAGCATTCAATTTCAATTTGCCAATCAAATGCCAACCACCCAAGTTCATCTTCAGCATTAAATTTCTAGTTGTAACATAAAACTTCATCCAAAACACAAAACTTAAAATCTACTTTATACTGATTGACCTTATAACGCTTCCCCAATGCATTTTTCTCATCTCCAATACCCACAGCATATTTATGCTCACATATACTTTTGTTTAATTCCCTGGTAGTATGCCCCACATAAAATGAGCTGCATAACACTAGGTACTCTACAAATTTAGACTTACGAGTAGATCTACCTTTTAGCTGTACTTTATAACCACTGACACTGACTACTTTGACATCCATCAATAAGAAATTACACAAGTTGCAGCTATAACATTTATACATACCAGGACTGATGCACTGTCTGTGGGGGATTTAGTTTACTTTGAAAAAAATTAAAACTTTTCCCCTTTTTTGTACAAACACAGGTAAATTCCCTACTACTTTTATAATAATTACATTTTAACAAACTCCAATTCTCAGAAATAATATTTTTATAGCCTGTGTGCCCAAGCTGTTTGTTACTTGCATGGAAGTTTTATAATCCACCTCTTTTGTACCAACATCTTTTTGTGCATCACCTTTCCTTCTCTCATTTATTTCATAATATTTTTCCATAAGTATATCTCTGGGATACCCTCTACTTATAAATTTGTTACAAAGTGACACTTTCAAAGTCTTTATCTTTATCAGTCAACTCATGTACCCTCATCAATTGCCCCTTCCCAATATTGATTTTTAGTTTTCTTGGGGTGCAAATATGAACTGTTTTGTACACCTTTTTTATAAACTGTGGTCATTAAACTATCCCCTCCTTATAAACAGTGAGATCTAAATAATTCACTTTACTGCAACTATACATAAAAGTGAACTTTAAAAAGCAGCAATTGAAAGTGCTTACCATTTAATGTTTTCTGGTCATTAAATTCTTTGTTTGGTCAATTTCTGGGGTTTTATTTTTATTTTACTTGTTTCTGGTATTAGTGTTTTTGGGGTTGTATCTGAAATTTGTCAGCTGTGATCGGTGGACTACTTTAGTAAAAAAATGATAATTATAACAACAACAACAACAACAACAACACAAAACTGTCATGTTTAGGCTGTGGGGAAGTAAGCAGCATGTAATAGAACCAGCTCTGACTGTTATTATCAGTCAAGGCACACAAACTGTAACAAGTACATAATGGACACACCAACAGGTGAACTGAAAGAATGCCAATTTTCCCTTCAGACATCTTTTGGATGTGGAAGGGAATGAAAGGCATCAACAAAAATAACACTGGAAAAAGGAAGGTTAATCAAACTCAGTACAGAAGGGACGGCCCACTGAAAGGAGGCATCCAGGCCTGTTGGAAAGATTATCAATCACAAGCTTCATTAAAAGAAACACTCCTACCTCTTCACCATAATGTCTTCAAGGGAGTATAAACACATTAAATAAGCATGCAATTAAATAGTAACATCGGTCTAAATCAATCAAAAACACCCAGCAATGCTAGCACCTACTGGAAAAGTGCACACTATGCTGAGGGGTGTGTATGCGGTGCTGCCAAGCTGCATCTGCTCTGCGGCCTTTACGCAAATGGCTGGAATGTGAACACACTCAGAAAACAGCATATCAGGCATCTGTGACTGTCAATATGCATGTATGCTGTAGGAGGCAGAGATAGAAACAGACAAAAATCATTGACAGCTGCCTCAAAGATGGTCCCTATAACCAGTTCTCACCACATAGAACAGGAATGGATCAACTTGGTTACAGACAGTGGGGAATAGAAGATATTAAACTGCTGACCCCATAGGTCACATAAATAAAATCAGCAGAAAAACACATTTCCTATCAAACCCTGTTTCCTCAGGATGTCCTCCAGGTTTCCAAAGTTTACTAACTGGACATACAATTACCATAGCAGACACATCAACAATCAGCAGGTCAAAGACTATTAAGGAAAAGTACAGTTTTGTACCTACCATAAATGTAGATGTCCGAACTGGATAGCATCTGCAGTCATAACAACTGGGTTGTCCTGTCGTCAGGCAGCCCTGCAGTCGGCCGGATTCCAAAGTCCGGGTCCGGCTTCGGCTGATGTCGCACTCCACCCGACGTCATCTCTGTTGGTCTTCGGGTATAAAAGCATCAGCCGACGCCATTTTCCTCAGTGTTTCTTGCCCCAGATGCCAGTAGCCCTCTTGCAGGCTAAAATTTGGATAGATGCCAATGTTTCCAAATAGATAGAGGTAAACACATCAATAAGCATGTATGTACATATATACAAACCAATACACCATAAAAGACTCCCCCCCCAACAGCTAGCTATTAGGAGGGTAAACACCCTAGGAGTACCACACAGGGAAGGAGGGAGGTAATCCTGACTGCAGATGCTATCCAGTTCGGACATCTACATTTATGGTAGGTACAAAACTGTACTATGTCCTTCATGGATGCATCTGCAGTCATAACAACTGGGTAGAATACCATAGCCAACTAGGGGAGGAGGATAAAAGTAGATTATGGTGTGTTTAGGATCCCTTGCAGTACAGCAGTGGCAAACCCTGCTCGGGATCTGGAATATAGAGGCAAATTATAATGCTTGGCAAATGTATGCACGGAGGTCCAAGTAGCCGCCTCAATAATGTCTTTGGTTGCCACTCCTCGTAAGAAGGCTGTGGTAGTGGCTGTTGCCCTTGTAGAATGAGGTCTTATGTTCTGTGGAATTGGTTTTCCATGGAAGGAGTAACAGTATCGTATGCAATTTCCTATCCATTTGGAGATTGTCTGTTTGGAAATAGCTTTTCCTTCCCTTCCTGTTGCATAGGCTACAAAAGTTGGTCAGTCTTTCTGCTATTTTTGTTCTGTCCAAGTAGTAGCGTAGCTGTCTATGTACATCCAAGGTATGCAGTATTCTTTCCCTCTGTTTTGTGGGTTGGGAAAGAAGGTAGGTAGGTGGATTGCCTGGTTTAAAGACACTCTGGATACCACCTTGGGCATAAATGTAGGATTAGTCCTCATGGACACTCTATCTTGGTGGAAGATTAGGAAGGGTTGCACTGCCATTAAGGCCTGTAGTTCTGAAACCCTCCTTGCTGAAGTAATTGCCAGTAGGAAAGCAGTTTTCCATGACAGGTGTTGTAGGTCTGCTGTTGCTGCTGGTTCAAAGGGTGATAGTGTCAACTTTTCTAGCACAAAGTTTAAATCCCAAGCTGGTAATGGTGGTTTCCTTGGAGGTTTTACATTCTTGATTCCTCTGAGGAACTGCCTGAGCAAAGGGTGCGAAAAACAGGTGGATCAAAGCTGTATTCTGCTGAAATAGCTGATGCATGTATCTTGATGGAGGAGTAGGACAGGCCTGAATGAAGAAGTTCGCCAGATACTCCAGAATGTTAGGCATATCTATGTTTGACACATCTTTTCCTCTTTCCGTACTCCAAATGACAAACCTTTTCCATTTTCCAGCATAGTTCCTTCTTGTTGAAGGTCTGCGTGCTTCAAGAATAATGTCTTTAACTCTTTGGGAAAGTTCTGGATTAGCTGCTGCTATGTGATGTTCCATGCAGTCAGTTGCAACGTTTTAGGTTTGGATGTATGATGCTGTAGTTGTTCTGAGTTAACATCAAAGGCATCGGGGTATTGGCCACATATTGTTCCGAGACATGCTCCTCAGTAGTGGGTACCAGTGTTGTCTTGGCCAGTTTGGAGCTATCAGGATTATCCTTGGACGTTCTTCCTTGATTTTTAGTAGTACCTTGTGTATCAAAGGAAGAGGTGGGAATGCATATGCTGTTAGGCCTTTCCAGTTGAAGGAGAGCGAGTCCACTTTCCATGCTAGTGGGTGGAATGTCCTTGTGCAGAACTTTTTGAGCTGGTGATTGAGAGGTGATGCGAATAGGTCTATCTGTGGCATTCCCCATTTCTTTGAGATGGTCTTGAAGATGTCCGGGTGCAGCTCCCATTCGTGGGCATCCGAAGTGGTTCTGCTTAATATGTCTGCTAGAGTATTGTCTTTCCGCGGTACAAATATTGCCTGTAACTGGATGTTGTAGCTGAGTGCCAGGGTCCACAGCTCCAAGGTCATTCTGCATAGGGGGTATGAATGAGTGCCTCCCTGTTTGTTGATGTACCACATGACTGTGGTGTTGTCTGTCCTTATCATCAACTGGCCCTCTTTGAGAAATGGTTTGAACTTTTGGATTGCCAGTTTTACTGCCAGCATTTCTTTTAGATTGATGTGCAGGTGAAGTTGATCCTGTGTCCACAATCCTTGCACGCATTTGTCCAGCATGTGGGCCCCCCATCCTAGGTCTGAAGCGTCTGTTGTGATGGTCTGGCTTGCTTGACATCTGCGAAAGGGTAGGCCTGGGTTTGACTGGCATGCCTGAGCCCACCATAGGAACTCCTGTTTTAAGCATGGAATTAGTGGGATTTCTGTTTCTAGACTGTGTCTGTGTTGGGACCATAAATTCTTTAGGTACCACTGTAGTTTCCTCATATGTAGTCTGGCAAATGGAACCAAGATTATGCATGATGCCATGAAGCCCAAGGCCTGCAGAACTTTTCTTGCTGTTAACTTGTTCAGTTTTGTTAGTGCCAAGAAGTAAAGAGGAAGTTCTTTTTGTTTTTCTGTAGTCAGGAATGCCATTTGTTTTACTGTGTCCAATTCCACGCCCAAGAATGTCCTTGTTTGGGATGGTATCAGCCTTGACTTTTGTAAATTGACTGTGTATCCCAGTGCTTGTAGCAAGTAAATGACCCTTTGTAAATCTGTTGTCAGCTTGCTTTTGTTGTCCCCTTGTAGCAGGCAGTCGTCCAGGTATGGGTAAATTTGAATTCCTGTAGTCTGCAATGGCGATTACTGATGCCAGGCATTTTGTGAATACTCTGGGCAGTAGATAAGCCAAAGGGCAATGCTGAGAATTGATAGTGCTCTGATCCTGCAAGAAATCTGAGGTATCTTCTGCAGATTGGTCGAATGGGGACGTGCAGGTATGCCTCCTTGAGATCTAGAGTTACCAGCCAAGACTCCTTGCCCAGCATGGGAAGAAGTTGCTGTAGGGTCAGCATTTTGAATTTTGGGACAATGATGTATGTATTTAAGGTGGACAGGTCGAGAATTGGTCTCCAACTTTTTTCCTTTCTTGGAACTAGGAATAGTCTGGAATAGAACCCCTGTCCTTGCTCTGCTGTTGGCACTCTTTCCACAGCTCTCATGTTTGCTAACTCCATTATCTGGCGAAGAGCCTCTGTTTTTTGATTTGGAGGTAGATTTGGCATTCCTCTTTTGACTGGTAAAGTGTGGAAGTGAAACCGGTAACCTTGATCTATGGTTTGTAAAATCCACTTGTCTTTTGTTATGTAGTGCCAGTTCTTTGAAAATAAGGTTAACTTTCCGCCTAGAGGAGCTGCTATTTGTTCCCTGGTAGGCGGATTTAGGGTTAAGTCACTGTGGTTGTGCTGATGTAGTGGCAGTGGCTGTGTCTGTGCCTCTGTTGTTACCTTGCCACTGTCGTCCTCTGTAGGCACCTCCTCTGGATTGGTTTCTGCCTCTGGAGCGTCTATTCCTGCCCCTTTGAAATTTTGTGGAGTCAGGAAAGGACCAATTTTTGGCAGGCCAGTTCCTGCTAAACCTTGGGGTTGAACCTGCAGGAAATCTTTAACAGTTTGAACAGATTTTGCCTTTTCTTCCATTTTCTTCATAACCTGCTGGGCAGGTGTACCAAACAAACCTGTCTTGTCCATAGGAGCATCTAGCAACTTAGCTTTAACATGATCCGGTAAAGCTTGTTCCTTTAGCCATGCATGCCTTCTTATCACTGTGCCTGTCATGGCTGATCTAAATGAAGCCTCCAGTGCATCATAGCCACATTTTAAGGAATGGTTGCTAACCTGTTGTATGTTATTTACCATCTCTAATACATATTTCTTATCAAGAGATTCATCAGTGGTTAGTTTTTTAGTTAACTGATCAAGCATAAACTCTTGGTATTGTATCATGTGAAACTGACAGTTTAAAGCTCTAGCTGAGAGAGTAGCTGAAGTGTAGACCTTTTACCCCATCTGTCTAATGACCTTGCTTCCCTTTCAGAAGGAATAGGGTTTTTAGCTGTGGTCGGCTACTGCCTTGGGACCCTGGGATATAGTTTCTGGGTCTGCAAGTGGGGCCTTGTAAAGGTGGTGATGAGTATCTGGCACCCTGTAAAATCTGTCTGGTTTGGCAGGGGCTGGGGTAAAGAATCTGGAGCGGAGCAAACATCATTGAAAGCATCATCCACCACAGAGAGAACAGGAGGTATAGCTAAGGGCCTGTGCTGTGGGAGGTGCAGAAAGGTCCTAAGTCTTTTTCTGGAGTCTGAAAAATCCTGTTGCTGCCATTGGAACTGTTCTCGCATGGCATGCAAGGTTTCCTCAAAGGAGAATTCTTCTGGTGGGGAAGCAGCTGGAATGGATTCTTCAGCATCAGAATCTTCAAAATTGGAGAAGGGAGCCTCTGGCTGGTCAGTTATGTCTGATTCATCAGCAGAATCATCAGAAGACACTGGCTCAGGGGCTCTGCCCTAGGTCTCTTCTCTGGGGGCTGAGAGGCCCTGTCTGGGTGAGATTGAGATCCTCTAATTAAAGAAATTAAATCTTCTGCCAAAGTAAGCATTTGAGAACTAGAAGAGGGCCTGGATGTGGTGGGTTTAACAGGCACTGTTTTAGTAGTCTTGGCTGCTTTAGCCCTGGCGAAGGCCTTAATGGACATGGCTGCTGGAGGCCTAGCAGCACCACGTGCTGGGGTAGAGACATCCAAGGGATGGTGTCTGATAAGTCAACCACCGTAGTGGGTAAAATTTCTGAGGTCGATTCAAGAGTTGTAGCAGGGGCCTCAGTTGTAGGAATAGGTTCAGCTGTACTTTGATCCGTTTTCGGTTTCGCGAAACCGAGACACTCGCGTTTGCTTAACCATGGTTTCGCCGAGACCGCGGACCGCGAGTGTCGGTCTTTATCTTTGCGCTTTTGGTAGATTGGGTAGTCGGAGGATCCGACGGCATAATGTACGCAAAATCAGAACCGAAAAACTGTTCTGCAAACTCCGACCGACGCCTAAGCGTTCGTCGGTTGAAAGAAGCACAGGCCGAACAGGCTGCTACGTCGTGGGCTGGGCCTAAACAAGGCAGACAGTAAGAGTGGAAATCTTTATGAGGTATTTGTTTCCCACAGGTTAAACAATTGTTAACTTTTTCTGACATCGGCTGAGGCAAGAAAGAGTCCCCAACGGGGTACTTAGCTTTAGAAGTCTTCGAAGTAGTATTCGGTAGAAGTAATCTTTGGATCCGACCGACCAGCACTTGCGAACAGCTTCTGCTTCGGGCGCCACGCGGCAAGAAAGACTGAGGAAAATGGCGTCGGCTGATGCTTTTATACCCGAAGACCAACAGAGATGACGTCGGGTGGAGTGCGACATCAGCCGAAGCCGGACCCGGACTTTGGAATCCGGCCGACTGCAGGGCTGCCTGACGACAGGACAACCCAGTTGTTATGACTGCAGATGCATCCATGAAGGACATCTATGAAACACACTAACATTTATAAAAGGCAATTACAGCAAGAGATCTCTAGAACTGCAAATCTATGGGCATCATTTATTTGGCTGTTATAGCTGTGATAGTTTTTTTTTTTTTAGGGAAGACCATTAGGACTCTTACACAGAGAATATATGAACATTATACAGTCATTAAAAAGAAAGATTTTCCTAAAGCATTAGCCAAAAATGCCTTTAGATGTTCAAACTTTAGAACTCCCCCCCCCCCCCGGTTAAAAGCTGTTGTTCAGGCTCCCTTTGTTCAGAGTTTTAATAATGTATTAGAACATTGTTGTTGTGTCTTTCGGCTTTTCCTGGTTAGGGGTCGCCACAGCGGAACTCCGGTCCGCTAATGATTGGTAGTTGATTTTTACGTGCCGATTTACCAGCCCTGACGCACAACCTTCAACGAAGGTATGCCCATTCGCGCATGTCTTCACGCAGAAGACGCTCTAGCTGAGAATCGAACCGGACAGCGTCTTACTGTGAGGCGACAACGCTACCGCAGCACCACCACCGCGGAATAATGTAATCGAACATAAAGAAGTTAAATGACAAATTGTGTTGGGAGCTGACAAACAACAAGGGTTAAATGCATTATTAATGTGTGTATTAAAAATAAATAATTTAATACTGTTTTTGAAAGGTAATTCTATTAGACATTTTTTTAGAATTTTTTCACAAAGTCATTTTTAATATACTATTAGTTCAGCCTGTTTATTGGGTGAGAGTACTGTCAATAAAGATTATGTCATGTAAGTGGAAGTATTTAAGTAAGAATCATTATTAAATATTGTTCTGATGAAGTTCTTGATCCATTAAAGAACAAAAACACTAAACTTTATTTTGGTAGTTTAGCAGTTTCTTCCTCATACGGGTTATTAAAGTGTATTATTATTATTATTATTATTATTATTATTATTATTATTATTATTATTATTATTATTATTATTATTATTATTATTATTATTATTATTATTATTATTATTATTATTATTATTATTATTATTATTATTATTATCATCCTGTCTGCTTTTTTTTACTTTGTGATTTATTTATTTATTTTACATTTGTTAACCGGGTAGAGTCTGGCTGGGCAAATATCCCATTTTCAGCAGAGACCCGGGGAGATACGTTCCATAACAATAGTACAAAAAGATTACAAAAATTATTAAAAGATTTATAAACAATATACAAAGTTTGACAGTTGCCAACAAACACAATTTACAAAAAGGTGAATGTAAAACAGAAAACATTACATTTCTTAAGCTTTATTACAGACAGTAATATGAAACCTCATTAGATATATATAACTAAAAACCACTGTGGCATTTTCATTTGGTAGAAGTAAGACAAGTAGATAGCAGAATAGAAAACATTTGATCAAAGGCTTGAGAAACTAGCCAGGAGAATTAAAGGAGCATAGCCATTGTTGGGTAAGGTAGTCCTTTAGGAGATTTTTTGAATCTATGACTATCTGTGTTTAAGATATTCTGGGGTAATAGGTTCCACTGTTTGGCTACTCTGAAGGAGAAGAGAGAGTCACTGAAGTAATTATTGGACTCTAATCTTGAGTATACGTTTATTGGATGATCTAAGGGTCCTGGGGGGTGGTATTTTGTTGCACTAGGTTGGAGAGTGCAGGGCAGTTTTCAGGTTTGTGGATAATGGTGTGGGCAGTGGTGAGCTGACTGAGCAATAACAGATTGGGAGATTCAAGCTAGTGTAATGTTTGAAGAGCAAGGCAATGATGGGTCTTGTTGGGTATATTAGCAGCATTTGTTATAGCAGGAATCAAGTATATGTAAATTAGACTTGTGCAGGTTAAGTTGAGAACAGTAGCGAAGAGTAGATGGGAATTGGGCTCTGGCTGTCCCTAGTCTGGCATTTTGAGTAAGGTAAGGTTTGCCCCTATGTAGAGCACCCAAGTTTGATGTGAACTTTCTTTATTGTGAGTGATGTGTGTTTATTGAATGTTAGGTTGTTGTCTACCATGACACCAAGTAGTTTTGTATGGTTAAATGGTTCTATTATAGTGCCATTAGTGGAGTAGATGGAGAGAGGAGGTGGTTTTGCTTTGGATTTCGTGTTCGAGAAAATCATTAATTTTGTTTGTTTGGGTTTAGGAAGAGTTGAAGTTCATTTAGATAATTTTCAATATCCAGAAACGGCTTTTGCAATTTATCTTGGAGTTCCTGGAGTGTGGGAGTAGAACAAAACAGTAGCGTTGTCAGCATATTGAATAATAGAAGCAGATTTAGTGGCAGTGTTTATACTATTTGTGAATATAATAAAAAAGGAGAGGGCCAAGGATGGAACCCTGAGGAACCCCATCAGAGACTGGGAGGAGTGTGGAGAGTGTTCAATATCCCATTTAGTTGCCTGTTGTCGATTAGTAAGGTAGCTGAAGAACAAGTTCAGAGCTGTAGATTTGAGGATGAAGGAGGCTAGAATGTTGAGTAGTAGTTGGTGGGATACTGTGTCAAAAGCTTTGGACATATCAAGGAATATAATAAGAGACTAGTTGTCCATTGTTTTTGAGGAGGTTGATGTAGTTAGTGAAACTTATGAGGGCTGTGGAGGTACTGTGTTTTGAAAGGAAGCCGTGCTGTGAACTAGAAAGGGGTTTATTTGTAGTGAGGTGGTCTAGGAGCTGCTTATGGATACATTTCTCTAATATTTTGGCTAGAGGTGAGAGAATGGCAATGGGCCGATAATTAGAGATATCTTTAGATGGGCCTCCCTTGTGGAGGGGGATGATATGGGATATCTTCAATAGTATGGGGACATATTGTTCTGCGATGGAACGACTGATTAGGATAGATACGGGATAGGCGATAGAGCTTGCAGCAGTTTTTAAGAAGTCATTAGGGAGTTGGTCAGCTGATAGACACGTAGGTTTTAGTTTTGATAGGAGTTTTTTGATGCAAGAGGTTTGTATTGGTTTAAAAGAGTAGTAGTTGTGTTTAGAGTTAGTAGAGGCAGGCACTTTAAGGGGTTGGTTAGACTTGTTGTTTAAAAGTGAGGTGATAGTGGTGATGAAATGAGAGTTAAACTGGGATGCTATACATTCAGTGCTATTTGTTGCAGATGGTGCAGGGGTAGAGGTTTTGCCAGGGTTGAGGAGGTAGTTAAGGTTTTGGCGAAATTTTTATGGGTTGTGTTTTTGCTGACAAGCTAGAAAAAAATATTTTTTTTGTCAGAGATTTGCTTCTTAGCAAGTTTTCTTAGTTTTTTGTAAGGGGCGTGTTTTTCTGAGGTTTGATAAGCAGTCCAGGCTCTATCCCTTTGTTTAATAAGAGATTTAGCATCTTTGGTTATCTAAGGTAGGTTTTTGGTTTTGAAGTGAAATTTTCTTGTTGGAGCGAGGTTAAGGATGTTGAGGAAGGTATCATTAAAATATTGAACAGCTTGGTCTAGGTGGAGTGACTTTGTAGTTTTGAAGTAGGGAATTTAAGATGGTAGGAAAAAATTGTCTTTTGTTGCCTATGTGTTTGAAAATGACATTACAGGGGGAGTGAATGCATTGCCTTATAAGAAAGGTAGGAGAGTGATCACTGAGAGAATCAGAGGCACCCAGCCTGGTGGGCAAAGTTGGGCTTACTGGTTAGTATCCAGTCTAGAATAGATTTTTTCTTGGTGTGTTTATCAATTCTAGTGAGGTTTTGGTGGTGGAAATAGTGGACTCAGAATGACTGCACAAATGCCTTTTCTCAGTTCGGGTTGCAAGTCCCCTTCAGTATTTAATTTAGATCTCAGTGAAGATGTAAATTTAAAGGCAATGATTCATGCAATGCCTGATGATTTTCATGCTCTCACGCAATCTTTAAACAACGTTATTGGGCAGGCACAGATGTTTCTTCAGACGAACAGGAAGTCCAGGAATTTCCTCATCCAGTTCATGTTGTAGAAACAATTGTATTATTCAGAGATCTTCCAGAGAAGACAGGATTTTACTGTGGTGAATTGTTTGGAGAAGATTTCCTAAGGATTCCTGTAGAGAATCCATTTTGGGGCATGGGAGCAGTGGTTCATGATAATTCTGCTGAGCGTACCTGTGCAAGTGTTTTCAACTAAGTCCTCTATATTTAAACTTGAAAGGAAGTTTATTTAAGTTGAAAACCCTTGAGTACGCTTTTACTTACAGAGGTGTGATGAAATAAAAGAAGTGCCGCTTGGGCTTCGGTTTTATAAGTTCCCAAGTGGCATTACTGCAGAGGATAAAATTTATAGTGATTTGGTAGAACTGTATAATAAATCTGGAATTGAATTTATGAAATAGTTAATAAAGCACAACTCCACAAAGGTTGATTTGATATGGAGACAGGTACACAAACCTTATGGGTGCATATATAATAATGAAGCATCTTGTTCTTTAAGGTCTCTATACAATGGTATAGGGGCTAAATTACAGAGACAATTTGCCACCATTACTGTGAAGACAAAGAAAAATTTAGACAGAGATGTTTTGACATATTCCTCCAATAATGCCTATACTATTAAAGGTTATAACAAAAGAGGTGGCCCAACAGTCTCTACACCAATACAAATCAATGAATGTTCAGATTTTGCCATTTAATAATGAACATTTTCCACCAATAAACACAAATATTACTGGTACCCATGAAGTTTACAGGATGGTGCTGGAGGTACTGGAACAGTTGACAGGGAAGGTGAGCAGACCGATAGCTGAGATTTTTCCACCTAATTTTCCAACAAATGCTCCATCAATGAAAATGAAAGATACATCCAGGGGGTCCAAAACTTCCAAATGTAAGAAGCAAGGGAAGGGAAGATATCAGTAGTGCTGGTATGGCAAGTTTACAACTTGAGTTTGGTGAATTTTACAAAAGTTCAGCTTGAAGTACTGGCTAAGGGGTACTCCTTCATACCAGCAAGGAGAGCTAGCATTACTGATTTGGTGGTAGATTTAAAACTTTTTGTGAGGAAGTTAAACTAAGACTTAAAATATTGTATACATAAAATATGTATATAACTGAATGGAAATATAATTTAATAAAATGTTCCATTTAAAATGTCAAACAACATTCTAAAATTAGGAATGCTGACTAGAAGAAAAGAACTCGCACCCTATATATTTTTCTGTGGTTGTATATAGTGAATCAAGTATTTTGGTAGATAAAGATATTTGTATTATTTGTTATACGAGTCAAGGACCTGGAACAATGAATTTCTTGTCTCGATGATGTAATTCCTATCTCTTTCAAGTTCCCTGCCTTAGAAAGTACAGTTTTGTACCTACCATAAATGTAGATGTTTGAGTGCACATACTGCTGCAGTCATTACACTTGGGTTATCCTGCCGTCAGGCGGGTCCTCGGTCGGCCGAATTCCAAAGTCTTGGTCCGGCGTCGGTTGTCGTCGCTTCTTCCCTGACGTCAGAGCGGCAGGGGTATAAAAGAAGCAGCCACCGCCATTTTCTTCAGTTTTTCTTGCCCCAGATGTCAGGTGCCCCCAAATAGGCAGGCAATACATGACGTTATGCAAACTTACATAAGTAGACAAAACCAATCAGTAGTTGTAAGCAAATACACCATATAGGAGTACCCCAAGTTGGATGTATGCTAGAGGTGTTTGCAATAGGCCCTGTCCTGAGAGGGGATGGAGGGAGGGAAACCTGGACTGCAGCAGTATGTGCACTCGAACATCTACATTTATGGTAGATACAAAACTGTACTATGTTCATCGTGCCATACTTCTGCAGTCATTACACTTGGGTGAATCCCAAAGCTATGGAAGGGTGGCTGGTATTAGGCTGAATTAGGAGGGGCTAGAATGCCCTGCAGGACTGCGGTGGCAAAGCCCGCTCTAGATTTAGAGTACAGTGGCAGGTGGTAGTGCTTGGTAAAAGTGTGCACTGAACTCCAAGTAGCTGCTTCCAAAATGTCCTTGGTTGGGACCCTCCTGAGATATGCTGCTGAGGTAGCTGTTGCCCTGGTGGAGTGTGATCTGATGTATCCTGGCACTGTTTTCCCATGAAATGAATAGCAAAAGCGGATGCACTGGGCTATCCATTTTGAAATAGTCTGTTTGGAAATAGCCTTTCCTTGAACACCAGCAGCATAAGACACAAAAAGTTGTTCAGATTTTCTGAATGACTTTGTCCTGTCCAAATAGTATCGAAGTTGTCTGTGAATGTCCAAGGAGTGAAGTAGTCTCTCCCCTTTATTGTGGGGGTTTGGATAAAAGGTAGGTAAATGGATAGCCTGATTCAAAGCCACACTGGATACTACCTTTGGCATGAAGGTAGGGTTGGTATGTAAAGAGACTCTGTCCTGATGGAAAATGAGGAAAGGTTGCACTGCCATAAGGGCCTGTAGCTCCGAAACCCTGCGTGCTGAGGTAATAGCCAAAAGCAGAGCTGTTTTCCATGACAAGTATTGCAGTTCTGCTGAGGAGGCAGGTTCGAAAGGAGGTAATGTCAATTTTTCCAGTACGAAGTTAAGGTCCCAAAGCTGGAGCTGGTGGATTTCGTGGGGGCCTTATATTTTTTGCCCCTCTGAGGAACTGTCTTAGTAAAGGATGTGAGAATAAGGGAGGATCCGTATTGTACTGAAATAGCTGAGGCGTGGATTTTGATGGATGAGAAGGAAAGGCCACTGAATCGGAGGTATATTTAATATCCAGGGATTTAGACCTTTTGCTTGGTTCCATGCACAAAATCGCTTCCATTTGCCTGAGTAAGTTTTTATGCTACTGGGTCTCCTGGCCTCCAAGATGACATTCTGGACCTCCTTTGAGAGGAGTGTAGATTGATAAGCTAAGGTATTTTCCATGCAGCTAGATTTAGTGTCTTGAGCTGACTGTGGAGGATCTTGTAATTTTGCTGAGACAACAGAAGTGGGAATTGAGGTAGGATCCAAGGTGGTGAATGAGATAGGCTCTTTAGGAGCGGGTACCAGTGCTGACGAGGCCAGTCCGGAGCAATGAGAATCATTTGTGGCCTCTCTGCTCTGACTTTTAGTAAAACTTTTGTCAGTAGAGGCAGAGGTGGGAAGGCATAGGGTGTCAATGTTGTCCAACTGAAAGATAGAGCGTCCACTTTCCAGGCCTGTGGATGATAGGTCCTTGTGCAGAATTTTTTCAGCTGGTAATTGCTGTAGGAGGCAAATAGATCTATGTCTGGCTGTCCCCATTTCCGTGCTATCATTGAGAATACTTGAGGATGTAACTCCCACTCATGAGGATCTGTCATATTTCTGCTTAATTTGTCTGCCAGAATGTTTCCTTTCCTGGCAGGAATTGCGCTTGTAGTTGTACTTGTAAGGCCAATGCTGTGTTCCATAGGGTCATTGCCTGAGTGCACAGGGGGTACGAATGTGTGCCTCCCTGTTTGTTTATGTACCACATAACTGTGGTGTTGTCTGTTCTTATTAATAGTTGACCTGGATGCAATAGGTCCTTGAAGGCTGTAAGAGCATTTTGTACTGCTAGCATCTCCTTTTGGTTGATGTGAAGGTGCATGTGTTTTTGAGACCATCTTCCTTGAATGCACTGACCTGCCATGTGTGCTCCCCAGGCGTAGTCTGAAGCATCTGTTGTGATGGTTTGATTTGCTTGAGGTATGCAGAAAGGGAG
The DNA here is from genome assembly GCF_019279795.1 of Protopterus annectens. Classification (NCBI taxonomy): domain Eukaryota; kingdom Metazoa; phylum Chordata; order Ceratodontiformes; family Protopteridae; genus Protopterus; species Protopterus annectens. The sequence continues at coordinate 1,081,636,027 of NC_056733.1, read as the reverse complement.
ACCCGTGTTTCTTTGGCATGCTTGAGCCCACCACAAAAATTCCTTTTGAAGGCATGGAATGAGTGGTATAATTGTTTCCAGGCTGTGTTTGTGTTGAGACCATACATTTTTCAGGTACCATTGTAGTTTCCTCATATGCAGCTTTGCAAATGGTATTAGTAGAATGCAGGATGCCATGAACCCCAAAGCCTGCAGGATTTTCCTTGCAGTAGGCTGGGTTAAAGTTGTCATTTTTCTGAAGTATTGAGACAGTTGCCTTTGCGTGTCTGGCGTGAGATAAACCATCTGGGCCGTTGTATTTAAGCTGGCACCCAGGAATATTATCTGTTGTGAGGATATCAGTTTTGATTTCTTTTTGTTTACTGTGTACCCTAGGCAATTTAACATTTTTATTGCAAACGCCAAATGCTGTAGTAGAATGTCCTTGCTGTCCGCCTGGATCAGGCAGTCGTCCAGATATGGGTAGATTTGTATTCCTTGTTGTCTGCAAAATGCAATTACTGATGCCAGGCATTTCGTAAATACTCTGGGTGCAGTAGATAAGCCAAAGGGCAATGCAGAGAATTGATAATGCGTTGTACCTGCAAGAAATCTGAGGTATCTTCTGCAATCTTGTCTGATAGGGACATGCAGGTATGCCTCCTTGAGGTCCAACATTACCAGCCAAGACTCCTTGCCCAACATGGGAAGAAGCTGCTGTAATGTGAGCATCTTGAATTTTGGTACCTCTAAGTACGTGTTCAGGATAGATAGGTCTAAGATGGGTCTCCAGTCTTTGTCCTTCCTTGGTACCAGAAATAGTCTTGAATAAAAACCTTGACCTTGTTCTTTTGTAGGTACCTTTTGAATTGCTTTCATATCCATGAGAGTGGAAATTTGTTTTTGTGCCTCTGCCCACTGATTTTGTGGCAGGTTTGGCATGCCTTTCATTTTTGGAAGGGTATGAAAGTGGAATTAGCCTCTGTTTATGATGTCCAGAATCCATTTGGCCTGTGTAATAATGTTCCAATTGTCTGAAAATAAGGCCAGTTTCCTGCCCAAAGGTGCTGCCATTGAATGTTTGTTTGGCAGGCGTAGGGGGAAGTCACTGAGCTTGCTTCCTGAATGGTTGAGGCCTTTCTTCTCCACCTCTTGGAGTTGTTTGCCATTGTCTAAGTCTGTAAGAACCTTGTGGTTGTTCTCTGCCCCTGGGGCGTCTGTACCTACCCCTTTGGGGTCTGTCTGTGGTTGGAAAGGACCAGTTTTTTTGATGTCCAGTTTCTACTGAAGCGAGGAGGTTGTACCTGCAAGAAATCTTTAACTGTCTGCATAGATTTTGCCTTTTCTTCCATTTTCTTTAAAACTTCCTCTGCTTTGACACCAAATAATACATCCTTTTGCAGTGGTGCATCCAATAACTTTGCTTTTACATGATCTGGTAAGGTTTGCTCTTTTAGCCAAGCATGTCTACGTATCACAGAGCCGGTGACAGCCGCTCTACAGGAGGCCTCCAATGAATCAAAACCACACTGTAAAGTATGTTTTACCACTTGTTCTGCTCCATGCAATAAATCCCGCATCTCTTTTAAATCTGGTTGATCTGTTTGTGTCATCTTAAGTTTCAATTGGGAGTTCAAAAACTGCTGGTATTTTAGCATGTGAAATTGGCAGTTTAATGCCCTCATGGCTAAAGTGGCAGAAGTATACACCTTCTTCCCCCATCTTTCTAATGCTCTGGAATCTCTTTCGGAAGGTAAAGGATTTTTTGCAGTAGAGGCCTTAATCCCCTTAGGATCCTGTGAAATGGTTTCAGGGTCAGCAGCAGGGCTTTTATATAAAAACTGGTGGGAATCAGGGACCCGGTAGTATCTGTCTGGTTTAACTGGGGCAGGAGGCAAGGAGTCTGAATTCAGACTGGCTTCTGCAAAAACATCATCCAAAAAATCTAAAACCGGAGGAATAGCAAGGGGCCTATGCTGAGGAAGAAGGAGACACTCCCGGAGCCTTTTCTTAGAATCTGAGTAATCCTGTCCTTCCCAGTGGAAGTGTTCCCTCAAGGTATGCAAGGTTTCCCCGAAAGAATAGTCCTCTGGGGGGAACAGAGGGAATTGATTCCTCTGCATCAGAGTCTTCATAGGGAGAATAGGAGTAATCCTGGTCCTCAGAAAAACCTGAGGTAATGGAAGCTTGATCTGAGGAAGGGTAGTCTTCCTCCAACCTGGGTCTTTTTTCTAAGGGGGGCTGAGAACCCCTGATAAGACTAATTAAATCCTCAGCCATCTTGAGCATCTGTTTTTTAGGCATGGGTTGCTGAGAGGGGGTCTGAGGACCCTGTTTCCTGATTTTCATAGGGGCTTTAGCTTTTGAGTAAGATTTAATGGTAATTGAAGTAGGCTTGAAAACGCCTTCAGAAACTGAAGGCCTACCTAAATTTTCTGGTTCCCCGCCAAGAGTGGCGTCGGTGTCTAGAGAGGTAATCAGCTCCGGAGGGCCTGCAACTTCAGATTGAGAGGTTGCCGCTAAAATAGATTCAGCGGTAGTCAGGGGCTGCGAAGGCGCCTCACTGAGAACCGGAGATCTGGCGGCAGGCCTAAGTGTGGTCTCGGTATCCGGTTTGGGCCTCGGATGCCTATCTTTATCCTTGCGTTTTTTCATTAAGCCTGGTGTTGGAATATCCGACGACATGCTGTAGTTCAATTTTTTGCCAAAATAATGAAGGGCGAACTCCGCCCGACGTTTTATAGTGCGTTTATTGAACCTAGCACAAAAGCGGCAGCCCGAGACATCGTGGTCTGGGCCTAGGCAAGGAATAGAGTATGAGTGAAAATCCTTATGCGGTATTTGATTCCCACAAGAAATGCAATTATTAACTTTGTCTGACATCGGTCTGAGGCAAGAAAAGTTTCCCCAATGGGGTACTTAGCTTTAGAGAAGACTTCGGCTGAAATCCTTTTCGGAAATCTCAGGAGCTGGCCGACCGGCACTTGCGAACTGTTTCTGCTTCGGGCACCGCGCGGCAAGAAAGACTGAAGAAAATGGCGTTGGCTGCCTCTTTTATACCCCTGCCACTCTGACGTCAGGGAAGAAGCGACGACAACCGACGCCGGACCAAGACTTTGGAATTCGGCCGACCGAGGACCCGCTTGACGGCAGGATAACCCAAGTGTAATGACTGTAACAGTATGGCACGATGAATATCCCGCATTTGCGCGGTTTTGCACTTGTTACAGCCTCAGCACAGCTCCTCGTGGTCCTGCAGAGGGTTACAAGCAGCAGAGATGAAAAGAGTGACTTTAAACTGATTAAGTATTTTTTTCTCTGCCTTTCTACTTGCGACTGCATATTCTCGCTGAAAAGCGATTTTGCTTGGTTTTTGCATTTTACTGTTTTGCACTTCTAAAAGTAATTTTTGTGTTGTTTAACTGTTGTAGGCTACACACTCAAGTGTGCTAGCCTGTTTAAAGCATTTACAGCAATTTTTGTTAAGTTACTGTTGTTCTGCTAAAAAAAAAAAAAAATCCTTGTTTCCCCCCTTTTCTGAACTAGAGTAGTCCAGATTTCAGGTTTTGCTGAATTCTGGGATGGGGTATAGTTCCTGTGTTGCCCATACCCTTACTTGGATAGGAAGAAGCTTCTCTGTTCACCAGTGAGAGTGGGGAACTTTGAGCAGCCTATCTGTCCCTGGAGGAGTGGTCTCAGCCCAGCAACTAGTAGCTTATTGTCCATTTTGGGCTAATTCTCATCTCTTTCAAGTTCCTTGCCTTAAGATTTTGCGCATCCAGCAGCATTGCGCAATGTTGAGCAGCGCCGCTAAAGCAGTTTTTAACTTTTCCCGGCTCCACAAATTGTACTCTTCAATTTTTCCCTTAGAACTAGTCAAACTCTCAAAGTAAGCACTCAACTTTCATTCTACAGCCCAGCACTTGCTCAAATTTCTCAGTAAGCACTAACAAACTTTAGGACTACACCCACTTATACTATCCAGAAGTACAAGGCTCCCTATTCGTCCATCCCGGACAATCAATAAATCAGTTCTTTAAACTATCCAGGCATGTCCAAAGCGCAGTTTCAGGTATACTCTCCAGTCCAGCTGGTGAATCTGGGAATCTTGAGGCAATGCTACAATTGCCTTATGTACACAGACAACCCTCTCCTCCTTCCAACAAACTCAAATATATGTGAGAGATGCAACTATACAACCATACTGGAGGCCAAGCTCTCTCAACCCAAGACTGGAATAGCCAGTCAGGAGGAGAAAGAAACCACTCGCACCACAAAACCAGTCTCACATAGACCAAACGCACCAGCAAACAAGACACAAACTCACAAAAACATACTTGGAGGCTCTAAATAAAAATCTGCCAAAGCAACAGAGACCTCCAAAGCAGACATCCAAGCAATCACTACCCCATGACAACTTTCACGTTATCACATACTTCACGAAGTCAGTGTGCCACACAGTCGCAGCCCCTAAGGCTAAATAACACACCTAATACACTAGTAATTGGAGACCTTATTGTCAGGCACACTGACGTCCCACTCACCAGACTGAACAAGGAGAAGGTCACTGTAAGCTGCCTGTCGGGAGTCATGATCCGCCACATAACACAGGCACTCCGGTCAATCCACAGCGGGTACAAATATGACTCTGTCATTGTCCATGCTGGTGTGAATAACCAGAGACGTACCTCCCTGGACTACATGAAAAGAGACAAAGGAGCTCCCTGATTATGTAGCCCAGGCCGCTATCACCCTGACCCTGAGTAGCATATTGCCCTCACCAAGAATGATGCCACAGTATAAAGACAAAATGATCAATTTTAACAACTGGCTAAGCTATTGGTGTCATTCAAAGGGGATCCAGTGTCTGTTAGCCTGGGATGACATGCTCGACAAGCCACGTTGCTTCACCAGGGACAGCTTGCACTTGCCACCCTTAGGCTTTCGAATACTGGCTAAGGCTCATTCCACCCCCATAGTGGCTTTTTTAGGCAAGGCTCAAAAGACAAACCCACCTCCATAGATAATACCAGAAACAAAAAACTAAGGGTAATGCTACTCAACGCCAGAAGTCTAAACCTCAAGATGCACGCACTTGAGGCACTCCTCAGTATGGAGAAAGTTGTTATCTGTGCAGTAACAGAAACCTGGTTCAAGGCCCCAGAGAGCACCCCAGCACTACCAGGATTCAACACATACCATTCTTTTCGGCCCCAAAACTCGGACTGAAATACTAAATGCGGGGGAGTATCCATCTTCATCAAGGATACCCACACCTCCAGGTTAGTGGCACTGCACGAGGCAGCGGAGACCACCCAGGTGCAACTAACAATAGGTAAAACTGCTTTTCAGTTCATAGCCTGCTACAGAACACCCACCTTGTCTCAGGACCCCCACTCGGCATTCCTGAGAACATTGGAGAATATGAAGGTCTCACCAAACACCATGATATTGGGGGATTTCAACTACCCAAACATTGACTGGGAAAACTACTCAAGTCCCAGCTCTTTTGCCCAACGGTTCCTGGAGTTTATAAACTCAAATGCCATGGAACAACTGGTCACCACTCCCACAAGAGGGGACAACATATTGGACTTGGTCATCACCAACATGGAGGCTGAATGTTCAACACCAGAGGTAAATCCATCATTGGTAAGATCAGACCATAAACGTATCACAATGGATATCCACATCCCGACCCCACCTACAGCCAAGGAAACCACGGCGAAAATGTTCTCAAAAGCAAACTTCACACTTCTCAAGAGAGAGGTGGAAAGTTTCAAAGCCCCCGGGCTAATGGAAAATGCTAACAAAACCGCAGAATCCTTTACAAATGCATTCTATGAGCACCTACAGGAATGCATGGATCGTGCCATCCCTAGCAAAACCAAGACTCACTCCTCCAAAAACAGGAGACCAGTCTGGCGGACCCCGGCCATAAATAAGCTATACAACAGAAGGAGGAAACTATTACAGGACAAGGCAAAATCCCAAAAAGGGAAGGCATCCTTGATCAGTACTAGCAAGAAACTTCGATCCCTCTTAAAATCATCAAAGGCCAGCTTCGAAAGAAAAATCGCCAAAGACTCTAAAGACAATCACAAGGCATTCTTTAGCTACGTCAAGAATCTGGGTGGCAGCTCTCAGATCTACTCTGAGCTGGTGCAAAATGGCACAAAATACACTGAACCCACTGACATTGCCAACATCCTGGCGGACAGGTTCAGTGCAAACTCCCCCCCCTTCCCCCCCCAAAAGGGCCAGTGTCTATCCCAGAAGAAAGCAGTCCCTCAGACATCAGACACACAGGTGAAAGCAGCCCTCTCCAAAGTAAAATCACAGCATCAATGGGACCGGATGGTATCCCAGGCTGCATCTTACAAGAGTTCCAAAACTAACTAAACCCTCACATAAACTCACTGTTCCAACTCAGCGTTACCACAGGTTATGTACCCAAACAATGGCGTACAGCAACAGTGATCTCGCTCCACAAAGGTAGCACCACAATGGATCTCGGGAACTTTCGCCCTATAAGCCTGACTAGCCTGGTCTTCAAGGCTATGGAGCGCATCATCATGGATCTCATAAACAAAGACATTGGGAACCTCCAAACACTGGACCCCACTCAATTTGGCTTTAAGGGCAGATCTTGCCTCTTAAACCTAGTTGACTTCTTTAAAACAGTTACCAAAGCCTTAGATGAGGGAAAGGTAGTCCACACAGCCTACCTAGACCTCGCAAAGTCCTTCGACACAATACCCCAACTCTGGCATCATAAATAAGCTTACCAGCTTAAATATCAACGCATATGTCACAAGATGGGTTGCAAACTGGCTCAGGGATAGAACTCACATGGTCAGAGTCGCAGGTGCCATGTCAGACTCTAAACCAGTTACAAGTGGCATCCCACAGGGCTCAGTCCTGGGACCCCCCCCCCTTTGTTTGGTATATACTTCTCTGATGTACAGGCAAACACGGGAGGACTGTGGCTGACCAAGTTTGCAGATAATTGCAGACTGGGAGCCATAATCTCCGGCTGACACAAGCATCCTCCAGAAGGGCCTTACGGAGACGGATACCTGGTGTCAGAACCATGGCCTCAAGCTAAATGCAAAAAAATGCATAGTCATCTCCTTTGGGAAAAACAAAGTGCCCACAAACTACCACATAGGAGGTAATCCATTAAGTACGGAAGAAGTAATTAGGGATCTGGGGACCCAAGTAGATAGTAACCTCTCCTTTGACAATCACATTGCCAAAGTGGTTAGAAAAACCTTCTATATAGCCCACCTAATCACAAAAGGGTTCACATCTAGATCAAGAGAGGTCATTGTACCCCTCTACTCATTGCTCATCAGGCCCATAATGGAGTACAATGCCCCATTTGGGATGTACCTTACCAGACACCTGCAACAACTGGAGAGACCTCAAAAATACCTCACCAAAAGGATTGTGGGCCTCAAACAGATGCCCTAAGCAGCTCGACTAAAGAAACTCCAGCTCTACTCAGTTGCTTACTGCCTACTATCTCTGCCTGATGTACAAGGCCATGTCTAACCCGGAATTGTTGAACATGCTCCACCGCCAGAAAACCAGATTCATTAGAGCTACACGCTCCAGGGATTTAAACCTTAACACAACAATAAATAGGACATGCTGGAGGGATAGATTCATATCCCAAAGGCTTCCCGCGCTCTGGAATGGAATCCCAGTCCATGTTAGGCAGAGCCCCTCGCTGACCCTCTTCAAGAGAAATCTTGCTGAGTGGATGGGAAATCGTAAATTTGCTCCTGGGATCACTTCTATGGCCCTGGTGTACAGAGGCTCAGGAATCTAGTCTAAAAGGGAGGCGAAAGCCAACACATTCTGGCTAGGCTTATAAATGCCCTAGGGCAGATAGCCTAGTACCTACCTATGAACCTATACAACCAATAGTAGGTGGGTTGCTGCTATTTTAATGATGGTATGAATTGTACAATTTATTCTGATGAAGTTCCATGAGGAGGAACAAAAGCTCTTAATCTGTTATTTAAAGTTTTTCTGCGTGGTTCCTGTTTGTATTATTTTATTTATTTATTTCATTTCAAGTAAACTGTTTTAACTAGTAGTGTTTGCCTTTACTGGATCCAAGCTGGCCGACTGGGTTTATTTTTTTATTATTTGCAGCAGTCATACAGGCCAAAGTCAAACTGAAAATAAAGTCCCTTCAAAACACACACAATAAAGATAAATAATGGGGTACAAACAGGTGTAACTGAAAATTGTTAAATATATATTTCCTGCAAATAAAAAGGCATGCACTGAGAAGAGCAGTTTGGTGCTTTTGTCTGAAAAGTCCTGGAAAGATGACAAACTAGTCTGTCACACAAATCATGACTTATATCAAAAAGATTCAGAAATCCAAAGCAAAGGCATTAGCTGCAATCACTACTGAGTCCAGGAATAGAGAAGTGCAAAGTTTCGCAATTTAGAGCAAGCAAAGGATGACCAGTTTATAAGAGGAAATTTAAGGGACAAACACAGGCAATGATAAAGTACAGTTGTGTACAATTGCTATAAATGTAGATGTTAGAGTGCATTCACTGTTGTAGTCATTACATTTGGATAATCTGCTGGCAGGTTGCCCTCAGTCAGCCTGAATAACAAAGTCTTGGGTCCTGCGTCGGTTGCTGTCTCTTCTTCCATGACGTCAGGTTGTCAGGGGTATAAAACATGCAGTTGACACCATTTTAATCAGTTTTTCATGCCCCAGATGTCAGTTGCCTCCCAAAAGGGGAGCAACAAATTTATTTATTTAGAATATATATATATATATATATATATATATATATATATATATATATATATATATATATGCATGCAATTTAGAAAACAAAAGATGTACCCCCAACTAAAAGCAAATATACCAAAAAGGCTTTTGAGCATAGTAAAAGAAAGAAGAGGTATAATAAAAGGAGAAAAAGGGGGGCTTGCGGGTGGGTAGCCAGGACTGCAACAGTGAATACACTCGAACATCTACATTTATGGTAAGTGTACACAACTGTACTATGCTCTTCGTGTTTCACTGTTGCAGTCATTACATTTGGGTAGAATCCCAAAGCTATGGTTGTGAGGATGGAATTATACAGCATTAGGAGCAGCTACAAGGCCCTGCAGGACAGCAGTGGCAAAGCCTGCTCTGGATTTAGAAAAAGAGAGGTAAATGGTAATGTTTGGTGAACGTATGAACTGAGCTCCAAGTAGCAGCTTCTAGAATGTCTCTGGTAGGAACCCCTGTGAGAAAAGCTGCAGAAGTAGATGCAGCCCTGGTGGAATGGGATCTGCTCCCCATGGGGAAAGGTTTACCATGGTGTATGTAGCAGAAATGAATACAATGGCTTATCCACTTTGAAAAAGTCTGATTTGAAATAGCCTTTCCCTCTGCCCCTGCAGCAAATGCCACCAGTAATTGCTCAGATTTTCTTAGAGATTTTGTCCTGTTTAAGTAGAATCTTAGTTGTCTGTGTACATCCAAAGAATGCAGAATCCGCTCCCCCTTGTTCTGTGGATTTGGGAAAAAGGTTGGCAGATGAATGGTCTGATTAAGAGCCACACTGGATACCACCTTAGGCATAAAGGATGGATTGGTCCTGAGGGCCACCCTGTCCGGACAAAAGACAATGAAAGGCTCCACTGCCATGAGAGCCTGTAGTTCTGAGATCCTTCTAGCTGAAGTGACTGCTAAAAGAAAAGCTGTCTTCAAAGAGAGAAATTTTATGTCTGCAGTAGCAGCTGGTTCAAAAGGAGGAAGGGTGAGTTTTTCCAGCACAAAATTGAGGTCCCATGCAGGAGGTGGCGCTCTCCTGGGAGGTCTCAAATTTTTGGCCCCCCTGAGGTACTGCTTTAGCAGGGGATGAGAAAAGAGAGGAGGTTCTGTGTTGTAATGAGCCGAAATGGCAGAGCCATGGATCTTTACGGAAGAAAATGATAGGCCCTTATGAAGCATCTCAGTTAAATATTGCAGAATTTGAGGAATATTGGGCATTGCTGTGTTTATTCCTTGTGCTTGGTTCCAGGCACAGAATCTTTTCCATTTATCAGCAAAAGATTTTCTAGTACTAGGCCTTCTAGCATCCAAAATGACATGCATCACAGGTTTACTCAGAGATGTGACTGGTGAAATTAGTTGAACAGCCACGCTGCAAGATTCAGAGTTAGGAGAGGAGTGTGCAGAATTTGATAGTTCTGCTGAGACAGTAGATAAGGTGTCTGAGGCAGGTACCACAGAGATAGGTGTGACATATTGCGTAGGAGGGAATACCAGTGTTGGCGAGGCCAGTCTGACGCAATCAGAATCATTTTTGTTTTTTCCTGTCTGACTTTTAGTAAAACCTTGGAGAGCAGAGGCAGAGGGGGAAAGGCATAGATTGACAGGTTTTTCCAGCTGAAGGATACAGCATCCACTTTCCAAGCTTTTTTGTGAGGAATTCTTGTGCAGAATTTGTCCAACTGATAGTTTTGGGGAGAGGCAAAAAGATCCATGTCTGGGCTCCCCCATCTCTTTGTGTCAACATGCTGAAGATTTGTGGATTCAGTTTCCACTCGTGTGGGTCCATAAGATTTCGGCTTAGTTCATCTGCCAGAACATTTTGCTTTCCTGGCAGGAATTGAGCTTGTAGATGTATCTGGTAAGTCAAGGCTGTGTTCCACAAAGCCATGGATAGTCTGAAAAGGGGGTAGGAGTGGGTACTCCCCTGCTTGTTTATGTACCACATAACTGTGGTATTGTCCGTCTTTATCAGTAGTTGTCCTGGATGAAGAAAGTCCTTGAAGGCTGTCAGAGCATTCTGTACAGCTAGCATGTCTTTCTGGTTAATATGCAGGTGCATTTGAAATGGGCTCCATTCACCCTGAGTGCATCTCCCTGCCAGATGGTCCCCCCAAGCATAATCTGATGCATCTTTAGTCAGGTTTTGGATGGCAGGGGGTGGAATGAATGACAGTCCCTTGTTTTGGTGACAGGTCTCTGCCCACCATAGGAACTCCTGTTGCATGCAAGGAATGATAGGAATCATGGTTTCCAGCCTGTGACAATGTTGACTCCATAAGCTTTTTAAGTACCACTGAAGTTTCCTCATATGCAGTCTTGCACATGGAATTAGTAGAATGCAGGACGTCATGAACCCCAAGGCCTGTGGAATTTGCCTTGCAGATAGCTGGGTTTTTGTGGCCACTTGTTTGAAATATGTCAATTTAATTTGCTTGTCTGGTGTGAGGTAAGCCATCTGGCCAGCTGTATTCAAGCTTGCACCCAGGAATGTAATTATTTGAGAGGGTACCAATTGTGATTTCTTTTCGTTGATGGTGTACCCTAGGCATGTGAGAAGCCTTTTCACAAACGCCAGATGTTGTAGGAGAGTGTCCTTGTTTTCTGCCTGAATTAGACAATCGTCCAGATAAGAATAAATATGAATGTTTTTTTTGTCTGCAGAATGGTGCCAGGCAATTTGTGAAGACCCTGGGCGCAGTAGATAAGCCAAAGGGCAGTGCAGAGAACTGGTAATGCAAATAGCCTGCTTTGAAGCGAGGTATCTTCTACAAGATTCCCTGACTGGGATACGCAGGTAAGCCTCTCTTAAGTCTAGAGTTACCAACCAGGCATCCTTGCCCATCATAGGCAGTAACTGCTGTAGAGTCAGCATCTTGATTTTAGAATGTCCAGGAAAGTATTTAGAATGGATAAGTCCAGAACTGGACACCATGATTTGTCTTTTCTGGGTACCAGAAAAGGTCTTGAATAAAAACCTTGTCCTTTTTCCTTTTCTGGTACTGGTTGAATAGCCCCCATATTCATGGGGGACATAACTTGTTTCTGGGCCTCTGCCCACTGATTTGGAGGCAGATCTGGCCATCTGTTTGGAATTGGCAACATGTGGAAATGAAATCTGTACCCCTGGGATACTATATTTAAGACCCACTTGTCCTGGGTAACTAGATCCCAATTTTGTGCATGAAGTGCTAGTTTTCCCCCAAAAAAGGCTGCCAAAAGATATGTGCTTGGAAATGGCAGAGGAAAGTCACTGAGACTGTTTTATGTAGAGAGGGGCCTTGCTACTTCCAGATTTGGATGTGGAGGCACCCCATTATTTTGTTCTGTAAGTTCCTTGTGACTGAAACATTGAGCCTTTGGAATGTCTGGGTTTGGCCTGAGCGGCTCTGTTGGGTACTGGAAAGGACCAATTCTTAGTAGGCCTGTGCCTGAACCTGGGCGGCTGCACTTGTAGGAAATCTTTTACAGTTTGCGTAGATTTAGCTTGGTCTTCCATCTTTTTCAAAACGTCTTCTGCCTTATTACCAAATAGACTGCCCTGTTGTTAAAGAGCATCCAACAATTTTGCTTTAACATGATCAGGCAGATTTTGCTCCTTGAGCCAAGCATGCCTTCTTATCACACATCCAGTTACAGCAGCCCTGCAAGAGGCCTCCAAGGAATCAAAACCACATTGCAAAGTATGCTTTCCAACTTGTTCAGCTAAATGCAATAAATCCTGTAACTCTATTTTCCACACAGTCAGAAATCAACATCATTTTCTGTTTCAGTAAGCCCATGACATGCTGCTGATATTTAAGCATATGAAATAGACAGTTTAAAGTCCTGATTGCCAGGGTTGCAGACATGTAAACCTTCTTACCCAATCTATCCAGTGCCCTGGAGTCTATATCAGAAGGGGTAGGATTTTTAGCAGTAGAAGCCTTAACACCCTTGGGACCCTGAGAAATTGTTTCAGGATCAACAGTAGGGTTTTTAAAAAGAAACTTGTGAGAGTCAGGAACCCTGTAATATCTGTCTGGCTTACTAGGAGCCGGAGGCAGGGAATCAGGAGGCATGCTGGATTCTGAGAAAACATCAACAATGTCTACAACAGGAGGTATAGTCAAAGGCCTATGCTGAGGAAGAAGGAAATCCCTAAGCCTTTTTTTGGATTCTGAAAAATCCTGACTCTCCCAATGAAAATGTTCCCTTAAGGTATGCAAAATTTCTCCACAAGAAAAATCCTCAAGAGGAGAAGCAGAAGGAATGGATTCTTCTGCATCAGAATCCTCATAGGTGGAATAGAAAATTCCTGATCAGAAGAAGAATCAGAAGAAATAGACACCTGATCTGAAGATTCATAATCAGTGCCTTGCCTAGGTCTCTTAGCAGGAGGGGGTTGGGAACCCCTGATCAAGGTAATTAAATCCTCAGCCATTTTGATCATTTGTTTTTTAGGCATAGGGGCCTGAACACGTGTCCCATGCGTCAGTTTTTTGGACATTGAAGTTGGTTTTGGTCTTGTTTTTGATGATGGCGTCAGTTTAATGTACAAATCTTTAGGCCTGAAAACACCCTCAGAAGCCGGTGCCTGCTCAGCGGCTGCAGACCCATCTAAGGGAGAGACATCCATGGGTCCAATACTTCAAGTGTCTCATGGCATACCGGACTCTGAATGGGTCTCGGTAGAGGCCTGTGAATCAAAAGTAGCGGGCATCAGGGGCTGCGAAAGCACCTCACTGAGTACCGGCGACTGGCACAGGAGAAGCTTCCTCGCTGGTTCTGAACCTCGACAGTCTGTCTCTGTCTTTTTCTTTGCGTTTTTTGTGTATTCCAGTAGTCGGATCGCTAACCGACGACATTTCTGGATAGTTAAATCTTGAGCCAAAATAATGAGATGCAAAAAATATATCGACGCTTGACAGTGTGTTGATTAAATTTAGCACAAAACCAACAGCAAGGCACGTTGTGGTCAGGGCCTAGGCAAGGAATACAGTACAAATGAAAGTCCTTATGAGGTATTTGCTTCTCACAAGTAATACAATTATTAACTTTTACTGACATTGGTAAGGAGCAAGAAAAAGCTTCCCCAATGGGGTACTTAGCGTTAGGTTGAAGACTTCAGTTCTGAAACTCGAAAACGAAAATTTCCGGAGTCGGCCGACCGGCACTTGCAAACTGCTTCGGGCACCGCGCGGCAAGAAAGACAGATTAAAATGGCGTTGGCTGCATGTTTTATACCCCTGACGACCTGCCGTCATGGAAGAAGAGACCGCAACTGACGCAGGACCCAAGACTTTGTTATTCAGGCCGACTGAGGGCAACCTGCCAGCAGATTACCCAAATGTAATGACTGCAACAGTGAAACACGAATAACATCCAAGCAGCCCATTTAATCCTGCAGGATGGTACCAGGACAGTACTACAAGCAAACAAGCCCAGCCACATGGTGGCAAGAATTATCCAGTTTCCAGGAGCCTTATCAGTGTATATTACACTGGAAAAAAATTCTCACAATCCGTAATATTTACTCCCCAAAATAAGTACCCAAGTGCCTTGTTAATTTTCCTCACTGTCTTTTCACAATATATAGCAAAGTCCAGATTTTCTTTTCTGCTTATAGTTACCCTGCCAAGATTGTTTTCCACTAGCCATCTCTCTTCTTCTACTCAACAAAGCACAAAGACTTGCATATCCCCCCATCTTCAATTCCATCTGCAACATCTTTGTCCATAAAGCTATCTACTGCAGGTTACTAGAGACCAACCAGTGAACCTCAATATGATTATTAGCACGTTCTCTAGTTCCTGCCCAAGACAGTCTTTCAAGTGTTTGTGAATTTCTTTCTGACTGAAAAAAGCACCGAAAAAGACATAATGCTTAAGCTTAGGGTATTTACAAACCTGACCCTCTATTTTCAGGATTTCTGTTTAATAAGGCTTACCTCATCATCAGCCTTTGGCTTTTCAAAGTATGTGTGTCTTATTGCTTCTTCCTCTTCTTCTTCTTCTTTCTCTCTCTCTCTCTCTTTTTCTTGTTCCTTTTCTTTCTCTACCCGTTCACGCTCTTTCTCCTTCTCACGCTGTTTCTCACGGTCTTTTTCCCTTTGCATCTTCATTGCAGTTGGTACATAATCTCCAATGTCATCAAAGATACTAAAAAGTTAAGCATAACAAGCACTCAACAAAGATTTGTCACAAGAAATAAAAATTACATCCTTACTATTATCTCCGTCACCTCTCAACTACTTTCACTATCCATGCTCAGTGATGTTTTATTCAATTGTAAGTAAGAAGGCCTGTAAAAACCTTAGACTCTGCCCAGCACTGAAATAAACACTCCCAAAAGTATGCATGATAACATGGAAAATGAACCTTCACATAAAATTAGTTTTTGTTCTTGTTTTTTTTTTGCTTTTGTTTTATGTTATATATTTATATTTTAATAGAGTGATGTTATAAAATTCAAAAATGTCTAATGTATAGCATAAAATGTGGCTTTCAACAGTCAGTTTTAAAAATGCAGTTTAAAGATGAAGTTTTAAAAGTTCTAAAGATGAGCTTCAGTAGAGCAGCTTTATGAGTCTATTGAGTTCATTGGTTCTCATCTGATTGAATTGATTAATTAACTCTATTAACTTGTTAATTTATTAACCTGCTTGAGTTAGATATGGTCTTAAAATGCATTGATGTTAAAACCTGAAGAAGAGTGTTTTGTTACAAGTGAAAGCGCTTGTTTTTTCATATTAAACTTGGTCTATGATTCAACTGTTCGTGGTGGTCCTCTCCTGTTACTTTATAATTATTACTCCCAAAAGTATGCATGATAACATGAAAAATGAACCTTCACATAAAATTAGCCAATTTCAATTGAACACTCACATTATCATTCCTTTTTTTACTATGGAAATACAGAACTTAAAAAAAAAAACAGATGGCATGTTCTTCACAGACTAGAAACGCCCAAGTACACTTAACACAATTTTCCTCTGGTACAAAGCAAATGCTGAAGGTGTGATGGAGAAGACAGAGGTACCTGGGACTTTTGGGAAGGTAACAATAGGCAGATTTAAAAAAAAATCATTACAAGTACGTTTGTCAGAAATATTGATGGAGCAAATGGTTTAAGAAGAAAATTATTGTTTTGAGCTGGGATATATAATCTGAAATGCTTAGACATGGTAAGGCCTCAACAAACTTAATGCTATTGTCTGCCTGAAAAACAATAACTAGAAAATGAAAACCAAAACAACTGTAATTGAAACACCGCAAATTGTAAAGAAGCTAAAAGAACTGGAAGTGGGATCTCTAGAAAAGGGATGGAGCAAATTACACAAAACAGAAGGAATTTGTGGGAGGATTGCATGCAAAATAACATTCAGAAGTAAAATTTAAGCAAAGGCAGGAACTGAGCAATTTATGTAGTGTTGGAGCGAATGATAATTGTTAAAAGGAAAACATGAAACTAGCTATGAAAAAAATGTTGCTATTTGTCTTTTTTTCTATTAACATACATGTATCTATGTTATAACTTAAAATGTAATTTCATAAAGATGAAAACAGGATTATGTTTTTTATGCTAATAAAACAAAATTAATAACTTTCAGCCCTGAAACTCCTTCCGAAAATAACCTTAATTTCAGCCATAATGGCTATTACTAACACTCCCTTCACTATGTAGATCAGATAAAACTACCAGAAGTAATAATAGATCAGCGATTAAAGTCTAATAAACATACCGACTATATGGTAAGCAAAACCAATCAAAAAACAGAGATATTTTATTTTACAAAACAAAATCATAAGTTAACCTACATCCCCCTAATCACCAGTACTCTGAAAGCTCACTTAAGATATGAAATAATAATGTGATAATATATTTAAATACATAGCAAATCTACCTAATACAACATATCACTGCACTGCAGAAAATTGGTTGACTAGAGCTACAAAAGACAAACTGCTTCTAAATTACACCTAACATATTCATAACTAACTACAGCACACAAACTCACTCATCATCCAGAAAACTGCCCTGCACTACTAAACTTACTACTACCCTACCACCCGCTCTAGTAACAAATTCTTATTACTTATGAAGAAGTCAAATAATGTTGCAGGAGACTTGCTCTACTACCAAAATATTGCTAAACTCTGGGATAGTACCCCTATACAAATAACTCTCTGACAAACTCAGCTGCTTTAAACCACTTCCTAAACAACATCTTAACCAATCCTGGTCCTACACATGCTCATCACCAGGTTAAGACTTTCTGTTCACATTACACTCCAAATATTATCCAAAATACTCTCAACCTCTCAATGAAATGACATTTTTATACATAACTGCTGCCTGTACAATCCATTAAGCTGCACATGGGCTATCTCTTTAGTAACTTCCACCTCTGTAAAAGTCATAGAATGGAGAAATATAACTCCTGTTTGTATAAAAATCTAAATAGAAATGTATAACTACTCTGGGTTTAACTGCAACTTAGTATAATGCAATGTAAGCAAATGGAGCTCGTCTCCCCAGGCCTCTGCAGAAAATGGGTATTACCCAGTTGGACATTCCTGGTAAACAAAAAGACAAACACACAAAATAAATAAACTGAAGGAGTACAGAGCATACTATATAAACCCAATAAACGTCCCACATTGCCCATTCTAAGAGTACATTCCTTCAAGGCCTTTGAAATCTCTACACCAAAATCAAACACTTATCAAAAATCATACAATAATTATAGAGAGACTATGTGATATCTGTATCTAAAGTTTGGAATACTACCCCAAAAGAAAATCAAGTGGAGTCCCACACTCAAACAAATATAGTCAAATTAAAACAATATGTATGTTTGTATGCACATACATGCATGGAACCTGGCACTGCCCATGCATAAGGTAATAACCTGAAGTCATCTCAGACTGAGCCATGATAACCACAGAATATTACATGAAATATCACATGACCTTTAATACTGCTACATGTTCTTCCTCTTACCTTCTTTCAATATCCCTCTCTCTCCTTTCAATTCTCTTTCACTGCCTTCAAAGCTACAAAATGGCTAGTTCTTTATCCATCTTATATTATTTTTTTCTCTTTGCTAATCTCTCTTATGTTCTCGGTCTCCTTTCTGTCTTCTATTTTCTTTACTTACCTTTAAAGCTACACTGTTGGTCTTTTTATCGTATCCTACAACCACGGCAGGCCTTAGGCATAGGTGAACTAGGCAACCGCCTAGGGCGCCATACAGCCCGATCACATAAAGGGCGCAATTTTATTTCTTTAAATTATTTATTTATTTATTTACATTTGTTGACCGGGAATGTCCGACTGGACGCAGGTCCATTTTCAGCGGAGGCCCGGGGAGAAAAGCTCCACAAATTAAAATATTACAGACATATTTACAGATTAAGAATCCTAGCAATGAAAATATAACAAACATAGTTACAGATGAAGGACATATTACATTCAGCAGATAACTAGCATCTGTTCTATCCACGAAGTCATAGCAGATATTAACAATTGTTACAATAAGAAGTTACTGCCACATAATAAGTAGATAGGCATGGAAGTATCAGAGCTTGCTGTATCAAAGGTAGTTTGTGGGGTGGAAGAGAGGTAGAGGGTAGATGGAGTGGGAGAAGTTAGAGGGGAGAGTTACAAGGGCATAGCCAGCATGTTTTTAGATGTGCTTTAAGTAAAGCTTTGAAGTGGGTGCATGATGGTAGAGAGGTTATTGTAGGGGGGTGTTCCATAATTTGGCTATAGCGCTGGAGGATAGTGCTTCTCCAGCAGTGTTATTGGCTCTAGTAACCTGTAATTGATTTTTTTGCTGGACTGTAGTGGTCTGGTGGTGAGATAGGGTTGGAGTACATACTGGAGGGATGGGACCTTTAGAGGATGGTTAACCAGTTTGTGAGCGAGTGTGAGTTGATACCATTGAAGGAGGTGAGGGAGTTCTAGCCAGCTTAGTTTAGTAAGTGAGAGCCAGTGGTGAATGTGGTAGGATGCCCCAGTGGCGATTTTGTTGTAGCAGGTCTCGAGTTTATTTAGATCGCATTGCCTTACGTTGGTATATATTTGACAGGCATAAAGAAGGGTGGAGATAAGGTGCAAATTTGCAACTGAAATCCTAGCTGATTTGGGGAGGAGTTGCTTATTTCTGTATAAGGCTCCTAGTTTTTGGTGGTCTTTGTTTATGGTCATGGATATGTGAATGTCAAATTTGAGATTGTTGTCTATTTCAACTCCTAGCAATTTGGTGTGATCTGTTGGGTGGATAGTGGTGTTGTCCTTTGTGTGATAAAGTGAGAGTTGTTTTGAGTAGGTTTGATGGGTTCGAAGATGAGGAGTTTAGTTTTGCTTGGGTTGAGTATTAACTGGGCATCGGATACCCAAGTTTCAACAGAGGAAAAGGCATGCTGTGTGACCTTTTGCAGTTCGGGTAGGGACTGGGAGGAGCAGATGATGGTCGAGTCACCTGCATATTGTAAGAGTGTGCCATGTTTGGTGGCAGAGGCTAGATTATTGGTGAAAATAGAGAAGAGTAGGGGTCCAACGATGGATCCTTGGGAAACACCAATAGAGACAGGTAGTTGGGGAGATATGTAATTTTGCCATACAACAGATTGCTGGTGGTCAGACAGGTAACTTTGAAAGCAGTTGGTGACTGACTGAGAAAAGGATAGGTTATTGAGTACACAGAGGAGTTGTTTGTGTGGGACCATGTCAAATGCTTTAGATTGGTCTAGGAAAGTAGCAGAGGAGAGATGGCCATTGTTTTTATGGTGAAGGATAGTGTTAGTAAAAGAGAGTAAGGCAGTGGTGGTGCTATGGTTTGGTTGGAAACCATGTTGAGTATTAGAAAGGAGGTTGTTAGTAAGGAGGTAGTCTGAGATTTGAGAGTGAATGCACCTTTCTAGTATTTTCGAGAGTGGAGATAAAATCACTATGGGGCGGTAGTTGGTTAGATCTGTGGTGGGGCCATCTTTGTGAAGGGGAATGATGTGTGATATTTTCCATAGTGTAGGGATGTAGCATTCTGACAGAGATCGGTTAATCAAGATGGATACTGGGTAGGCTAGGGCGTCAGCTGCAATTTGCAGGAATTCACTTGGAAGGTTGTCTACTGCTAATTTTGTGGGTTTAAGTTTAGTTAAGAGTTTTCTTATGTTGGAGGTAGGAATGGGAGAAAATGAGAAGAGTGTGGGGAGATTACTGGGTGAAGGTGTGGGGTGTAGGGGAGGGGGTTGTGTTGTCTAGCTAGTGATAGTATGGTTTGTGTGAAATGTGTGTTGAATGAGGTAGCAATATTTTCGGAGGAGTGAGGAATGTTAGGTGTAGGGGTATTGATTTTATCTGGGTGGAGGATGGAGTTTATGGAGGTTCAGAATTGTTTGGGGTTGTGTTGGGAGGTGTTGAGGACAGACTGGTAGTATTGGATTTTGTCCTCCTTTATTAGCTTTTTGACTCTATTGCGTAGTTCTACGAATTTCTGTCTAGCTGAGCGGGTTTTGGTTTTGTGCCAGTGTTCCCAGGCTTTATCTTGGTTTTTCATTTCTGACCTACTGGTTTTCTGTAGTCATGGGGAGGGTTGGGCTTTGGTTCTGGTAAGTCTTACGGGGGCATGATTATTTAGGATGCTTATGAAGGCAGTATTGAAAAAATTGGACTGCGTCATCTAGGCTGAGGTAATTTAGAGGGTGCCAGTTACATTCTTTGAGGGATGAGATGAATGTGATTGGGTTAAAGTGTAGTTTTTTACGTATTTGACGGTAGATGACCGGTTTAACTTGATATAGGTGTTTTTTGAGTAGGAATGTTGGGGAATGATCACTGAGGCTATATGATAGGCAGCCTGCTATATAGGCCTGGGGAATCTTGCTGACTACTATCCAATCCACGGTAGTGTGCTTGTTGGAGTTTTTATTTATTCTGGTTGGTGACTGGACTAGTTGGGTGAAGCCATGAAGGTTTAGATGCTGGGTTGGATGGTTGCCGCAACAGGATTGCCAATCAATATTGAAGTCACCTAAAATTATGGTCTCTTGAGGGAGATGGTGGGTAGTCCAGCTTAGGAGGTTTTCTAGTGGAGGGATATTTTGTCCAGGTGGGAAGTAGCATCCTACTATGTTGATGGTTTTATTTTGGTTTATTTTCAGGTAGGTACATATTTCTTCATTGGCAATTTGGGGAGCTGAGGAGTTCAGAATATGGATGTTTAAATGCTGTTTAAATATTATAGCTATACCACCTCCTTTCGGTCTAGTCATAGTATGTTGTAACCATTAGGGAGGATTTGCTCACTGGTAATATGAGGTTTTAGCCAGGTTTCTGTCAGGATGATTATATCTGGGGAGTATACGTCTATGGTGGCATGGAGTTCACAGACTTTGTTGGCTATACTTCTGATATTTAGACTTAGCAGAAGGAGGTCATTTGGTTTTCTACTGGCTGAGATTTGGGAGATGTGGTTGTTAGTTTGATTATTAGAAGTGGTGCTGGAGATGGAGGGGCCAGGGTTGGGGTGGATGTCTCCACTGAGGGCAAGTTTTGATATGCATGAGGTTATTAGTTTTATCAGTTTGTGAAAGAGTTTGCATTTTAGGGAAACTTTATGACTGGGTGCAGTCAGTAACAGATGTGGTGGGAGGGTTATTTTCTTAACTTGTAGGGATGCATTTAGTTTTAGTATTTTAGTTGATAGAATAAACTGAGGTGGTGGTGCTGCGGTAGCGTTGTTGCCTCATAGGAAGACGTTGTCCTGTTTGATTCTCAGCTAAAGCGTCTTCTGTGTGGAGACATGCGTGAATGGGCACACCTTCGTTGAAGGTTGTGCATCAGGGCCGGCAACTTGGCACATAAAAATCTAGTGCCAATCATTAGCGGACCGGAGTTCCGCTGTGGTGACCCCTAACCGGAAAAAAGCCGAAAGACCCAACAACAACAACATTTTAGTTGATAGAATATGTGGGGGATGCATAGGGATGTTTCTTGAGATGGTGGGAGAGGAGCAGAGTGAGGGTGAGTCATAAGTGATGGAGTGAATAGTTGTACAGTGGTAGTGGTTGAGTGGGGGTATAATGGAGTTTTGATAAGATGTAAGACATGCAAGGAGAGGGTATGCAAAGAGTACAAGTATGGTATGCTTATTCATGTTAACAGAAGAGGAGGGATAGTAGAGGGAAGATGGTGGATTTAGAGTTGGGAGTAGTGTTGTGGTTGGTGGTAAAAATGATGGGAGGGGTTTGTTCTAATAAAGGTAGGACCACAGGGGATGGGTGGGAATTGGGGGCAGGGTGAGGAGCGAAGCAGGAAGAGACCTGTTAGCTCCTCTTAGGAGGGGTTGTGGGCTGGAAAACAATCAGATAACTGAATATAGACCTTTATATAAGTTCTGTGCTATGCATTCCTAGTGGGGGAGGAGGGTAGGGACTAATTGCAGGAGGAGTCCTGTGGGAGTGATTGACAGGTCTCTCAACCAGATTCTGGAAGATGGGCAATTCAAACAAACAATCAACTGACTCAAACTGTAGTTAAGTGATATGGAGAGAGTACCAAGAGAATAGATGAATTGCAGTTAAGTAAATGGCAGTACAGTTCAAGGGGGGGAACTAAACCAGCACAAGTTATTTAGTCTGGGTTTGTGCTGTTCTCGGCGGTACACTGTCCGTAAAACGGAGACTGCCTGTGGCAGCCGGGAGATTCATTTTCTTTTTATTAAAAAAAAAAAAAAAAAAAAAAATTAAGGACGTTCTTCTTTAAGAACGCCCTCCTTTTATAGCCGCAGATGACGAAAACAGGTTGCAAATACCTGCTGTGCCTGTGCGACAGATTATGTACGTCTTTGTTTGGGGGCGTGGAATTTGATTTGCAGAAGACGTTGCGTACTGGAGCAAAAATGGACAAGTGAGAGGTAAGGGTATGTGTGGATTATTGAAAGAAAGTAATATTTGGAAATGTAGTGTACAAGATTTTCAATATGTTTTATAACGGAGTTATCTAGTGGCCACTCATTTAAGCTTCAAAACTGATTTGTATTCATTTTCATTGAAATATGCAGAAGAGGGTTACTAAAATTCTGCTGTTGAGGAGATAAAAAAAGAGGAGGGTTAGGTATGTAAAGAAAGGTTTAACATTTAATGACTGTGCAAAGTTCAGGAAGGCTGTGAGGAGGGGCTTGACTGGAATTTATTATGTTATCTAATTCAAGAAGGTGGTACGGCCTTGAGAAAAACATTGGAATGTTATACTAGAAAATGTGAATATAGGTCAACAGAGGCATCCAGAGGGTCCCATAGAAATGGAAGGTAAAGCAGCAGCTAAGTGCAACAACTCTCTAAGGTTAAATGGCCATCTACATGTATGGCTGTGTGATTTAATTCATTCACTAGTTCAACATATTTACTTTCTTAACTGGCAGCCCCATCTGCATTCTATTTCCACCAGCTTTAGAAGTTTGGTCTTGGTCAGTGATTGTTCTGCTCATGTATACACACAAAATAACTAATGGAAATATAAGACTTTAATATTTATTTGCCATCACATCTGATGTTCTCACCCTTTCTGCTGTAAGGCTTTAAAGGTTGTAACATTGACTGATGTGTTCTGGAGGCAGAAGGTCATATAAATTCTACTTTATCATGAACATATTAGATTTCTGCCAAGCTTTCGCAAGAACATACCTATATCCCATTTGAGTACTGTACTTTGTTAGCATAATCCTATGTTTTTTGGTGTTTTTTTTTTTATGTGTGCTTCTTTAGCTAGTAACTTGCCAACAAGGCACATGACCACAAAAGCAAGCTCACAGAATTCTGTGATTTTTTCCCCCGTATGTTTCTGTTTTCTCTCGTTTGCTTTTTAAGCCAAGTATTTTGTCAGACCATACCACTACTATGCATGATGACGTGGAATGCCAGAAGGTGAGCAAGTACCTGCCAGCATACAAGCAAAAACATTCTATTTACATCTTTGTTTTAAATTACTAAATAATCTGTATTTTATATTTCTCACTGCATTCCACAAGTTAAAAATAACCTATGTGGGTCGCCAGCTTCCAGGCAGATTTCAAAGATATATTGCACCTGATCATTATCTTTAAGATAGCAAAACCCAGCTTCGTTTTTCTTTTTTTTTTTTTTTTTTTTTTTTTTTTTAACTGCTATTCCTTCATAGTACTCAGTTATCTGGTTCAGTTCTTGGATGGGGTGTCTTCAGTGTACAATCCACACATCTTCTGTGTGCCTATATGGATTTTCGTCAAATGGTACAGTTTCATTCTATATCACAAAGCATGTAGTAGGTGCACTGGCAATCCCCAAATTACCCACAGGTGTGTGCAACAGGTAGGTAGCATACCCCTCAACTGTCCAGGTTTTTGCAGACTATCCAGATTTTTTGCCCTATATCTTTGTCTGTTCCTTATAAAGGACTGTTCTACTCCCACAACATGTAGATGGATTGCTGATACTGTGTTGTATTTTAAGGGGGTGGGGTGCAGCAGTCTTGAGTATGCCCTCCTCTGGATGAGATGCCTAGTAACTATGAACCTGTTTTCAGTTTGCCGTCCATTCCCTAGTGCAATATTACCCACTTACCATTCTTTTTAATGTAATGTAAGCGATTTATTCTTCAGTGACAGCAGACACTGAATTGGTAGATGAAACACTGAAACAAAGTTGTTTGCTAGCAGCAACCTTTCCATTAGTTACAGATCTCTTTAATGTGGAATTATTCACATGACTTTTACTTCTGCAGAAATTGTGCATATTGACTGATACTGGTGGATTGTAATGACACAAGTATGAGTGGCCTTTATGGTTGAAATGTTCTGATTAGGACAGTTTTGCTATTGGTTCATATAGTTTATTTCATTGCTTACTGGAAAAAATGTTCAAAGCTAAATTTAAAACACTCTAAGTAGTGCTGTATTATATAAGGGATATTGTTTGTGTCTTTCGGCTTTTCCCGGTTAGGGGTCGCCACAGCAGAACTCCGGTCCGCTAATAATTGGCAGTAGATTTTTTACATGCCGAGTTGCCAGCCCTGACGCACAACCTTCAACGAAGGTACACCTATTCACGCACGTCTCCACACAGAAGACGCTCTAGCTGAGAATCGAACAAGACAATGTCTTACTGTTAGGCGACAACACTACCGCAGCACCACCACCGCAGTCTTATTATACAAGGGATATAATATTTTAAAATGACAAGCAGAGTATAAACAGGAAAATAGTAATGCTTCATCTTCGTATAGATACATTTCAGTTTTAAGCTATAATTACAAAGTGTTTATAGCTATAATAGTTATGTGAATGTCAAAGGTGTTGCCAACACTGATAGATGTAAATGTGACTTTGTGGATGGGTGGCAAACATTTGACAAAATTAACAGAAAGTGCTAATACAGACTGTAAAAAAAATGCTCCTGGGGTTGTTGGGTCTTGATGTAGAGAAAAGATTTGATAATGTCAGCTGTGATTTTGCCTTATATTATTTTCACCCTGTCTGTCAAAAAATTAAATCAGTTGAAAATGTCAGACATTAGCTTTGCAATTCCAAATGCTAGGAAATACATTGATTCAAAACCTGTTGTGCTATTAATTCTAGGTAAATTAGAATAGTATTTAAAACTTTCCCTGATTTGGAGCATTTGTCCGGAATTCTTGAGCAAAAGGTTTAGAGGCATGACTGCACTTGCATCCATCTTAGAAAATAGTAATCTAGGTTTGCACCAGTTTTGTTAGGGTTAAATCATTCTATTTTGATGAGAAGCGTGAGAATGTCTCTGTTTTGCAGAAATACAGCTATTAAAAATATTTACTTAAAACATTAAATTATCCTTGGGTAGGCTAAGGTGACTTGTAATTGTTTTTTTAATTAATTTTATCATTTTGACAATGTTTAAGTTTATACACTTATTTTTTTAGATATTCGTTATGGATGTAGGACATATGATGGAGAGTACACCTTTAAACAAAAAGCAGATATATGGACTCAGAATGGAGTGGTGGATGGTTTAAACTATTTAAACATTATATTCAGTTGAAATCTTCTTCTTCTTTTGGCTTTTCCCGGTTAGGGGTCACCACAGCGGATCACCTGTCCGCTCATGACTGGCAGTGGAGTTTTACGGTGTCAAGTTGCCAGCCCGGCGCCCAACATTCCACAGAAGACACACACATGCAGGCACTCCCACCTAGGGCCAATTTAGAGTGTCCAATCCACCTACAACATGTCTTTGTGATGTGGGAGGAAACCGGAGCACCCGGAGGAAACCTACGTGGCCACAGAAAGGACATGCAGACTCCACACAGAAGGCACCCCAGCCAAGGATCAAACCGGAGAACCTCTTGCTGTGAGGTGACAACGCTAACCGCTGCACCACCGCGGCCGCCCATTATATTCAGTTGAGATGATCTGATGACATTCCAAGTTATATGGGATGAAAGTACTTATCAATTTTATTGTTTTCATTGTTTGATTCATAGTCATTTTTTAAAAGTTTTGTAGCCTCTTTTTAATGTCTTGGTTTCATTTTGGAGTTTGTCATTGGGATCTACCATCTTAACACCTGACTTCCTCTGTCTTCAAGCTAGCCTATCACAAATGCAAATATTGTAAATAACTAAAGTGTACTATGTATCCACAATCTTATGCCGGTTTCTCTTGCATGAAATGAGATTGTAAAGGCTTTTTCTTTTCCACAATTGTACCTGTAACTAATGTATGTAAACAAACATTTTGTATCTAAGCTATGTAATGTGGAGCTTATCTTCCTGGGCCTCCACTGAAAATGGACACCCTGAGCCCAGTGGACCTCCCCGGTCATCAAACTGGAAATAAATAAATAAATCTTTTGTGTTTGTGTTTATTTACAGTAGTCATTTGGCCAGGGTTTGATGATTCCAGTTTCTAAAGGTGCACCATGCACTAGATGTGAGTCTATTTTCAGGAAAAAAAGTGTTGTGATTACGCCCCACAAGCTAGTGTAATGCAAATCAAAAACACCCAATTAGGTTAGACTGCTTCCATAGTCAGACTGTTCAGCAGTAATGAAGACCAGGCATAGAACAAATGTTTGTACATCTCCCTACTTAATGTAGGATTTCAGGTGCGTCTTCTGTGAAATGTGGCACAGCTGCGTGTAGGGTTAGTTTCTGTTGGTGGTGCTTTTGGATTTAAACAGCAGTATAGAAAGGACAGGAAAAACTGTCCAGTCCTGTGCACTTGTTGTGGTAGTACAGAGGTTGCAGAAAAGATAGCATCTGGAGTAAATGTTTACTTCTCTTGCGTTAAGTGAATGTACCTGTGTCTTGTTCAGCCGTTGTCTGTGAATGGTTCATTTGTCTTCGCACCTGGTTTAGTTATAAATGGGCAAAGTGATCATGACAGTGCTGCTTGCACATATTTGGTTGCTTGCAAATCTGTGGTTGTTGCAGTTTACCTCTTTCTCAACTGTCTTATTTTGACTCCAAATTTTGCTCTGTCCCTCTTAATCCCTCCTAAAACTGGCAACTTTTCAAAAAAAAAAAAAAAAAAAAAAGGAGATGAATTACATTTAATAAATAATTATGACAATACAATCAAGAAGCATAAACAGGTAGATAGAAGCATAAGCGTTTTGCTGAAAAACTAGTGATTAATTTAAAGAAATAGCATGCAAAGTGAGTAGAAAAATGTAAACGGGTCCCCCTTTGTTTTTTGTTATTCCAGTGCTGACACAGACAGACCAAAAGTTATGTTCAAGGCAGGGGGCTATGAAATGTAACCTTGATCAAACCATTCTTCAATAAATGTCCTGTAATCAGAAGGACAAAGCCTCATATGCCTGGGTGAGTGGTACCTGCCAGCTGATGGCACAGCTTTGGGCACCTGCTGGAACTGCATTATGTCATAAAGTGTGTGTGTGTGTGTATATGTGTGTGCATATGTGTGTCTCAGCTGGTTCTGATTTTTGATCTTATTACTTGTCAGATGAACTCTGGTATTAATTTTGGACTTTGTAACTTTCGAAAAATGCTTGGTAATGCAAAACCCCTTACAGTAGAAACATTGTCACACATTTTAAAAAAAATGAAGGAAATACCTGGAGTGGCTTTCATGGGGAGTGATGTATCTCTGGGTGTGGCTCAAATAGGGGTGATCATGAATATGGCATAGGTGGCGCTTAAGGGGCGTTGGAGCACTACTTCACCTAGGGTGCCATTTCAGCTAAGGCCAGCCCTGCCTACAACAATACTTCTATACGAGTGAAGCCATATTACAAAGTGTAAAAATGTATATACTTGCCACTATCTACATTTGTGTAACATAATTACTACTGCACTTACTGTGTATATTTAATGCTCTATATATTACTGCAGTGTTTATGTGCTAACTGCTGCTGACTACAGTACTTCAGTTTTCTTTAGTAAAGTCCAAGAATATGGAATATTTCTCCCAGTATATCTGCTGAAAGGAAGCTAGAAAGGCAGTCCAATCAATAAATGGAATTAAGTACATTTGCCAAACCTATTGCCACTGCTGTACTTTCCAAATTTATTGGCAAATTAATAGCAACAGTGTAACAGCATCATTTGCATGATTTTAATCAAACCATCTAGAACTTCATCCTTCAGGATGTCTGGATCTAAATCAGAGAAGATACCACTACACTAATGTTACGTCTTTCTACATCGTTTTTTCTTACATTCCTGTCATCTCTTAATGTCTTCTGCTTCCGTTAGATCCATCCTACATTTATCTCTTGCACCCAAGTTTTACACATGCTTCCCTTAACATTGACAATCTTCCTGATGAGATCTGTGGTCTTTCTCTTCCTATTGGAAGTATTTTGCACTGTCATTTAAGTATGCCTCCTACTCTGAAACTCTGCATGCCATTTAACACATCTGTCAGCCTTCACTGCCATTTGCTACTCTTCCCTTGGCTAATTCTAAAGCCTCCTTGGACACCTCTTTCTTATATGGCATATTTTGCAGAATCTCCCAAACTTTAACCCATAGTTCATCACATCAGACCTAATCACTTACATCTGTTCTTCACCTCCATTATGTATTCATATAACACACTGTTAAACTTGTATCTAGTTGGCCTGGGGGCTGTTTTTGTTTTCTTTAATTTGACTCTAAACTTGTCAAGAAGAAGCTGATGTTTCAAGCCACAGTCATTGCCAGGTTTTGTCTTTGATGTCTCTATCAACTCTTCCATCTCTGACTGCAAAGTTCATAGTCAATCTGATTGTGATAATGACCACGAGGTGATATCCATGTACAAGTCTGCTTGTGATAATGACCACGAGGTGATATCCATGTATAAAGCCATCTTTCAGTCTACTTAGAGGGAGTGTTTCCTATGACTCAAACTATCTTTACAGAAATCAGAAAACAGAGGTCCAGGTGGCAGCTTCCAAGATGTCCCTGGTGGGGACTCCTCTGAGGAAGGCTGTGGAAGTAGAGGCTGCCCTAGTGGAATGGGTACGGACAGACTTAGGGTGGGGTTTCCCATGTAGTCTGTAGCAGAAGTGGATACAGTGTGATATCCATTTGGAAATGGTTTGTTTGGAAATGGGCTTCCCCTCTGTCCCAGGGGCAAAACTGACCAGTAGTTGGTCTGTTTTTCTGAATGGTTTAGTACGGTCCAGATACTATACGAGTTGTCTGTGCACATCTAGCGAGTGTAGAATTCTTTCCCCCTTGTTTTGAGGGTTGGGAAAGAAGGTCGGTAGGTGTATGGCCTGGTTGAGGGTCACATCAGATACCACCTTGGGAATAAAGGAGGGGTTAGTCCTCAGGGAGACCCTGTCTGCATGGAAAATGATGAAGGGCTCAACAACCATGAGAGCCTGAAGTTCTGATACCCTTTTGGCTAGCTAGTACAAAGGCAGTCTCTTCCAGGAGAGGTATTTCAATTCTGTAGAAGCAGCAGGTTTGAAAGGAGGTAAGGTTAGTTTTTTTAGAACATAATTCAGGTCCCAGGGTGGCGTAGGAGGCCTTCTGGGAGGTCTGATATTAGAAGCCACTCTGAGGAATTGCTTAATCAAAGGATGAAAGAAGAGGGGTGGGTCTGAATCGTAATGGGCAGAAATGGCCGAGGCATGGATTTTAACACAGGAGAAAGAGAGGCCACTATTGAGCAACTCGGCTAGGTAATCCATGATAAGAGGGATGGAAGGATGGGAGATGCTGGCCCCTTTGCACTGGTTCCAGGAGCAGAATCTTTTCCATTTCCCTGTGTATGATTTTCTGGTGCTGGGTCTTCTGGCTTCTGTGATGATGTCTAGGACCTGTTTGCTCAACAGGGACTCCTTGTTGGCTTTTAAGGTATAAGCCATGCTGAAAGACACAGTCTAAGTCTGGGTGCAGTACCTTTCCCCTCACTTGGGTCAAGAGGTCTGAGATCAGGGGAAGCTGCTTGGGGGGGCTGTAAGATCAGGCTGTCCAGTAAGGGGTACCAATACTGTCTGTGCCAATCTGGAGAAATGAGGATGGCCTTTGGTCTGTCCTCCCTTACTTTGATCAGTACTTTGGGAATAAGGAGCAGAGGAGGGAATGGGTATACAAAGAGGGAGTTCCAGGGTAAGGTCAAGGCATCCACCTTCCACGCTAGGAGGTGATACTCCCTGGTACAGAACTTCTGCAGCTGGTGGTTGAAGTGCGAGGCAAAGAGATCCACTTCCGGAGTCCTCCACTCCTGAATGATTTGCAGAAAGATTTCCCTGTGGAGCTGCCATTCGTGGGGGTCCAGTAAGTTTCTGCTTAGGTGGTCTGCCTAGGTGTTGTTGACCCCTGGTAGGTATTGGACAATTAGGTGTAGACCCATGGAGGTGTCTGTAAGCCTGAGGCTCATGGCTAACCTGCACAGTGAGTAAGACTGGGTTCCCCCTTGTTTGTTGATATGTCACGTTACTGTGGTGTTGTCTGTTTTCATAAGGAGAACCCCTGGCCTGAGATGGGGTTTGAAAGATGTCAGAGCCTTCTGTACCGTCATCATTTCTTTCTGACTGATGTGCAAGTGTAGTTGCTGGGCATCCCAAAGACCTTGGACGCACTTGCCTGCTAGGTGAGTGCCCCAAGCAATGTCTGAGGCGTCAGTGGTGATGGTATGGCAGGAAGGGCGGAGGATGAAGGGAAGACCCTTGTTCCTGGCACAGGCCTCTGCCCACCAGAGAACCTTGGCCCTTATACATGGGATCAGAGGGAGAAAGGTCTCCAGGGACTGAGAGTGCTGGCACCAAAGGTTCTTTAAATACCACTGAAGTTTTCTCATGTGAAGCCTGGCCAGAGGAATGAGAAGGATGCAAGATGCCATGTATCCCAGGACTTGCAGGAACTTCCTTGCAGTGAAGTGACTTCTGGAAGCCAGCTGGTTAAAGTAGAGAGGCAGGAAGCTCTGCTTTTCTGGGGATAGGAAGGCCATTTGGGATGCTGAGTCTAGCACAGCTCCCAAGAAAATGATCTTCCTGGTGGGGTTTTGCTTTGATTTCTTCTCGTTGATGGTGAAGTTAGGGGTGATTTGACAAAGAGAAGGTCCTGGAGAAGCTTTTCTTTGCACTCCACCTGAATGAGGCAGTTATCCAGGTAAGGGTAAATATGTATACTTCTCTGTCTGCAGAATGCTATGGCCAGAGCCAAGCATTTGGTAAATACTCTGGGAGCAGCAGATAAGCCAAACGGCAGAGCAGAGAACTGAAAGTGCTGTGAGCCTGCTATGAAACCCAATTTCCTGCATGATTCCCTGATGGGGATGTGGAGGGTAGCCATCTTTTAGGTCTAGGGTCATTAGCCAGGCATTTTCTGTTAGCATAGGCAGCAGCTGCTGCAAAATTAACATTTTGAATGTGGGGACCACCAGGGAGGTGTTCAGAATGGATAGGTCCAGGATGGGGTGCCAAGTAACCTCTTTTCTGGGAACAAGGAATAGTCTGGAATACAAGCCTTTGCCTGTTTGACCTGGGGGGAAAGGTTCTACTGCCTCCTGGGATATGAGAGTTTGGACCTGTTTCAATGCCTCTGCCCACTGATTTGTAGGTAAGTCTGGGTACCCTCTTGGGATTGGGAGTTCACTGAAAGAGAATTTGTATCCCTGAAAAATTATCTTTAAGAACCACTGGTCCTTTGCTACAGAAAGTCAATTGTCTATGAAAAGGGAGAGCCTTCCTCCTAGTTTTTGATGAGTGAAGGGAGGGCAGAGGGGGAGGGGGGAGTCATTGTGTTTACCACAGAAGGTTGGCTTAGAACTCCCTGCCTTAGCGACGGAAGTGGTCCATTGTTTGCTTCTCTGCTGGCCCTGGGATAGTGGCCTGTATGGTCTGTCCTTGCAAAGCTTACCGTGGCCCTGTCTGCTAGGTGCAGGGAAGGCCCAGTACTGAGAGGGGGAGTTCCTGCTGAATCTGCGCGGTTGAACTTTGAAATAAATCATTTACTGTTTGCATAGATTTTGCTTGGTCTTCCATCTTTTTAAGCACCGCTTCTGCTTTTTCCCCAAACAAGCGCTCCTTACCTAGGGGTGCATCAGTAAGTTTAGACTTGACATGATCCGGGAGAGGTTGTTCCTTCAGCCATGCATGTCTCCTAATAACAGATCCTGTCACTGCTGCTCTGCTAGAGGCTTCTAGGGCATCATATCCACATTACAATGAGTGTTTGGCCACTTGACAAGCAGAGTGCAGTAAATCTGCCAACTCTTTTGAATTGGCACAGTCAGGAAAGGTAGCAATTTTCTGTTTTAATAGTTCCAAATTGTGCTGTTGATATTTTAACATATGGAACTGACAATTGTGTGCTCTGATGGCTGGCCAAGGTTACAGAGCTGTATACTTTTTTTACCCCATCTGTCCAGAGCTCTGGAGTCCTTGTCAGAAGGAAGAGGATTCTTGGCAGAATTAGTCTTAGCTCCATTTTGACCCTGTGTAATGACCCTCTGGGTCTGCAGCAGGATTTCTGTACAGGTATTTCTGAGAATCCAGTACTCTGCAGTACCGGTCAGGTTAACTGGGAGCAGGAGGGTGGGTGTCAGGGGCTAAGCTGGATTCATGGAAAACAACATCCACCACTTCTAAAATAGGGGGGGATGGCCAGAGGTCTGTTTTGGGGCAGGTCCAGAAACTCTCCAAGTCTTTCCTTAGACTGTGGGAAGTCCTGAGATTCCCAGTGGAAATGTTCCCTGAGGAAGAGAAGGATTTCCCCAAAGGAAAGGTCCTCTGGAGGGGAGGCAGAAGGGATGGATTCCTCTGAATCTGAATCCTCATAAGCAGTTAAGGGATACTGTTCCTCTTCTGAATAGTGTGATTCCTCAGAATCCTGTTCTGTCATAATTTCTGGAGAAGGGTGCCTTTTACTTTTAGAAGTTGTGGCCTGACTACTCCGGAAAAGGGAGATGAGATCCTCCCCCATTTTAAGCATTTGTGCTTGGGGTGGTGGAGCAGTAGCAAGATGGTGGCTAGAAGCAGATTTCCTTGGAGTGGCCTGGCTTCTAGGCCAGAGAGAATCCATCGGTCTGAGAGAAATGGTAGTCGGATGCGAATACGTCATTTTTTGTCTGGATTCGGTAGTGCGAAAGGCCTCCTCGGAAGCCAGTGCCTGCGTAGCAGCTCCTGACCCAACCAAGGCAGAGCAGCCAAAGGCTCGGAAGACGAAGAAGATTTCTGTGGCATATCGGACTCCGAAAGGGTCTCAGTAGAGGGCTGCATAGATATTGAAATCGGGCATCAGGGGCTGCGAAATAGTCTCAATGAATTCCGGAGAACTGATGACCTGCTTAGCGGTAGCATGATCAGAAGACTTAGCCTTGTGTGGTCTGTCTCTATCTTTATCTGTATGTTTTTTTCAGAATGTCCACAGATTGACGGCTGACAGATGCCATGTCGGAATGCAAAGACAGAACACGAAAAAAAACTGTCTACAAAAACAGCTCTACGGCGAATGGCTCTCATATTAAAGAGGGCACAGAACAGACAACAGGGAACATTGTGGTCTGGGCCTAAACAACTGATGCAATAAGAATGGAAGTCTCGGTGTGGGATCTGCTTTCCACAGGTAAGACAACTGTTAACTTTTTCAGACATCGGTTAGTGCAAAAAAAGGATCCCCAACGGGGTACTTAGCTTTAGACGTTTTCAGCTGAAATTCAACTTCTGGTAGCGATCGACCGGTACTCGTGTGAACTGCTTCTGATATGGGCTCCACGGCAAGAAAGACTTATGTAATGACGTCGGCTGCCTTTCTTTATAGCACTGACGACCTGACATCAGACTACAGGCAACTGCAGCCGATGCAAAAAAATCGACTCTGGTATTCTGGCCGGCTGAGGGCTACCACAGCTGGGATAACCCACAGGTGATGACTGCAACAGTGAAACATGAAGAACATCAGATATTTTGCCAATAGGGATGACTGCAAGCAGGAGTACAGAAAATAGGAAAAAGGGGCCGAGATTTATTGGAAAGAAAAAACTGTCAAATGAATCAAGGTACTGTGAACAAATAAAAAGAAAGAAAAGGTAACAGTATGAGATGAGGCCAAGCAGAAGTTTGGACTGCAGGTTAGATATTGCCTTCCCTACCAGGGATTGATATCAGAGTACAGGCAAAAAGAGAGTCCTAAGTGAAACAGTCTTTGGTGAGTCAAGAACAGAAGCTGCTGTTAAAATGTGGTATAATTAGTAGGGCACAAAAAGTACTGCTTGATAAATGCAAAGTTAGAAAAAACTAAGAAAGACTAGAGAAACAATTCAGAAAGGTCAATGGGAAGACATATGCATGGCTCCCAAGTATGTAACAAAGTCCAAAAGGTATTGGATTTTTGCTTGGAAGTATCTGCATAGGTATTTTCATATCCTGAGCAGATGTTAAAGAATTTTTCCTAATGCAGACATTAAATGCTGGAAGTGTAGTGGTGAAGAGAGAGGTAACTAGAGACACATTTTTGGGTGTGTAATGAGGTGGCAGATTTTAAAACATTCCTACAGTGTACTCTCTAGAAATATTGGGGGAACAAAAAGCTCTAAGGAAATGATCATTCTGAGCTGGGTACAGGATATGAATTGCCTAGTAAGGCTAGGCTTATATAGGCCCCAGGGCCAATAGCCTAGTACCTACCTATGAATGCTACTAGCTGCCATAAAAGCAGTTAGTTGAAAATGGAAACAAAATCTAAACCAACTGTAACTGAAGTACTGAACATTGTTAAAGAGATATGGAGCTTGAAGTGGGAAATTTTGAAAAGGTAAGGTACAAGTTACCTAAAAATAAACTGAATTTGTGTGAATACATGTAAAATAATGTTCACGAGGAGAAGAAAGGTTTAAAGAAAAGCAGGGATGAGTTACTTTATGTAATGTTGGAGTGAATGAGTTGTTATACAGAAAGAAAACATTTTATATATAGATAGAAATAAACATATATATATATATATATAGATATAGATATATATATAGATATAGATATATATATATAGATATATATATATATAGATATATATATATAGATATACACACACACACACATATATATATTATATATGTATATGTGTGTGTAGACATACACATACATGTATAATGCACAATAAAAAGTTAATATATTAATAGAAAAGAAATTAGATTATGTGTGCTTGTTTCCTAACTGATAACTTAATAAAGGTACTTTCAAAAACATTCTTTGCAACTTCAAACATTCCATTTAGCTCTGAGCATCCCAGCAAATATACATCCACATTGCTTTAATCTATTTGTGTCATAACTTCTAGCATTACTCAAACCGTCCTCTGTTCTTTCCCAAGAACATAGTGAACACTTTCAAACTGGATGGTCTCATTTTCTCGTGCAAGTTTTATCTACAGGACTTTCTCAGAAGAAAAAAAATATTGTAGAAGATTGTCATTACCTTCTCCCAAAAACAGAAGTTACACAGTGAGAGATCAACTGTATTGGTCCGACTGAATTAAGTCAGTAATTATAATGAAACAAATCAGTTAAAGGAAGCTTTCTGAAAATACTCAGGACCATAATGCTCTAGAAATCAGTTCTGCAGTACATTCCAAACCACTGAACATCACCATTATCCTAGCACAGAAACTCGGCTCCAACCTCAGAACCTTCACAAGTAGTGCAGCTACTTTACTAGACTTACAGCTACTTCACTAATCACACTTCCTAATCAGAAAGAGGCTAAAATAAGAACCTTCATCTCCTTTATGTTTGTGGTCTTTTTTTTTTCTTTGGTGACCATTCTCACTGCTCCTGGATGTCACTGGGCAAGAAACCCATGCCAGATTTAAGACTCCTATACATAAATCCTAATGAGAGGAATGAATACAATAGGCTCACCGTGGCTGAGTGAAATCTGGTTCAATCAAAGTTCCTTCTTGAAGAAGGGCAAAAAAGGAATTAGGAAGGTTAATGGATGGCAATGCACAGTCCAAACAAACTTCAGATACAACTGAAACTTCCTCATATGGATTCTGGTGTACAGTATCTTAGGAATCATCGATTTTATATATCCCAGACTCTGAGAATCTCTCTTGAAGAGGTCACATCCAAAGGAAAAAAGTTTTGAAAGTAATCTGCCAGGAAAAAGAACCCTACCCACTGGAAGAAAACCGATTGACAGCGTGCTGAGTCTGTATCAGGAAAATCTGCCCACAAGATAGAAATAAGCAAGACTTCTTTATGCTCAAAGTAACCCGCATATTGCTCAGAAGGCTCAAACTGCAAAAGAGTCAGAAGAAACTCTTGGGAAGGAGCTTGACTGAGAAGAGCATCTAGCTAAGGGAAGACGTGAACAATTCCAAGTTTGCAGGAAGCAGTGATAGGTGTTGGGCACTTGGTGAATGTGAATACCCTTGGGATAGTAGAAAGACTAAAGGGTAAAGCAGAAAACTGAAGGAGATAGGAAGTTAGTAATATTGCAACAGTGATCAAGGAAGAACATCTGCAAGTGCAAGCATGGTCATCTAGTCGCAACAAAGAGAAAGCACAGTTGTGTACACTTGCCATAAATGTAGATGTTTGAGTGTATTCACTGTTGCAGTCATCACATTTGGGTTATCTACCTGCAGGTAGCCCTCAGCCGGCCTGAATACCAGAGTCGTCGGATGCTGTCTTCTTCCATGAGGTCAGGTTGTCAGTGGTATAAAACATGCAGCCGATGCCATTTCATCAGTTTTTCTTGCCCCAGATGTCAGGTGCCCCCACAATAGGAAGCAATTATATGGTATGGTACGGTACACCCCCTATCAAAAAGCAAATACGCCAGAAAAAAATTAATATACCAAACAAGACGGAAAGGTAGACCCAAGAGAAGTCAGGGGGCTGGAGGGAGGGTAACCAGGACTGCAACAGTGAATACACTCAAACATCTACATTTATGGTAAGTGTACACAACTGTACTATGTTCTTCGTGTTTCACTGTTGCAGTCATCACATTTGGGTTGATTCCCAAAGCTAAGGAAGGGAGGAGGAAGTTAAAGAGCATTAGGGCTAGCTATTAAGCCCTGCAAGACTGCAGTGGGAAATCCAGCTCTGGATTTAGAAACTATAGTCATATGGTGATGCTTGGTGAAGGTATCAGAGCTCCAGATAGCAGCTTCTAGGATGTCCCTTGTAGGGACTCCTCTGAGAAAAGCCGCACAGGTAGAGGCAGCCCTGGTGGAATGTGACCTTATCCCCTGTGGGGAAAGTTTTCCATGGTGCTTGTGGCAAAAATGAATGCAATGGGCTATCCATTTGGAAATGGTTTGCTTTGAAATGGCCTTCCCCTCTGACCCTGCAGCAAAGCCAACTAGCAGCTGGTCAGATTTTCTGAGAGGCTTATTCCTGTCCAAATAAAATCTAAGTTGTGTGTGCACGTCCAGAGAGTGCAGTATTCGTTCCCCTTTGTTTTGGGGATTAGGGAAAAAAGTAGACAAATGAATGGACTGATTTAGGGCCACACTAGACACCACCTTGGGCATAAAGGAAGGATTAATCCTGAGGGAAACCCTGTCCGCATGGAAGATAATGAAGGGTTCCCACTGTCATGAGGGCCTGTAATTCAGACACTCTTCTTGCTGAAGTGATGGCTAGAAGGAAGGCTGTTCCAAGAAAGGAATTTCAACTCTGCTGTTGCAGCTGGCTCAAAGGGGGGGAAGAGTGAGCTTTTCCAATACAAAGTTAAGGTCCCAGGCTGGAGTGGGAGCTCTCCTGGGGGGGGGTCTTAAATTTTTGGCCCTTCTAAGGAATTGTTTTAGCAAGGGGGCGAGAAAAAAAGAGGGGTGGCTCAGTATTATAATGTGCTGAAATGGCAGAGGCATGAATTTTAATTGACGAGAAGGATAGGCCCTTGTGGAGCATTTCTGTTAAGTACTGTAGAATACGAGGTAAAATGGGCACCATTGTGCCCATCCCCTGTGCCTGGTTGCAGGAACAGTATCTTTTCCACTTGTCAGCATAAGATTTTCTAAAACTAGTACTCTTGTCTCCAGAATGACATCCAGCACCTGCTTACTGAGGGATGCTAGAGGACAGCTCAAGGAATTAGCCAGGCTGCAAGGTTCAGGGTTTGAAGCTGAGGGTGCAGAATCTGGCCCGCCTGCTGGGACAAGCAGGGAAGGGGTCTGAGGCAGGTGCCATGGTCACAACAGTGTCATACTCCGCAAGAGGGGGTACCAGTGCTGGCATGGCCAGTCTGGTGCAATCAGTACTGTCCTTGCCTTGTCCTGTTTGATCTTTAGTAGAACCTTTGAGAGGAGAGGCAGATGGGGAAAGGCATAAACAGAGGCTTTCCCAGGTAGAGGACAGGGCATCCATTTTCCAAGCTTGACTGTGGGGAGTACTTGTGCAGAATTTGTTAAATTGGTAGTTCTGAGGGGAGGCAAACAGGTCTACCTCTGGAGTCCCCCATTTGTTCATCAAGAGGTTGAATATTTTGGGTTCTAGTTTCCATTCGTGTGGGTCCATGAGATTTCTGATTAAGTCGTCTGCCAGTGAATTTAGTTTGCCTGGCAGGAATTGAGCTTGTAGGTGTACTTGGCAGCACAAGGCTGTGTTCCACAGAACCATGGCTAGTCTGCAGAGAGTAAGAGTGGGTTCCTCCCTGCTTGTTTATGTACCGCATAACTGTGGTGTTGTCTGTCTTTACCAATAGTTGTCCTGGAAGAATACGGTCTTTGAAGGCTGTCAGAGCATTCTGTACAGCTAACATTTATTTTTGATTGATATGCAGGTGCATCTGTCTCGGGTTCCATTTGCCCTGAATGCACTGCCCTGCCATGTGAGCCCCCCCATGCACAGTCTGATGCGTCTTGTTAGGGTTTGGGCGGCAGGGAGTAGAGTGAAAGAGAGTCCCTTGTTGTGGTAGCAGGCCTCTGCCCACCAAAGGAACTCTGTCTTCATACAAGGAATGATAGAAATCATTGCTTCCAGGTCCTGAGAATGTTGACACCATAGGCTTTTTAGATACCATTGGAGTTTCCTCATATGCAGTCTTCCATATGGAATTAGTAGAATGCAAGAGGCCATGAACCCCAGGGCTTGCAGTATTTTCCTTGCAGATAGCTGGGGTTTTTTGGCCAATAGTTTGAAGTAGGTTGTCAAATAAACTTGTTTCTTCGGAGTGAGGAATGCCATCTGGGAAGCTGTATTCAAGTTTGCTCCCAGGAATACAATCTGTTGGCAGGGTACTAGGTGAGATTTCTTTTCACTGATGGTGTACTCCAGTGAGGTTAGAAGTTTCTTTACGAATGCCAGGTGTTGTAATAGCAAGTCCTGGCTTTCTGCCTGAATCAGACAATCGTCCAAGTATGGGTAAATTTGAATATTTCTCCGTCTGCAAAATGCAATGGCTGGAGCTAGACACTTTGTGAATAGCGTGGGTGCAGTAGATAAGCCAAAGGGAAGTGCAGAGAACGGATAGTGCATGAAGCCTGCCCTGAAGCGTAGGTATTTCCTGCAAGATCCCCTTATTGGGATGTGCAGGTACGCTTCCTTTAAGTCTAGGGTTGCCAGCCAGGCATCCTTGGCTAGCATGGGAAGAAGCTGTTGAGTAAGCATTTTGAATTTTGGAACTACCAGAAAGGTGTTGAGAATAGAGAGGTCCAGGATAGGATGCCAGGAGTTGTCTTTTCTGGGTACCAGAAGAAGTCTTGAATAAAAACCTTGTCCCCTTTGTTCTGCTGGGACAGGTTGAATAGCCCTGATACTGAGAAGAGAGAGAACTTGCTGTTGGGCCTCCTCCCACTGATTTGGGGGTAGGTCTGGCCAACCATTTGGGGTTGGCAGTGTGTGGAAGTGGAATCTGTATCTTTGGGGAAACTATGTTCAAAACTCATTTGTCCTGGGTAATGAGTTCCCAGTTGTTTGCATGCAGGGCGAGCTTTTCTCCTAAGGGAGCAGGTAGTTGAGCAGGGCTTGGAAGAGTTAAGGTTAAGTTATTGTGCCATTTTTCCGTAGGGGGTGGCTTACTACTCCCTGCTTTGGAAGTGGGAGCCCCCCACTGCTTAGGTCTGTGCGTAGCCTGAGACTGTAGCCTAGGTGGTCTGCTGTTCCTGGGTTTGGACTGAAGGCCTGGAAGGGACTGGAAAGGACCAGTTCTTAGAAGGCCAATGCCTACTGGGAGGCTGCACTTTTAGGAAATCTTTAACAGTTTGCATAGATTTAGCTTTTTCCTCCATCCTTTTGAGGACTACTACTGCTTTGTTGCCAAAAAGGCGGTCTTGGTTTAAGGGAGCATCCAGTAATTTAGCTTTAACATGATCTGGCAAGTTTTGTCCCTTAAGCCAAGCATGCCTTCTAAGTGCAGACCCAGTAACAGCAGCCCTGCAATATGCTTCTAAACCGTCAAAACCATATTGCAAAGTATGTTTACCAACTTGTTCAGCAGAATGCATTAAATCTTGCAATTCTTTGTGCTCAGCACAGTCAGGAATCAACAACATTTTCTGTTTAAGTAGTCCCATAACATGCTGCTGATACTTTAACATATGAAACTGGCAATTTATACCTTCTTACCCCATCTGTCTAAGGTTCTAGAATCTCTATCAGAAGGGGTAGGATTTTTGGCAACAGTAGCCTTAATGTCTTTTGGAAGAGGCGACAGCAACCGACGCCGGACCTAGACTTTGGAATTCAGGCCGACTGAGGGTAGCCTGCCAGCAGGATAATCCAAGTGCAATGACTGCAACAGTGAAACACGAAGAACATCTCCCCAAGTCTCTTTTTGGACTCAAGAGTAATCCTGGCTTTCCCAGCGGAAAGGCTACCTAAGAGTATGTAAGGTTTCACCGAAAGAAAGATCTTCAGGAGGGGAGGCAGAGGGAATGGAATCCTCTGCATCAGAATCCTCAAGTAGATAAGGGCAACACCTGGTAATCAGAAGGAGCAGAAATATCAGACTCCGGATCAGAAGAATCAGAAAGAAATTCAGTTCTAGGTCTCAGAGGGGGAAGGCTGGCATCCCCTAATTAAGGTAATAATGTCTTCAGCCATTCTAAGCATTTGTTTTTAAGGCATATGGGCCTGAGCCTGCAGTTTGGTCATCAGTTTTATACGAGTAGTGTGAGTTTTTGGCCTGAGGGATTCGGAACTTCTGGATGGAAACGATGGTGTCGGTTTAATATGAATGTCTGTAGGCCTGAATACACCCCAAGAAGCCGGTACCTGCACAGCGGCTCCGGACCCATCCAAGGTAGAGACATCCACAGGTTCCATAGTCGAAGAAGCATCGCGCTGCATACAGGACTCTGAATGGGTTTCAGAAGAGGCCTGCGAATCTGAAGTAGTGGGTATCCGGGGCTGCGAAAGCGCCTCACAGAGTACCGGCAGACTGGCGACTAGCTTAACGGAAGCGTTGTTGGCAGTTTTGGATCTATGCAGTCTGTCTCTGTCTTTATCCTTACGTTTTTTCGGAAGATCAGTAGTTGGATGGCTTAACGAAGCCATTTCGGAGTACTGAGATAGAGTATGAAAGTAATTTGGCTGCAAAAATAGCCAGACGACAAATAGTTCGGGGGTTGAACAAGGCACAAAACTGACAGCGAGGGATGTCGTGGTCAGGGCCCAAACAGGGGATGCAGTAAGAATGAAAATGTCTATGAGGTATTTGCTTTCCACAGGCAAGACAATTGTTAACTTTTACTGACATCGGTTGGAAGAAGAAAAAGGAACCCCAATGGGGTACTTATCTTTTTTGAAGACTTCGGGTCTGAAACTCGAAAACGAAAATTTCAGGAGACGGCCGACTGGCATTTGCGAACTGCTTCTGCTTCAGGCACCGCACGGCAAGAAAGACTGATGTAATGGCATCAGCTGCATGTTTTATACCCCTGACGACCTGACATCATGGAAGAAGAGAGAGCACCTGACGCAGAAATCCGAAGACTCTGGTATTCAGGCCGGCTGTGGGCTACCTGCAGGCAAATAACCCAAATGTGATGACTGCAACAGTGAAACACAAAGAACATCCAAACAGCCTCACAAGGTGGGAATGCCTACAGATGTTGCTCCTTTCCCAGTTTCTCGCTGTCCAGCTCCAGAAGTCAAAATGGGTTAACTTGTGTAATCTCAAGCCTTTATTCTTTGTAAACACAACTAACCCTTGTACATACTTTTTCAGCTTCTATTTGTTTTGGAAACTAAATACTGCTTGAACATTAAGTAAAGCTTTTCCTCACTTTTGTGTGTTTGGTTTATACTACCAAAAAAAAAAAAGCTTACAGCTTAATGCTCATAGACAAAGCAAATAAAATTACACTTCAGTACAGCTGTTTTTTTTTTTTTTTTTTTCAAAAAACAATTAAACAGTCTAAATGAAATGCTTTTCCAAGTGCAAGTGTTCTGGAATGTTATTTTCAAACTAACAATTCCAACATAGGCATTTGTTTTTAATATCTCCACTGCACTTATGTCGGAGGTAAACCTGATTAATGATACAGCTGTCTAGGCTTTTATGATTTGATCCCAGTTGGTAATAGTAAGGACATCATTAATTCTGTGGTTGTCACTAGCGATCCCCCATCTTCTACTGTTGCAAATTACAGTTAAAGGTTAAAACAAGAGGCTATGCCAATGCTCACATTCACAAGTGTCCATATACATGTACACAACAGAGGTTACTGCTTGAGCGCACGTCTCCAGGCAATCTTGTTGCAAGTCGCATCCTCTTTCTTTGACTGCTGCTGACATTCTAAATGGTTGCTGTGAAAGTGCTAACTTTGTACATTAAATCCTTTGTTTTACAGCTGTGTTGGTCAACTTTACATTTTTATTTTTATTTTGCAGTTTGTGTATTTTGCCGACCTTAACTGGGCAGTGGCAGTTTTATATTTCTATTCTAAATGGTTAGTCTGCATCCCATCCTCAACAATGGATGACAAGCATCATACAGCGACTTTCACCATTCGTTAATGGCTCCTCCAGCACCTAGATTGCTACTCAATCCATTACATGGATTTGGATCAATATTTCTTCGTCACAGACTCAGCAATATGTTTTTCTACTCACAAAATAAATCAAGCAAATAAAGCAATCAAGTAATCACGAAGATCTGACAGACAGAAAGATGCTGTTGTGCAAACATACACTTCCTAGTCAGAGTTATAACTGGGGAAGAATGACAGAGGGGGAATAATGAAGCACAGAAAGGCCAAACACAAGAGCTGCTGCAAACATTACAAGACCACAACCGTAGAGAGTGCCAACAACAGTGCGACTTCAACTTCTAGTTTGAACCTGTGACACTGAATGAATGAAAATATTAAGCTCAGGAAGTAAAGACTCAACTTATGCTTTACTTCAAAAATTAAACATGTCAGAAAATATATTATCTGCCAAATGTAACAACTTTATGACCATATACTGCATTGAAATAATACAAAAAATACTTCAGTCAAAGTAA
Organism: Protopterus annectens; assembly: GCF_019279795.1. Lineage (NCBI taxonomy): Eukaryota > Metazoa > Chordata > Ceratodontiformes > Protopteridae > Protopterus > Protopterus annectens. Next base: position 1,081,592,383 of record NC_056733.1, on the reverse strand, counting down.
CTTGAATACTCAATTACAGAACTACAGGTGGGACTTTCAAATAGGTAAAATATCTCTTGTAGACTATACTTAAGCAATGAATTTAGTAAGAACATCAACTTACTTTATATCTGCCTCTGGAGCTCTCTTCTCATCCAGTTTGCCTGGAATAAAAAATAAATAAATTGATTACTAATTTTAACTTTTTTTTAACACAGCCATGAGGTTGAAGCATTTCTGGGACAGCTACAGTCAGTCAGCACATTTCCATTTATGTACTATGAGAAGGTTAACACACAGACAAACATAGAAACAGACACCAGCAAACACAAGCAAAGTAGCAATTCAAATTATGTATTGTACAGAAACATTCTCCAAGAATATGGCAAGAAGAAAGCAGAGGATGGGAAGTTTAGAATTATTAATGGTTAAAGGTGAGGCTCCATCAACATAAGTTTTGGAACAAGCAGTTACACACAGAAAAAAAACATCAACAGGGATCTCCCCCAGATACACGGATCATATGACAAAATGCTGTACAGTTATTAGTAAACAGTACTACAATTTCAGTGACAATTATTAAGAATAGCCACTATAAAAAAACACAGCATAAAATCTATGGCATTAAATATCAGTCAAGCAACAATCTAAATAAAGACTTCATCTGTTTAGTCATCACCTCAGTTTTAAGGCTAGGGGAAAGAGCTCTGATATTATCAGTTTCTGACATAAAAATGCTGCACAATAATAATAAACTCCTGTTGTGATGTCCTTGAAATGAAAATGAAAAGCTAGGTCCAATCTGCTGGAGTTGGTGGCTAATTAAACAGACCTTGCAGCACACTTTGTTGAATTATCTCCTTAAACTAGTAGTTTCTTGGGACTTCCAAGATGGTTGCACATTGATCAACAGCTTAATTTCAGCCCTACCAGTATAAAAAAAGAAACTGAAGAACAGGAGCCAGTGATTCTTATATTCACTTACTGGCTAGTAAGCACACTACCTGGATGCCAGCAAAGAAGAAATTTAGAGAAACCGAAAGAAAATCAACAGAAAGGTAAAGAGTAAAAATCTCTGAGAAGAATCCTGAAGCTACTCAGCAAAAAGCTGATGAAGTTTCAGTTTTGGTACAAGAGATGGTTTTCCAGTAATTTACAGGAAAAATAAATCAAATGTACTCGTACTAAAAGCACATAACTCAAAACAACAAAATGCTGGAAAAATAGAAGAAGCTTTTAAACTATTCAGATGAACTGATAAACTGCAAAAAATCTGAGAATGAAATGAAGAAAAGGATTGCTGAGTAAGACACTTCAAGAACAGCAGTTTGAAATAACGGTCGAGTTAGAAGACAGCCCACTTACAGAACAAAAATGAGATTTTCTGCTGCACCAGAAAACTGGCAGGAACAAACTTTATTAATTTTATGAAAGCACAAATAAGCAACTGAAAGTATAGTTGTGTACACTTACCATAAATGTAGATGTTCGAGTGTATTCACTGTTGCAGTCATCACACTTGGGTTATCCTGCCAGGGGTAGCCCTCAGTCGGCCTGAATACCAGAGGCTTAGTATTTCTGCATCGGTTACTGTCGCTTCAGTACTGACGTCAGGTCAGTGGCATAGAAACAGGCAGCCGACGCCATTACATCAGTTTTTCTTGCCCCAAATGTCAGAAGCCCCCAAATAGGGAGCGAAGTTATGAATGAAAAACACCACCAGTAAAAAGTAAATACCAATAGCCCTGTAAGGGGTGAGAAAGAGAGAGATACAAGGCAGCTGGAGAGTGGGAAACCAGGATTGCAACAGTGAATACACTCTAACATCTACATTTATGTTAAATGTACACAACTGTACTATGTTCTTCATGTTTTCACTGTTGCAGGGATCACACTTGGGTTGATTCCCACAGCTGAAGAATGGGTGGAGGAATTCAAGAAGAGTTGGGGCTGGCTAGTATGCCCTGCAGGACTGCTGTTGCAAAGCCCACCTTGGACTTGGAAAAGCTAGGCAGGTGGTAATGCTTGGTGAAGGTATGAACAGAAAGTACAGCTGTGTACTTACCATAAATGTAGATGTTAGAGTGTATTCACTGTTGCAGTCATCACATTTGGGTTACTAATGCACAAAAAACCAAAGACAAGCAAAGAATAATCCACGACCTTGAAGAAAGGAACCGGAACTCTGCTAAAGTCCATTTGGGTTACTGCCTGCAGGTAGCCCTCAGCTGGCCTGAATACTAGAGTCTTGGTATTTTTGTGTCGGATGCTGTCGCTTCTTCCATGTCAGGTCATTAGGGGTATAAAACATGCAGCCGACGCCATTACATCAGCTTTTCTTGCCCCAGATGTCAGGTGTGCCCACAATAGGAAGCAATTATATGGTGTGAACACACCCAGCAAAAAGCAAATACACTTAGTATAAGATATGCCAAACCAAAAAGGATAGGTGAAAGCAAAGACAATCAGGGGGCTGGGGGGAGGGTAATCAGGACTGCAACAGTGAATACACTCAAACATCTACATTTATGGTAAATGCACACAACTGTACTATGTTCTTCGTGTTTCACTGTTACAGTCATCACATTTGGTTTGATTCCCAAAGCTAAGGAAGGGTGGAGGTAGATTAAGAAGCATTAGGGCTGGTTGGGAGGGTGGCCAAATGGTTAAGGTGTTTGCCTTACAAACACAAGATAAAGGGTTTGAGTCTCACAAGGGAAAACTGGCTAGGCTTAAAATGGCTCGCAAGGGCAGTTAGCCTAGTACTAATCTATGAACTTATGAACCAATCAGGCCCTGTAAGACTGCTGTGGCAAATCCAGCTCTGGATTTAGAAAAGATAGGCAAGTGGTAATGCTTGGTGAAAGTGTGTACAGAACTCCAGGTTGCAGCTTCCAGTATGTCCTTGGTAGGGACTCCTCTGAGAAATGCAGTAGAGGTAGATGTAGCCCTAGTGGAAGGAGTTATTCCCCTGTGGGGTAGGTTTTCCATGGTGCTTGTAGCAGAAATGGATGCAGTGTGCTATCCATTTTGAAATGGTTTGCTTTGAAATGGCCTTCCCCTCTGCCCCTGCAGCAAAGCTGACTAGCAGCTGGTCAGATTTTCTGATAGGCTTAGCCCTGTCCAAATAGAATCTAAGCTTTGTGCATGTCCAGAAAAAGTAGGCAAATTGACTGGTTTAAAACCACACTAGACACCACCTTGGGCACAAAGGATAGGTTAGTCCTGAGGGAAACCCTGTCCGCATGGAAGATAATGAAGGGTTCCACTGCCATAAGGGCCTGCAGCTCAGACACTCTTTGCAGCTCAGACACTCTTTGCTGAAGTGATGGCTAGAAGTAAAGCTGTCTTCCAGAAGAGGAATTTGAACTCTGCTGTAGCAGCCAGTTCATGGGGGGGTTCCAATACAAAGATAAGGTCCCAGGCTGGAGTGGGAGCTCTCTTGGGGGGGGGGTCTTACATTTTTGGCACCTCTAAGAAAACTGCTTTACCAGAGGATGAGAGCAGAAGGGTGGCTCAGTATTATAGTGAGCTGAGATGGCTGAGGCATGAATCTTAATGGAAGAGAAGGATAGGCCCTTGTGGGGCATTTCTGTTAAGTAATCTAGTATATGAGGTAAGCTGGGCACAGTTGTGCCCATCCCTTGAGACTGGCTCCAGGAACAGTATCTTTTCCACTTTTCTGAATAGGATTTTCTAGTACTAGGTCTCCTTGCCTCAAGAATGACATCCAGCACCTGCTTACTGAGGGTTGCTAGAGGTGAGCTCAGGGGATTAGCCAGGCTGCAAGGTTCAGGGTCTGAAGCTGAGGGTGCAGAATCTGGCCTGCCTGCTGGGACAGCAGGGAAGGAGTCTGAGGCAGGTGCCATGGTTGTAGCACTGTCAGACTGCGCAAAAGAAGGTACCAGTGTTGGTGTGACCAGTCTGGTGCAATCAGGACTGTCCTTGGCTTGTCCTGTTTGAGAATTATTAGAACCTTCGAGAGGAGAGGCAGATGAGGAAAGGCATACACTGAGAGGCTTTCCTCGGTAAAGGACAGGGCAACCACTTTTCAAGCTTGACTGTGGGGAGTTCTGGTGCAGTATTTGTTCAATTGATAGTTCTGAGGGGAAGCAAAACAGGTCCACCTCTGGTGTCCCCCATCTGTTCCTCAAAAGCTTGAATATTTTGGGTTCCAGTTCCATTTGTGCAGGTCCATGAGATTTCTCCTTAAGTCATCTGCCAGTGGATTTAATTTGCCTGGCAGGAATTGAGCCTGTAGGTGCACTTGGTTGCTCAAGGCTGTGTTCCAGAGAGCCATGGCTAGTCTGCATTGTGGGTAGGAATGGATTCCCCCCCTGCTTGTTTATGTACCACATAACTATGGTGTTGTCTGTCTTTTCCAATAGTTGTCCTGGAAGAATAAGTTCTTTGAAGGCTGTCAGAGCATTCTGTACAGCTAACATTTCTTTTTGATTGATATGCAGGTGCATCTGCTTTGGGTTCCATTTGCCCTGAATGCACTGCCCTGACATGTGAGCCCCCCATGCATAGTCTGATGCGTCTGTTGTTAGGGTTTGGGCGGCAGGGTGTAGAGTGAAAGAGAGCCCCTTGTTGTGGTTGCAGGAACTCTGCCCTTAGACAAGGAATGATAGGAATTATTGTTTCCAAGTCCTGAGAATGTTGACACCATAGACTTTTTAGATACCATTGGAGTTTCCTCATATGCAGTCTTGCATATGGAATTACAAGAATGTAAGAGGCCATGAACCCCAGAGCTTGCAGTACTGTCCTTGCAGATAGCTGGGTTTTTGTGGCCAGTAGGTTGAAGTAGGTTGTCGAATAAATTTGTTTCTCTGGAGTGAGGAATGCCATCTGGGAAGTTGTGTTCAAGCTTGCTCCCAGGAATACAATCTGTTGGCAGGGTACTAGGTGTGATTTATTTTTGTTGATGGTGTACCCCAGTGAGGTTAGAAGTCTCTTTACAAACACCAGGTCGCAAGTCCTGACTTTCCGCTTGAATCAGGCAATCGTCTAAGTATGGGTAAATCCGAATACTTCTCTGCCTGCAAAATGCAATGGCTGGAGATAGGCACTTTGTGAATACCCTGGGCGCAGTGGATAAGCCAAAGGGAAGTGCAGAGAGCCTACCCTGAAGCATACGTATTTCCTGCAAGATTCTCTTATGGGGATGTGCAGGTAAGCTTCTTTTAAGTCTAGGGTTGCCAGCCAGCCAGGCATCTTTGGCTAGCATAGGAAACAGATGTTGGAGAGTTAGCATTTTGAATTTTAGAACCACCAGAAAGGTGTTGCGAATAGACAGATCCAGGATAGGACGTCAGGAGTTTTCTTTTCTGGGAACCAGGAACAGTCTTGAATAAAAGCTTTGTCCCCTTTGTTCTGCTGGGACAAGTTGAATAGCCTTGATGCTGAGAAGAGAAAGTACTTGCTTTTGGGCCTCCGCCCACTGGTTTGGGGGGAGGTCTGGCCATCCACTTAGGGTTGGGAGAGAGTGGAAGTGGAATCTGTATCCTAAGGAAACAATGTCTAAAACCCATTTGTCTTGGATAATGAGTTCCCAATATTTTGCATGCAGGCCGAGTTTTCCTCCTAAAGGTGCAAGTAGTTGAGCAAGGCTTGGAGGAGTTGAGGATAAGTCGTTGTGCAATTTTACCATAGGGGGTGGCTTCCTACTCCCTGACTTGGAAGTGGGAGCACCCCACTGCTTAGCTCTGTGCATAACCTGAGACTGAAGTCTTGGTGGTCTGCTGCCCCTGGGTTTGGACTGAGAAGGCCTGGAAGGGGCTGGAAAGGAGCAGTTCTTTGAAAGCCAATACCTACTGAATCTAGGTGGCTGTACTTGTACGATATCTTTAACAGTTTGCATAGATGTAGCTTTTTTCTCCATCCTTTGGAGGACTACATCTGCTTTATTGCCAAATAAGTGTTCTTGGTTTAAGGGTGCATCCAGTAATTTTGCTTTTACATGATCTGGCAAGTTTTGTTCCTTAAGCCAGGCAAGCCTTCTAAGTACTGACCCAGTGACAGCAGCCCCGCAAGATGCTTCTAAAGCATCAAAACCACACTGCAAAGTATGTTTACCAACTTGGTCAGCAGAATGCATTAACTCTTAAATCTTTCTGTTCTGCACAGTCAGGAATCAAAATAATGTTCTGTTTAATTAACCCCATAATATGCTGCTGATACTTTCACATATGAAAGTGGCAGTTTAAAGCCCTAATGGCCAGAGTAGCAGAGGTGTATAACTTCTTACCCCACCTGTCTAAAGCCCTGGAATTCCCGTCAGAAGGGGTAGGACTTTTGGCATTAGGGGCCTTAATGGCCTTTGGTTCTTTGGAAATGTTCTCTGGATCAACAGTAGGATTCTTGAAAAGGAATTTGTGAGAGTTAGTTGTCCCGTTCGATTCTCAGCTAGAGCGTCTTCTGTGTGGAGGCATACGTGAATGGTGCGTGCCTTCGTTGAAGGTTGTGCGTCAGGGCTGGTAACCCAGTATGTAAAAATCCACTACCAATCATTAGCGGACCGGAGTTCCGCTGTGGCGACCCCTAACCGGGAAGAGCCGAAAGACACACACACACACGTAGTCTATAGTACCGGTTAGGTTTCCTAGGAGCTGGAGGCAAAGTATCCAGATTAAGGCCCGATTCCAAGAAAAGATAATCTACAATTTCTAGAACAGGAGGGATAGCTAGAGGCCTGTGCTGAGGCAGGTATAAAAATTCCCTGAGTCTTATAGTCCTGGCTTTCCCAGCGGAAATGCTCCCCAAGGGTATGCAAGGTTTCACCAAAAGAAAAATCTGGAGGGGAAGCAGAGGGAATGGAATCCTCTGCATCAGAATCCTCATAGGTAGATAAAGGTATGTCCTGGTAGTCAGAAGGAACAGAGATATCAGATTCCTGATCAGATGAATCAGGAGGAAAATCAGTTCTATGTCTCTTAGAGGAGGAAGGTTGGCTTCCCCTAACTAAGGTAATAAGGTCTTCAGCCATTCTAATTATTTGTTTTTGAGGCCTGTGGGCCTGAGAATGCGCTTTGGTCATCTGTTTCCTAGGTGTAGTGCGAGCTTTAGGCCAGAGGAATTCTGTATTTTTGGCTTGAAGCAAAGTCGTCGGTAGGCCCGAATACACCTTCAGAAACCGGTACCTGCACAGCGGCTCTGGACCCATCCAAGGTAGAGACACCAGCAGGTTCCATAGTTGAAGCAGCATCCCGCGGCATACTGGACTCCGAATGAGTCTCAGTAGAGGCCTGCGAATCTGCAGAAGCGGGCATCAGGGACTACGAAAGCACCTCACGGAGTACTGGCAGACTGACGACTAGCTTAACGGTAGCGTTATCAGCAGTTTTGGACTTATGCGTTCTGTCTCTGCCTTTATCCTTACATTTTTTTGGAAGATCGGTAGTCGGATGGCTTAACAAAGCCATTTCAGAGTACGGAGATCGAGAGCAAAAGTATTTAGCTACAAAAATAGCCAGACGATGAATAGTACGGGCGTTGAACAAGGCACAAAACCGACAGCGAGGGACGTCGTGGTCTGGGCCTAAACAAGTGACACAGTAAGAATGAAAATTTCTATGAGGTATTTGCTTTCCACAATCAAGACAATTATTAAATTTTTCTGACATTGGTTAGAGCAAGAAAAAAGGATTCCCAACAGGGTACTTATCTTTTAGAAGACTTCAGGTTTGAAACTTGAAAACGAAAATTTCAGGAGTCGGCCGACCGGCACTTGCAAACTGCTTCTGCTTCGGGCACCGCACGGCAAGAAAGACTGATGTAACGGCGTTGGCTGCATGTTTTATACCCCAGACGACCTAACGTCATGGAAGAAGCGACAGCATCCAACACAGAAATTCCAAGACTCTAGTATTCAGGGAGACTGAGTGCTACCTGCAAGCAGATAACCCAAATGTGAGGACTGCAACAGTGAAACACGAAGAACATCTGCAAGTAGCAGCTTCCAGAATGTCCCTGGTAGGAACTCCTCTGAAAAAGGCTGTAGAAGTTGAAGTTGCCCTAGTGGAATGCGTTCCGACTCCCTGAGGGGGTGGTTACCCAAGGTGTTTGCAACAGAAATGGATACAGTGTGCTATCCATTTGGAGATGGTTTATTTTGATATGGGCTTGCCCTCTGCCCCTGGTGCAAAGCTGACTAGTAACTGGGCAGATCTCCTAAAGGGCTTAGCCCCATCAAGGTAGACTCTGAGCTGTCTGTGCACATCTAAAGATTGCAGGATCCTTTCCCCCTTATTTTGAGGATTAGGGACGAACGTGGGCAAATGGATAGATTGGTTGAGAGCTACACTGGACACCACTTTAGCCATGAAAGTTGGGTTAGTCCTGAGGGAGACCCTGTCAGCATGAGAAATAATGAAGGGTTTCACAGCCATAAGTGCTTGTAGCTCAGACACTCTTCTAGCTGAAGTGATGGCCAGAAGCAAGGCTGTTTTCCAAGAGAGGAATTTTAGCTCTGCTGACACTGCAGGCTCAAAAGGGGTAGTGTGAGCTTTTCCAACACAAAGTTAAGGTCCCAAGCATGGGGTGGGGGCTCTTCTTGGTGGCCTTCAGTTGTTAGCCCCTCTCAGGAACTGCTTGATGAGAGGGTGAGAGAAGAGATGTGGCTCAGTGTTGTAATGAGCAGAGAAGGCAGAGGCATGGATCTTAATGGAGGAGAAGGAGAGGCCCCTGTGGAGTAGGTCTGCTAAGTAATCCAGGATGAGAGGCAAGGAGGGCTGTACTGTATCCGCTCATTTAGTATGAATCCAGGAACAGTACTTTTTTCAATTGTCAGCATAGGATTTTCTAGTACTGGGTCATGTGCCTTCACGTATGACATCCAGTACCTGCTTGCTTAGGCTGGCCACCAGAGGAGAAGTCTAGGTATAAGCCAGGCTGCAAAGTACAGGGTCTGCAACTGTGGATGCAAGAACTGTCCCTCCTGCTGAGTCAGGAGAGTAGGGATTTGGGGTAGGTGCATGGAGGCAATGGTGACAGACTGTGCAGTAGCAGGTACCAATGTAGGCATGGCCAGTCTGGGGTAATCAGGATTTCCCTTGGTTTTTCCTCCCTTATCTTGAGTAATACTCTTGTAAGAAGAGGTAGAGGGGAAATGCATAGATTGAGAGGTTTGCCCACTCGAAAGATAGGGCATCCACTTTCCAGGCCTTGCTGTGAGGTACCCTGGTGCAGAACTTGTGTAGCTGGTGGTTGTAGGGGGAGGCAAATAGGTCCACCTTCGGGGTACCCCATTTCTGGGTCATGAGGCTGAAGGTGGTGTGGTTCAACTGCCACTCGTGCGGGTCTAGGGGATGTCTGCTTAAGCTGTCTGCCAGACAGTTTTGGTTGCCTGGCAGGAATTGAGCTTGCAGGTTAACGTGCATGGCTGAGGCAGTGTTCCACAGTGTCATGGCTAGCCTGCAGAGTGGCTAAGAGTGGGGTTGTGGAGAGCAGGGACTGAACTTGGCTTTGTGCCTCTGCCCACTGGTTTGGAGGAAGATCTGGGAATCGTTTTGGGGTTGGCAACACGTGGAAAGAAAATTTTTGAATCCCTGAGATACTATGTTGAGGACCCATCGATAGTTGGTGACGGAGGTCCAGTTTTTTGCATGGTGGGCAAGTTTTCCTCCTAGGGGCATGAGCAATTGGGCAGAGGTGAGAGGTGGAGTTGAGGAGTCATTGTGAATTCTTTCCGTAAGGGGGTGGCTTAGCACTCCCTGTTTTATTTATTTATTTATTTATTTCAGTTTGATGACCGGGGAGGCCCACTGGGCTCAGGAGCCCATTTTCAGTGGAGGCCCGGGGAGAAAAGCTCCACATTACATAATAATATAAAAGATAAAACAAAAGATAAAATTAAAATTAAGGTTCAAAGATACAGATACATAAAGATGCAACAGTCAGCCTAAGTGATAAGAATACTGGTAGATTGTGATACAGAGACATTAAGAGGTATAGTGTTTACATAACATACGGGTCATATATTGATATACGAGTCATATATTGACATGGTTGGTTAAAAAGGTTACATATAGTCTGAGTCTTGTTATGGCAGAGTGGTAGAACAAGCATAAATGTTAGGGAGGGGAATAAAGGGAGAGCAAACTATTTACAATACTTGCATATATACACAAGACAACAGTAGACAGAAAATAAATCCAGGAACAAAGTTGATGGCAGTAGGAAATAGTATAGAAATACAGTTGGGTGTGTACGGAGTAAAAGTCTAGGTGGGGAAAGTGCAGTTGCACTTCCACCTAGAGAACAAGTAGGAATGGAGTAGAGTTTTGAAGTTGTCAGAATTTTCTGTCATTCGTAAAGAAGGAGAGAGAGAGTTCCACTTTTTGGCTAAGGAAAAAGATAGGAGGTACTGCCCAGCAGGTCGCTTTGGTTTGTGGACAGTGACTAGGTTTAGGTGAGCAGATCTAAGTGGCCTGTTAGGGGTGTATGGTTGTAGGATGTTGGATAGTGCAGGACATTTAGAGGGGTTAAATAATAGCCTGTGGGCAGTGGTAAGTTGGAGGTAGTCTAGAAGTTTGGGAAGTTCTAGCCAGTTTAGTGAGTGGAGTGCAGAGCAATGGTGGGAGGAGTGTTTGGCTTTGATGGTGAATTTTGAAATTTTGTTATAACAACTTTCCATTTTTGAGGAGATGGAGGCAGATAAGTTAGTTAATAGAGGGGCACCATACATTAGTGAGATAAGAAGATAGGTAGTGGCGAGGGTTTGTGTAGGAGAGAGATAGTGGATGTTTCTATATAACAGGCCAAGTTTTTGATGTGTTTTCTTGATGTTGAGTTGAATATGTGTGTCAAATTTTAGGTTTTCATCTATTGTGACCCCAAGGAGTTTGGCATAGGGAACAATTTCTATGGTTGAGTTTTTGTGGCTTCTAATTTGGAAGGACTGTTTGTCAAGAGGGAAGGATTTTGAGGGGGGGGGGAGTAGTATTTTAGATTTGTTAGCATTTAGAGATAGGTGGTTTTGGAGCATCCAGTTCTCAGTGGTGGAGAAGGCAGTTTGGGTGTATGCTAGAAGTTCAGGGAGGTTGGTGGCACATCAGATTAAAGTGGAGTCATCGGCATATTGTACGATTTTGGTGTTTGGGATGGCAGAGTAGAAGTCATTTTAAAAAGATACTGAAAAGCAAGGGGCCAAGAATGGAACCTTGGGGAATTCCAGTGGGGGTAGGAAGGAAGTTAGAGGTGCCTTTCCTCCATTTTACAGCTTGAGATCTATTGGAAAGGTAACTTGAGAACCAGTATAGTGTATTGTGTGAGAGGCTGAGGTTAGCTAGGTCGCTAAGGAGATGAGAATGGGAGACAGTGTCGAAAGCCTTAGAGATATCTAGTAGGACTGTTGATACTATTTTACCAGTGTCGCGGGCACGCCTGACTACATCAAGGAATGAAAGTAGAGCAGTTACAGTGCTATGGCCAGGAAAGAAACCATGTTGGGTGTGAGAGAGGAGGTGGTTTTTGGTAAGGAAAAGCATTAGCTGAATGTGAACGCATTTTTCCAGTATTTTTGAAATTGGGGAGAGGATGGCTATGGGGCGAAAGTTTGAGGTATTGTTATTTATATCTCCTTTATGGGGAGAGTGTATAAAGGCAGCACGCCACAGCTTGGGGACGTATGATTCCTGTATGGATCTGTTGATTAGGATGCTAATGGGGAGGGTGATTCCATCTACGGCAATTTGTAAGAATTTAGATGGAATGTTATCTGGGGCATTAGAGCAAGGTTTCAGTTTGCTGAGAAGTTTTTTTTATATATGAGGTAGAGACTGGATTGAGTTGAAAAGTGGGGGGATGGTTAGGTTTGGAGGCTGGAGTAGAGTGACTGAACTGTGAGGATGGGTTAATAGGGAAGGACTTATTTAGTTCAGCTATATAATTAATAAAGGAGGAGTTGAAAAGAGTGGCAATTTCTGGGCCGGACTTGGTAGTGTCAGGGCAGGGATTATTTTCCGTGCCTGGGTTGAGAAGTGAATTAGTGGACTTCCAGAATTGTTTGGGGTTTTTCGAGTGGTTGGCTTGGAAAGTCATAAAATAGGATTTTTTGTTTTTGGATATATGTCTTTTAGTAAGGTTGCAGAGTTGCTTATATTGAATTAGGGTCTCTGGTTGTTTATTGTGCTGAGATAATTTCCAGCATTTATCTCTTTGTTGCACAAGTTTTTTGGTTTCCCTAGTTAACCATGATGTGGATTTGGATTTGATTCTTATAGTTCGAGGTGGTGCATGGGAATTAAGTACATTTAGGAAAGTAGAGTTAAAGGCCTCGACGGCGCTGTCGAGTGGTAAAGTCTTTAGATTGTTCCAGTTAGTTTGTTTAAGGGTATTAGAGAAGGTTAGAGGATTGAAGTTCATTAGGTTGTGTGTATGTAGGTATTGGTGCTGGAGGGGAGGAGACTGGGTTGCTCGGTGGATGAAGGCAGGCTGGTGGTCACTGAAAGAGTCGGGGAGGATTCCAGAGTCCAGGATGTTGTTAGAGTGGGTAGCTAGGATCCAGTCAAGTGTAGATCCTGGAGGATTGATCTTGTTGGGTCTAGTGACAGAGTTGGTTAATTGAGTAAAGTTGAAAAGATTGATAGCTATGGCTGGGTTAAGGTTATTAATTTTGTTCCAATCTATATTAACATCTCCTAAAATATAGATCTCTAGGTTAATAATAGTTGAGGCCCATTGGAGGATTTCTTCAAGGGTGGTAGTGTTGTTACCTGGGTGAATATAAAGGGATATAAAGCAGATACTTTTGTGAATATTCATTTGTAGTAAACCTATGACTAGCTCTACATTGTAAAACTGTGGAATGGGGTTTGGATATGGAATAATGGGGAGTATATTAGAGAATATCAAGGCTACTCCTCCACCTTTTCTGTTTAAGTGATCATATCTAAGGGCTTGAAAGCCAGGGGGTAGGATTTCTGAGTCAGAGATGGTAGGTTTTAGCCAAGTCTCAGAGATGGCTACAATGTCTGGAAGGTTGTGGTGAAGCCAGGCATGGAAAAGAGTGGATTTATTTCTTAGACTTTGGGCGTTGAGAGTAACTATTTTTAGGCTTTTAAGATTAGTGGTTTTGGGGGGATGAGATTGTTAGTAGTGCTAGGTCCAGGGTTTGGGTGGATATCACCTGATAGAAATAGGTGGAAGAAAAAGGGAGATAGTAGAAGATTTAGCTTGCCTTTAGACTGTAGTGCACAGCAGATCAGAGCTTTAGGGAAGTAATGCTTTGTAGAGGTAGGTAAAATCTTTGGTTTAAAGTAAAGTAGTGGAGAGGATTGGGCTGTAGTAGAGAGGATGATATGGTATGGAAGTGAGTTGTGGCGGGGTTAAAAGGTGGGACAGAAAAGAGGGGGAAAGAGGAGGTAGTAAGGTACAGTGGAATTAGAATTAAGAGGGCGATGAAAGGGATTCATAGTGTGTGAAGGAGTGGAGAATACATAATGTAACGGGTTAAGTATGAAAGATAAGGAAGTATGGGAAGTATAGTGTAGGTAGGGTAAAAGAGAGAGAGAGAAAGCAGGGATGTAAGTGTAGTGTAATGTGTGTGTGGAGTGGTTTTAATTAGTGGGAGGATAGGAGGATGTAAGTGTAGGGAGTGGCCTATAATTGATGGGAGGAGTGGAGAATGGTGAGAAGGCCAGTAATTGATGTGAATAGAGAGGGGAGGAGTTTACTGGAGAGATAAATTTATGGGCAGTGGGGGTGGGTGGAATTTGGGGGTAGGGGAGCGGAGTGAGCCCGCAGGGCGAACGGAGCGGGTAGAGACAAGAGAATGGAACATAGGTTCATAGGTTCATACTAGGCTATCTGCCCTAGGGCATTTATAAGCCTAGCCAGAATGTGTTTGGCTTTCGCCACCCATTTTAAATTAATTTTGCTGTGCCCTTTTTCGAGATTAGTATACTGTGCCTCTGTCTAACAGTGACACAGAAGTGATACCCGGGTTAAACCTACGATCTCCCATCCACTCATCAAGATTCCTCTTGAAGAGAGTCAATGAGGGACTCTGCCTAACCTGGACTGGGACAGTAAGGATGAACAGCTCAGGATGAACAATCAGTAGATTGCTGATTGCTCAGGTAGGTGAAAGTGCAGGTGAGTAGAGAATAATAAGTAAAGTAGTAATGTTCAGTGGAAGAAAGTGGTGGTTACAGAAGAGCAAAGGATATGTGAGGGAAAGATAAGGTCAAGGTATGGGCAGCAGAATGTAATAGAAGAAATATATAGGATAGCAGAAGCAGGGTATAGGCAGCAAAAGTAGAAGATGTGAGTTATAGGATAGCAGGATAGGATAATGGATGGGACTGGATGAGGGGGCCACTTAGTGGGCAGGGAATTAATACAGTAGACGTAAGTGTCTGGGAAAGGCTGGTCAAGGGCTAGATACTAACTATGAGTCAGCTAAAGGAGGCAACAAAAGAGGGAATAAGAGTCTGTAATCTAATTACTGAGTACAGAGAAGGGCATGGCTGCTGGCAGTCCTGGCTAGGAGCTAACAATTATAAGCTACAACACAATACTATTAAATGTCAGCTTTTCTGCCAGTATTAGGAGAACACATACTTTCTTCCTTCCTTTCTTGGCAGAGCACAGGGATGAGACCGCAGGTAATATGGAAGGGTTCTGAGATGCCAGATACTCAAATTCTTAGCCTCAAGTGGAAGGAAGGCAGCTGGAGAGCAGGGAATACTGAGGGAGCAAGACTAAAAGTAATGGAGAGAAAAGAAACAATTGACCTTAGTGAGGGATGAGACCGCAGGTAATATGGAAGGGTTCTGAGATGCCAGATACTCAAATTCTTAGCCTCAAGTGGAAGGAAGGCAGCTGGAGAGCAGGGAATACTGAGGGAGCAAGACTAAAAGTAATGGAGAGAAAAGAAACAATTGACCTTAGTAGGTAGTACAGACAGTATAACTAAGCAAAATTTCAAAATACAGCAATAATGAGTTCATTCAACATTGCTGGATGAAGTATAGGAAAAGGTACAATCAGAGCAACAAAAGTACAGTCATTCAACAGAGCAAGAAGCCAAGGGTACACTTTATATAAGTATGTATTGCTTTGATACATTTACAATTCGAAACATCGTGTAGGAACTCAAGATAAAAACAAACTCCGGTATACTGTGTTTTAGGGTATATAACAGTGATTTATAGCATTCGTATTGTACACTACACACAAACATTGCAGATGCCCTAATACTTAGTACAAGTGATATATTCAACTCTTTAAAGAAATAAATTATTGCTGTACTCTACATACAGTATAAGAGAAAAAACTAACATAGGCTTTCTAGCGAGGTAGGGATTTGTGCTAGCAAATAAATAATTAAATTAGGTTATATCAGTTGAGAAGCATATAATTGGGTTGTAACAGTCATAATAATTCAGCATTGATGCTACTATTAACTGTAAGCCGTCACTATGTATAAATCTATCCAAGTCCCACATTTGGTTATATTACAGCATCAGATTAAGCCAGAAGCACCGTGTATAGTAAAAGAGTGAAGTCATCCACACATACCACAGCGGCTGTATTTCTAAGGTTCCGCTTTTAGAAGTGGAGGTGCTCCATTGCTTAGATCTCTGCATACCCTGAGACTGTAATCTGGGGGGGGGTCTGTTTCACCTGGGTCTAGTCTAAGATGTCCTTGAGGGTGCTGGAAAGGACCAATGTTTTGAGGGGCAATGCCTACTAAATCTTGGCGGCTGCACTTGCAAAAAATCTTTGACTGTCTGCATAGACTTAGCCTTTTCTTTCATCTTTTTTTAGAACCTCTTCTGCTTTGGTGCCAAACACAATGTCCTTGTTCAGAGGAGCATCCAATAATTTTGATTTGACATGGTCGGACAAGGGCTGCTTCTTAAGCCAGGCATGCTAAGTACAGAACCTGTGAATGCTGCCCTGCAAGATGCTTCTAGGGCGTCAAAACCACATTGCAGGGTATGCTTGCTGACTTGGCTTGCAGAATGCATAAGCTCCTGTAATTCATTATTTCCTGCACAGTCAGGAAAGGTAGATAACTTTAGCTTAATGAGTTCCATAGTATGTTACTGTTATTTCAGCATGTGGAACTGAATTTAATGCTCCAACGGCGAGAGTTGCAGAGGTATACTATACTTTTTTACCCCCATCTGTTTTTAAAGCTCAGGAATCTCTGTCCGAGGGGGGGTGGGATTCTTAGCTGTAGTTGTTTTTATTCCTTTAGGTCCTTAGGAGATGACCTCTGGGTCAGCAGTAGGATTTTTGAAGAGAAATTTGTGCGAGTCAGGGACTCTGTAGTACCTGTCAGGTTTCCTTGGAGCAGGGGGTAAAGTATCAGAAGTTAAAATGAATTCCATACATCTACAACATCCAGAACAGGAGGGATAGCCAAGGGTCTACAAATTCCCAGAGTCTCTTTTTGGACTGAGGATAATCCTGGCATTCCCAATGGAAATGCTTTCTCAAAGTATGCAGGGCTTCATCAAAAGAAAAATCCTCTGGAGGGGAGGCAGATGGAATTGATTCCTCTGCATCTAAATCCTCATAGGTAGATAAGGGCATGTCTTCATAATCAGAAACCTCAGGTCGGTCCCTTGGTCAGGTAACGCTGCTGGGGACAAGTCTCTTTTTCTTTTAGCAGGGGAAGGCTGGCTTCCCCTAATCAGCATGATCAGGTCTTCTGACATTTTAAGCATCTGAGACTGTAGCAAGGAAGCAGGCGCTTGAGATTGGGTTGTCATTTTTTTAGGCATAGCTCGGACTCTTGGCCTTAGAAACTCAGTAGTTTTAGAAAGAACTGAAGATGCAAAAGAAGTTGGTTTGTGTCGAATATCGGTAGTGTGAAGAGCTTCCTCAGAAGCCGATGCCTGCACAATGGCTCCGGACCCATCCAAGATAAGAGACATCTGCAGATTCCATAGTCAAAAAAGAATCTCCCGGCATACTGAACTCCAAACGGGTCATGGTAACGGCCTGCAAATCCATCGAAACGGGCGTCAGGGGCTGTGAAAGCACCTCGCTGCGTACCGGCGAAATGTGAACTCGCTTAACAGAATCATCATCAGCAGTTTTGGACCTGTGCAGTCTGTCTTTATCCTTACGTTTTTTTGTAAGATCGGTAGTCGGGTGGCTTACAGAAGCCATTTTGGAATACGAAGATCGAGAACGAAAG
This sequence comes from Protopterus annectens, assembly GCF_019279795.1. NCBI lineage: Eukaryota > Metazoa > Chordata > Ceratodontiformes > Protopteridae > Protopterus > Protopterus annectens. The sequence continues at coordinate 1,081,575,243 of NC_056733.1, read as the reverse complement.
TATTTAGCTACAATAAGGGCCCGACGACGAATAGTTTGCGCACTGAACAAAGCACAAAACCGAAAATGAGGTACTTCATGGTTTGGGCTTAAACAGGCGACGCAGTAAGAATGGAAATCTCGGTGTGATATTTGCTTTCCACAGGCGAGACAATTGTTAACTTTTTCTGACATCGGTTAGAGCAAGAAAAAAGGATCCCCAATGGGGTACTTAGCTTTACAAGACTTCAAGAGGATTCAATTGCGGAAACGAAAACTCAGGTAGCGGCCGACTGGCATGCATGAGAACTGCTTCTGCTTCAGGCTCCTCGGCAAGAAAGACTGATGTAATGGCTTTGGCTGCCTGTTTTTATACCTCTGACAACCTGACGTCAGTACTGAAGCGACATCAACTGATGCAGAAATACTAAGCCTCTGATATTCGTGCTGACTGAAGGCTACCCTCTGGCAGGATAACCCAGGTGTGATGTCTGCAAAAGTGAAACACGAAGAAAGTACAGTTTTGTACCTACCATAAATGTAGATGTCCGATAGGTATGCATCTGCAGTTATAACATATGGGTTGTCCTGCCTCAGGCAGCCCTTCGGTCGGCCGGATTCCAAAGCCTGGGTCTGGCCTCGGCTGATGTCGCACTTTCCCCGACGTCAGAGCATCTGGGGTATAAAAGCATCAGCCGACGCCATTTTCCTCAGTGTTTCTTGCCCCCGATGCCAGGTGCCCTCTAGGAAGGCCAAATTTGGAGGAATGCAGTAAAATTCCACACATTTTCCAAAAAATATATACATATATATATATATATATATATATATATATATATATATATATATATATATATACACAAACAAATACACCATAATAGATCCCCAGCTAGCTAATGGAGGGTAAGTACCCTAGGAATACCACAGAGGGGAAGGAGGGAGGGTAACCCTGACTGCAGATGCATACCTATCGGACATCTACATTTATGGTAGGTACAAAACTGTACTATGTCCTTCATGGATGCATCTGCAGTCATAACATATGGGTAGAATACCATAGCCAATCTGAGGGAGGAGGTACTAAGAAAAGGATGGTGTAGTTAAGATCCCCTGCAGGACTGCTGTAGCAAAACCCGCTCTGGATCTGGAGTATAAAGGTAAATTGTAATGTTTGGCAAATGTATGCACGGAGCTCCATGTAGCAGTTTCTAAAATGTCCTTGGTAGCCACCCCTCTTAGGAAGGCTGTAGTGGTGGCTGTGGCCCTTGTTGAATGAGGCCTGATGTTTGCAGGAACTGTCTTTCCATGAAAGGAGTAACAAAATCGAATGCAATTTCCTATCCACTTTGAAATTGTCTGTTTGGAAATTGCTTTTCCTTGTACCCCAGCAGCATATGCTACAAGGAGTTGGTCAGTTTTTCTGAAACTTTTAGTTCTGTCCAAGTAGTAGCGTAGTTGTCTCTCTATATCCAGAGTGTGTAGAAGTTTTTCCTCTCTGTATATCCAGAGTGTGTAGAAGTTTTTCCCCTCTGTTTTGTGGATTTGGGAAGAATGTAGGCAAGTGAATAGCTTGGTTCAGGGATACCCTAGATACCACCTTTGGCATAAAAGTAGGATTGGTTCTTAGTGAAACTCTGTCCTGATGGAAGATAAGAAATGGCTGTACTGCCATTAAAGCTTGTAACTCAGATACTCTTCTTGCTGAAGTTATGGCCAGAAGGAATGCAGTTTTCCAAGACAGAAACTGTAGATCCGCCGATGCTGCTGGTTCAAAGGGAGGAAGTGTTAGTTTCTCCAGCACAAAGTTGAGATCCCAAGTAGGTAAAGGGGGTTTTCTTGGAGGATTGATGTTTTTGATCCCTCTCAGAAATTGCCTGAGGAGAGGGTGCGAGAAGATAGGTGGACCCACATTGTATTCTGCTGAAACTGCTGAGGCATGAATCTTAATGGAAGAATAGGACAGGCCGTTGTGGAACAATTCTGCTAAGTACTCCAGAATATGTGTCATAGTCGCCACTGACACATCTAAGCCTTTTGTTGTGTTCCAAATGAGAAATCTTTTCCATTTTGCTGAGTATGTCTTCCTTGTGGAAGGCCGTCGAGCTTCCATAATAATGTCCTTTACTCTCTGTGATAAGTTATTGTGAGGGGGATTTATGGAATTTTCCAGGCAGTTAGTTGCAATGTTTTCAAGTTGGGATACATGATCTTGAAGTTGTTCTGCGTCAGAAGAAGAGGCCATAGGGGGAGAGGCCATGGTTTCGCCTGTGACATGCTCCTCAATAGTGGGTACCAGTGCTGCCTTGGCCAGTCTGGAGCTATCACAATCGCTCTTGGCTGTTCTGCCCTGATCTTCAGTAAAACCTTGGACATTAATGGGAGAGGTGGGAAGGCATATACATTTAGAGCTTTCCAGCTGAAAGAGAGGGAGTCCACCCTCCAAGCTTTTGGGTGATATGTCCTTGAGCAGAATGTCTTCAGTTGATGGTTGTGGGGGGAGGCGAACAGATCTATCTCCGGCTTTCCCCATGCTTTTGTTAAGAGTAGGAAGATTTCTGGGTGCAGCATCCATTCGTGTGCATCCATGGTAGTTCTGCTTAAGCTGTCTGCGAGCACATTTTCTTTCCCTGGCATGAACTGGGACTGTAGTTGGATATTGAGTTTCAGGCACAGCTCCCATAGATTCATAGTCAGCCTGCACAGAGGGTAGGAATGTGTGCCTCCCTGCTTGTTTATGCACCACATGACTGCGGTGTTGTCTGTCCTTATTAACAGGTGACCTTGATGTAGGAAAGGTTTGAAGGCCTCGATTGCGTGTATCACTGCCAGCATTTCCTTTTGGTTTACGTGCATGCGCAGCTGTCCTTGAGACCATAGGCCTTGGATACATTTGCCCTCCATGTGTGCTCCCCATCCTCGGTCCGAAACGTCCGTGGTGATGGTTTGCTTTGTTCTTGGTTTGTTGAAAGGCAACCCTCTGTTGGACTGGCAGGCATGAGCCCACCACAGGAATTCCTTTTGAAGGCAAGGAATAATTGGTATCAAAGCTTCTAAACTGTGACTGTGCTGAGACCATACACTCCTTAGGTACCATTGTAATTTTCTCATATGCAGCCTGGCCTGTGGAATCAGAATTATGCAGGATGCCATGTAACCCAGGGCCTGCAGGATTTTCCTTGCAGTTAGCTGAGTTTGTCTTGTCAGATTCATGAAGTAATCCGGAAGTTGTTTTTGTTTCTTCTGTGAGAAAGGCCATTTGGGTGGTTGTGTCTAGATCTGCACCCAAAAGGTTATCCTTTGGGATGGAACAAGTCTTGATTTTTGGATGTTGACTGTGTATCCCAAGGCCTGTAGTAGGTGGATGGCATATGCCAAGTCCTTTATCAAATTTTCCTTGTTGTCCGCTTGTATAAGGCAGTCGTCCAGATATGGGTAGATTTGAATCCCCTGAAGTCTGCAGTGTGCAATTACTGATGCCAGGCATTTCGTGAATACTCTGGGCGCAGTAGATAAGCCAAAGGGCAATGCTGAGAATTGATAACGCTCTGATCCTGCAAGAAATCTGAGGTGTCTTCTGCAACTTGGTCGAATAGGGACATGCAGGTATGCCTCCTTGAGATCTAGAGCCACCAGCCAAGACTCCTTGCCCAGCATGGAAAGAAGTTGCTGTAGGGTCAGCATCTTGAATTTTGGCACAATGAGGAAAGTATTCAGTGCGGACAGGTCAAGAATAGGCCTCCATTGATTTTCTTTTCTTGGAACAAGGAATAATCTGGAGTAGAACCCTTGACCTTGTTCTGAGAGAGGTACCTTTTCTATGGCTTTCATTTGAAGTAAGTTGTTGATCTGCTTTAAAGCCTCTGCCCTCTGATTTGGTGGCAGGTTTGGCATTCCGTTTCTTTTTGGCAAAGTGTGGAAGTGGAACCTGTATCCTTTGTCTATTATTTGCAGTGTCCATGTGTCCCTTGTAATATAATGCCAGTTTTTTGAGAATAAAGAAAGCTTTCCGCCCAAGGGTGCTTCCAACTGAACCCTGGTAGGCGGAATCAAAGTGAAGTCATTGTGTCTGTCCTGGTGTAGTAGTTGTTGTTGCTGTTGCTGCACTACCTCTCTGGTTGGTAGGCTGCCACTGACGGCCTCTGTAGGAGCCCCTAGCTTGCCCTCTACCTCTGGGACACCTGTTCCTGCCTCTCTGGGCTCTGTCCGAGTCTAGAAAGGACCAATTCTTAGTAGGCCAGTTTCTGCTGAATCTCGGTGGTTGTACTTTCAGAAAATCCTTAACTGTTTGCAGAGATTTAGCCTTTTCTTCAAACTTCTTTAAGACCTCCTGAGCCGAGGAGCCAAATAATTTTTGTTTTTCCATTGGAGCATCCAGGAGTTTAGCTTTAACATGGTCTGGCAGGGATTGTTCCTTCAGCCAGGCATGCCTACGAATAACTGCCCCAGTCATAGCTGACCTACATGAAGCCTCCAGTGCATCATAACCACACTAAGAAATGATTACTAACCTGCTGTGAGTTATGTACCAGGTCCTGAAGGGATTTACGGTCAAGGGGTTCAGAAGAAGACAATTTCTTATTCAGTTCATCCAAATACTCTTGGTACTGTATCATATGAAATTGACAATTTAATGCCCTCACAGATAGAGTTGCAGAAGTATATACCTTCTTTCCCCATCTCTCTAAGGCTCTAGACTCCCTTTCAGAAGGTAGAGGATTTTTGGCAGTGGCAGCTGCAACCCCTTTAGGGCCCTGAGAAATAGTATCTGGGTCTGCGGAATGGGCCTTATACAGATGAAAATGAGAATCTGGGACCCTGTAGTATCTATCAGGCTTGGCAGGTGCCGGGGGGAGAGTATCAGGGGCTGTACTAACATCATTGTACACATCATCAATAAACATGCAAAACAGGAGGTATAGCTAAGGGCCTATGTTGAGGCAAATGCAAAAAGGTCCTTAATCTCTTTCTAGAATCAGAGAATTCCTGACCCTGCCATTGAAAATGCTCTCTCATGGAATGTAGAGTCTCACCAAAAGAAAACTCTTCAGGAGGGGAGGCTGAAGGAATAGATTCTTCAGCATCAGAATCCTCATAGGGCGGATAAGCCTCCTCCTGGTGGTCTGTTAACTCAGATCCATCCGTGGACTCATCTGAAGAGTGTTGGTCAGAGGGCTCAGCCCTGGGCCTTTTGTCTGGTGGTGGGTGAGAGCCCCTGTCCGGGTGAGGCTGAGAACCTCTGATTAAAGAAATAAGATCCTCTGCAAGGCTGAGGATCTGAGAACTAGAAGAAGAAGGCCTCTGGGAGGTAGTTTTGGGAGGCAAAGCTTTAGTAAGTTTGGCAGCTTTAGCCCAGGAAAAAGCCTTAATGGACATGGAAGCAGGGGGTCTAGCTGCCCCACGTGCAGGAGTAGATTTGTCCAAAGGTATGGTGTCGGACATTTCCTGGACACTGGTTTCGGTAGGTAGCTCAGTAGCCGACTCAGCCGGGGCCTCCAGGGCCGCGGTTGTCGGTTGAGTGGATTCGGTTAAAGGAAGCTCCGAGGACTCTGTTTCGGCTGAAACAGAGACACTCGCGGTAGGCCTTACCGTGGTTTCAGCCGAAACAGCGGGCCGCGAGTGTCGGTCCTTGTCCTTCCGTTTTTTCACCAAATGCGAAGTCGGAGTCTCCGATGGCATCTTATATGCAAAATTAGCCCCAAAAAATTCCTCTGCAAACTCCGACTGACGTCTAAGAGTTCGTCGGTTGAAGGAAGCACAGGCTGAACAGGCCGAGACATCGTGGTCTGGGCCTAAGCAAGGAAGGCAGTAAGAATGGAAATCCTTATGAGGTATTTGTTTCCCACAAGTTAAACAATTATTTACTTTATCTGACATCGGCTGAGCAAGAAAGAGTCCCCAACGGGGTACTTAGCTTTTTCGAAGTCTTCGGTAGTGAATTTCTTCTTATCACAGGATCTGACCGACCGGCACTTGCGAATTGCTTCTGCTTCGGGCACCGCGCGGCAAGAAAGACTGAGGAAAATGGCGTCGGCTGATGCTTTTATACCCCAGACGCTCTGACGTCGGGGAAAGTGCGACATCAGCCGAGGCCAGACCCAGACTTTGGAATACGGCCGACCGAAGGGCTGCCTGAGGCAGGACAACCCATATGTTATGACTGCAGATGCATCCTTGAAGGACATCATCCGGTATTTCACAGTAGGATTTGTTAACTGAAAGGGCACATCAGTGTATGCTGCAAACGTGGCCACGAGAAAGCAGCCAAGATGTGTATTAGTAAAGATGCAATCAAACTGTGGATACTACTGAAATTTAACATTCAAAGAAATACAGCTATTAAAAAGACCCTAGCACTCCAAGCAACAGGATCATTAACTTATTACAAACGTATGAAAAAACTATAAGGAGGGTCTGCAGATTAACTATCATCACCATCCATGTCCTTTGCCTCAATAAACTGCCCGTCCCCTGTTCTGTGGATTCCCTCTGGCTCTGCATCTCCCATAATTCTATATTCTGTTGTAGTCAGTCTGACTACATTGTTGAATAATCTTGGATACCCTTGTGGTTTTACTTGGGAACTGAACACTGCAGCCTCTGATTGGTCATTTGTGGTTATTGGACCTATATGAGGCCCCTTCAGATTCTTTCCAACAAAACACTTTGATCTTCAAAGGCCATCCTCTTACAATTATTAATGGTTAAATTAGTTTATCCATCATTGTTGTTCATGTGCTTTACATCACTGAGTGGCTCCCTACTGGTCACAGACTTGTTATGAAATTTAGGCACAGGATAAGCTAATTTAACAGTGTGAGTTTTGACATTTCTTTGTGCCTTTTTTAAATTCAGACTTTTAGTAGTGTTCTCATATTTACTTACAGATACAAATACAGCTTCAATGTCTGCAATTTGACCATGAAAGGTGGCATTTGTATGTTTCTTGTGGTCAAAACTGAAGAACTCCTTTTGTAAAATTTCCAGTTGCTGCATTATACTTAACCAATATGCATAACATTAAAACCCACATCATAAAGAAACAGAACAAAGTTCATGATATAAAGCACTTTCACCATTTTCCTGACAATCTTGATGCTGAAATTCTCAAGCCTTTAAGCATTAATTTGTTCTTAATACAGTGGGCAAAACACAAATTTTCCCAAACAAGAGATTTGTACTCAAGAACCTTTTCCTCGAAGGTCTTGATGAAATCTGGTGAAAAGGACAAACCCACATAAGTTTCTTTACAATCATTATTTACACTAAAAAGATTAACTGGGGTGACAAACAGTTCGGAAATGTCCTTATCAAAGTCTTTATTTTAATTCCACCAGAAACCCATTCACTGAAAAAAAAAACAGGACCACCAGCAACATGACTAGAACCAGCTAACAAAGTCATAACAGATCCAGGAATGGTATACAGAGAAACACTACTTTAATTTTCATCCATAAGCAAAACTTCCTCTGCCATAAATGCCCATACTAGAAAAAAATCGGACCAAAGAAATAAACTATAAGGAGGTCTGTGGTAATCTGTTAAACAAGAAGTGAAAACAAACAAAGCCAGTGATGACACTCTTGTTTCACTTCTCAGTTTAGTACTTTCAGGCTTAATAGAATTCATCAGAACTGACGTGAAATAAGTGACAACTACTTCATATACACACTCCAAATCACGACCAATAAGAAAACAGGTAGTTAAAACACGCGCACACACACACACACACACACATATATATACATGCACGTAAATTATAAAGCAGTATAAAATACAAAGCTTCAAGTAATTTGATTAATTGCAGTTGTTTTTTATTATTATTATTATTATTATTATTATTATTATTATTATTATTATTATTATTATTATTATTATTATTATTATTTAACAACTTCGAAGAATTCATCAAATGATTGTTCAACCCTACTGGAAGACCAACATCAAGTTTGATCTGACATTTTAATTCAGTAACTTCCAATACATTGATTAAATCATACCAGTCACTTATAATATAGTGTCAAGAACAAAGAGATAAAGCTTTCTAAACAAATCAAATACCACAGAACACTCGGCCAATGCTTTAGTGACATTCCCACTCTTGACCACATAAACATGTTCACTGATACTGTCATTAAACTTCCTGGCAGTCTTAGCAGTGTAGAAACTGTCGCATCTCACACAAAGCACAACATACCAACCCTTCTGTCGTACATGTACATAACCAGTAGTAGAAGTGCATCACCCCTTTATCATCATGAACTGTTCTTCACTGATGAATCTGCACCATTTACAGCCTAAATACTTAGTACATGCCTGCAGCACCAGTACTAATGGTGTCATGTCTACCTATAGGGTGTTCTAAGATTGCTCCCCATTTTACCAACAAAAACAGGAGCATCGCCCACCTTACTTAAAATATCAAGATGTCCAAAAATACCTTCCAATTGTCCTTTACATTTGATACCATCACTGTCAACACTACAAGACTAGAGAATGGGAAAAATATTTTTCTTTGTTAACCTCACTAGAATTCACTTTTCATTAGCCAGACTACAACTAGGTTTTCCCAAAAACAGAGGCATACATCCCATTTCTTTCAACCTTAACTTCCTCTAAAATTTTATGCACAAGAGAATCATACCCTCTCCCCAAGAACATGTCTAACAGTTTAATATCTAAAAAAATCATTATCAATAGTACTAAGCCTAGATTTTCTAATGGCCTATGATTTAATAACATTCTCTTTTACTGAACGTGGATGTGCATGTTACTATCAATACAGATGTTTACATAAGTAGGCATTCTGTAGATTTTGGTACGAAAAATCTGAAATTCAGTTTTGATTGTAATGAATAATGTCCCAAAACGTAATACTTGTCCTGTCAACCACACAAGTAAAGTGTAAAAAATCAACATTAGTATTAAATGAATGTTCAAAACTGCCCATCAAATCATCTACTTATTAGGCACATCCAAAAATAGAAACAAATCAATGTATGAAACATATACAAGAATAAAAATAAAGTATTTAGATTTATACAATCACACTCATTCATTACTAAACTGGCAAAGGTAGGGGCTACATTAGAATCCATCACCCCCCTTTATTTTGCTTGCAGATTTTACCATTAAATGTAAAGAAATTGCTGAGAAAATCAATATCTAATAAAGTACACCAATTGTTAACATCAGTGTTGATACAATTTCTTACTAAAGTAAATCTCACGGCATCTCTTCCTGTACCCTGTGGAATAGCAGTATATAAGGAGGTGACAGCTACAGTAATTAGCACATATTTTTTCAGCTTATGATCCAACTGCTACTTCCAGTTTTAGGGACCACTTGTGAGGCATCAGAAATGCTCTGCTGAGTCTGTTTGCTATCACACTGGACTTCCCCGGGATGTGCATTGCTATCAGAAAGGGTTTGGAGGTCATCGCACCCATTGTCATGCTCTCAGGGCCTCTCGACAAAGGGGGTAAGATCTGGTTCCTCCTTGTTTATGTACCATACAACTGACATGTTGTCTGTCTGTATTGCAATAGTTACCAGGAGAAGAGTCCTGGAATGCTTGCAACGCTAAAAGCACCGCTCTCATTTCTAGGACACTGATGTGCAAATGAGCCTTGCGATCCTGCCAAGTGCCTTAGACCGTCTGTCCCAGATAATGCCCCCCCATCTGAGAGGCATCAGTGGTCACTGTGGCTAATTGTTGGAGAAGTAGAAGTGGTCGACCTACTGTCACAAGTGGAGTAAAGCCACCAATGAAGGTCTTTTTCGCAAGATTCTGTTATCAATATTTTGTTGGACATGGGCAGTTCCTGCATTGACCACTGGGTAGATAGTAGCCACTGGAGAATTCTCATGTGCAGACGTGCTAATGGGATCAAGGTTATTGCTGCTGCCATGGTTTCCAAAACTTTTAAAACTGTCCCTGCTTGTGCTTTCTTCTTTGCAAGAAGATTTATAACTTGATGTTATACTACTTGCACTCTTTCTGGAGGAAGTTTGGCCGTCATACTTGTTGTATCCATTTCTGCTGCAATAAAAACGACACGCTGAGAAGGCAGCAAGGAAGATTTCTCATACTTTATTGTAATTCCTAGGTGATGATAGAGCTGCAAGATGGTGTCTCTTGCTTTTACTAACAGATGCTTGGTGGTGGCAGTTAGGAGCCAGTCTAAGTATGGAAACACCTGGAATCCTAGGCACCTCAAGGGAGCCACGACTACTGCCATACACTTGGTGAACACTCTGGGGGCTGTACTGAGGCCAAAGGGCAGAGCTTGAAACTGGTAGCGACTGGCTCCTAGCCAAAAGTGCAAGTGTCTCCTGGATCACCTGTCCATTTTTATGTGGTAGTATGCATCCTGGAGATTTATCGAGCACATCCATTTGTCTTGTCCCAGAAAAGGGAGTAATGACTGCAGTGTTACCATCCGGAAAGTACAGTTTTGTACCTACCATAAATGTAGATGTCCGAGAGGAATGCATCTGCAGTCCTTACAAATGGGTTGTCCTGTCGTCAGGCAGCCCTTCGGTCGGCCAGATTCCAAAGTCTGGGTCCGGCTTCGGCTGGTGTCGCACTTCACCCGACGTCATTGCGGCAGTTTTCGGGTATAAAGGCATCAGCCGACGCCATTTTCCTCAGTGTTTCTTGCCCCAGATGCCAGGTGCCCTCTTGGTAGGCTAAATTTGGATAAATGCCAAAGTTTCCAAATAACAGAGAGCAAACACACAAAATAAACATGTATGTACATATATACAAACAAATACATCATAATAGATCCCCCCCAAGCTAGCTGAAGATTGGTAAGTACCCTAGGAGTACCTCAGAGGGGAAGGAGGGTGGGTAATCCTGACTGCAGATGCATTCCTCTCGGACATCTACATTTATGGTAGGTACAAAACTGTACTATGTCCTTCAAGGATGCATCTGCAGTCCTTACAAATGGGTAGAATACCATAGCTAAACTAGGGAGGAGGAAATGAGAATAGATTATGGTGTAGTCAGGATCCCTTGCAAAACAGCAGTGGCAAAGCCAGCACGGGATCTAGAGTATAGAGGTAAGTTATAATGCTTGGCAAATGTATGCACGGAGGTCCAAGTAGCAGCCTCTATAATGTCCTTGGTAGCCACTCCTCGTAAGAAAGCTGTGGTAGTGGCTGTGGCCCTTGTGGAGTGAGGCCTGATGTTCTCTGGAGTTTTCTTTCCATGGTAGGAGTAACAAAATCTAATGCAATTTCCTATCCATTTGGAGATTGTCTGTTTAGAAATTGGTTTTCCTTCTTTTCCTGTTGCATAAGCTACCAGAAGCTGGTCAGTTTTTCTATTGTTTTTGTCCTGTCCAGGTAGTAGCGTAATTGCCTGTGTACATCCAAGGTATGTAAAAGCTTTTCTCCCTGTTCTGTGGATTGGGGAAGAATGTAGGAAGGTGGATAGCCTGATTTAAAGAGACTCTGGATACCACCTTAGGCATAAATGTAGGATTTGTTCTCATGGACACTCTATCTTGATGGAAGATCAGGAAGGGTTGTACTGCCATTAATGCTTGTAGTTCAGAGACCCTTCTTGCTGAAGTTATTGCCAGCAGGAAGGCAGTCTTCCAGGATAAGTATTGCAAGTCTGCTGTAGCTGCTGGCTCGAAAGGAGGTAGAGTCAGTTTTTCTAGCACAAAGTTCAAGTCCCATGCTGGCAATGGAGGTTTCCTGGGCGATTTTACATTTTTAATTCCCCTCAGAAACTGTCTGAGCAGAGGATGCGAGAAGACAGGAGGATCCAAGCTGTATTGTGCTGAAATAGCTGATGCATGTATCTTGATGGAGGAATAGGACAGGCCTGTGTGGTAGAGCTCAGCCAAGTACTCCAGGATGTTGGCTATGTTCACCAGTGTCACATCTTGCCCTTTTGCAGCACTCCAGATGAGATATCTTTTCCATTTTGCTGCATAATTCTTACTTGTTGAAGGTCTACGAGCCTCCAGGATTATGTCCTTAACCCTTTGTGATAAATTTGGGTTAATTTCTGTCATGTAATGTTCCAGGCAGTTAGCTGCAGAGTTTTTAGGCTTGGATGTAGAATGTTGTAGTTGTTCTGTGTCAGCAGTAATGGGATCAGTGGTAGTTTCCATATTTGTTCCCTGGACATGCTCCTCAGTAGTGGGTACCAATGTTGTCTTGGCCAGTCTGGGGCTATCAGAATGATCCTCGGACGCTCCTCTTTGATCTTGAGAAGCACCTTGTGCATCAAAGGAAGTGGTGGGAATGCGTATGCTGTCAGGCTTTTCCAACTGAAGGATAGGGAGTCCACCTTCCAAGCAAGTGGGTGGTAAGTCCTTGTGCAGAATTTCTTCAACTGGTGATTGTATGGGGATGCAAACAAGTCTATTTGTGGCAATCCCCATTTTCTTGTGATGGCTTTGAAGATGTCCGGATGCAGCATCCATTCGTGGGCATCTGTTATAGTTCTGCTTAATATGTCTGCTAGAATGTTTTCCTTCCCTGGTACATAAATTGCCTGTAACTGAAGGTTGTAACCCAGAGCCACATCCCATAGGTCTAGTGCCAGCCAGCATAGGGGGTATGAGTGTGTGCCTCCCTGTTTGTTGATGTACCACATAACTGTGGTGTTGTCTGTCCTTATCAACAGCTGGCCTTCGTGGAGAAGAGGTCTGAATGCCTGGATTGCCAATTTTACTGCCATCATTTCTTTTAGATTTATGTGCAGATGCAGTTGGTCTTGAGTCCATAGGCCTTGAATGCACTTGTCCATCATGTGTGCCCCCCAACCGAGGTCTGAGGCATCTGTCGTGATAGTTTGTCTTGGATGACTTTTGCTGAAGGGCAGTCCTGTGTTTGATTGACAGGCCTGAGCCCACCATAAGAACTCTTGCTTCAGGCATGGTATCATTGGAATTTTGGTTTCCAGGCTGTGCTTGTGCTGAGACCACAAATTCTTTAGGTACCACTGTAGCTTTCTCATATGAAGCCTGGCATGAGGGACCAGAATTATGCAGGATGCCATGAAGCTTAGAGCTTTTAACACTTTTCTTGCAGTTAGATGGCTCTGCTTTGTTAATGCCAAAAAGTAGAGAGGAAGTTGTTCTTTCTTTTCTGCAGTTAGAAATGCCATTTGTTTTGATGTGTCCAGTTCTGCACCCAGAAAAGGTATTATTTGGGATGGAATCAGCCTTGACTTTTCTGAATTGACTGTGTATCCCAGGGCTTGTAGCAGGTAGATGACTCTTTGTCATTCTTCTGTTAATTTGTTTTTGTTGTCTGCTTGTATCAGGCAGTCGTCCAGGTAGGGATAGATTTGAATTCCCTGAAGTCTGCAATGAGCGATTACTGATGCCAGGCATTTCGTGAACACTCTGGGCGCAGTAGATAAGCCAAAGGGCAATGCTGAGAATTGATAATGCTCTGAACCTGCAAGAAATCTGAGGTATCTTCTGCAAATTGGTCTTATGGGGACGTGCAGGTATGCCTCCTTGAGATCTAGAGTTACCAGCCAAGACTCCTTGCCCAGCATGGGAAGAAGCTGCTGTAGAGTCAGCATTTTGAATTTTGGAACAATGAGGAATGTGTTTAGAGCGGACAGATCTAGAATAGGCCTCCATTTGTTTTCTTTTCTTGGTACCAGGAAGAGCCTGGAGTAAAATCCCTTCCCTTGCTCCATAGTTGGTACCTTTTCCACAGCTCTCATTCTTAATAATTGAGATATTTGTTTTAGAGCTTCTGCCCTTTGAGTAGGTGGTAGGTTTGGCATTCCTCTCTTTCCTGGTAGAGTATGGAAATGGAACCTGTAACCTTGGTCTATAGTTTGCAAAATCCATTTTTCTCTTGTAATGCAGTGCCAGTTTCTTGAAAATAAGGTTAGCTTTCCGCCTAAGGGTGCTTCTAGTTGTTCCCTGGTAGGTGGTGCCACCGCCAAGTCACTGTGATTGAGTTGTTGTAGTGGTGGTGGCTGTGTCCGTGCCTCGCTGGTCGTTACCCTGCCACTGGCGACCCCTGTAGGCACCTCTGGATTGGTTTCTGCCTCTAGAGCGTCTATTCCTGCCTCTTTGTGCCTTAGAGGACTCCGGAAAGGACCAATTCTTGGAGGGCCAATTCCTGCTAAACCTTGGAGGTTGAACTTGTAAGAAATCTTTTACGGTTTGCACAGATTTTGCTTTCTCTTCCATCTTTTTGAGAACCTGCTGTGCGGGGGCACCAAATAAATTGACCTTGTCCATAGGTGCATCCAAAAGCTTAGATTTGATATGGTCTGGTAATGCCTGTTCTTTCAACCATGCATGCCTCCTGATAACTGTGCCCGTCATGGCTGATCTAAAGGAAGCCTCCAGTGCATCATAGCCACATTTTAAAGAATGGTTACTAACCTGCTGAATGTTATGTAACATTTCTTGAACATACTTTTTATCTAAAGATTCTTCAGAGGACAGCTTTTTAGTCAACTGGTCAAGCATGAACTCTTGATATTGAATCATATGAAATTGGCAATTCAAAGCTCTAGCTGACAAAGTAGCAGAGGTGTAAACTTTTTTACCCCATCTCTCTAAGGACCTGGAATCCCTTTCAGAGGGGAGGGGTTTTTTAGAAGAAGTAGCTGCTACAGCTTTAGGGCCCTGGGAGATAGTCTCTGGATCTGCAAAAGGGGCCTTATATAAGTGGTGATGAGTGTCCAGGACCCTGTAGTACCTATCTGGTTTAGCAGGAGCCGGAGGTAAAGTATCAGGAGAAGTGCAAGCATCATTAAATGCATCATCAACAACAGATAGAACTGGAGGAATAGCTAAAGGCCTATGCTGTGGTAAGTGTAGAAAGGTCCTAAGCCTTTTTCTTGAGTCTGAGAAATCTTGGCCCTGCCACTGGAATTGTTCCCTCATAGCATGCAAGGTTTCCCCAAAGGAAAATTCCTCAGGAGGAGAGGCTGAAGGGATGGACTCCTCAGCATCGGAGTCTTCGTAAGGAGAATAAGAAGCCTCAGGAGGATCAGAATGTTCTGAATCATCAGAAGAATCATCTGTGGCTACTGGCTCAGGGGGCTCTGCTCTAGGCCTCTTTTCTGGAGGAGGGAGAGAGGCCCTGTCTGGATGAGGCTGGGATCCACGGATTAAAGTGATGAGATCCTGTGCCAAAGAAAGCATATGGGAGCTGGTGCTGGGGCTGTGAGAGGGGGGCTTGGCAGGCACTGGTTTGGAAGTTTTGGCTGCTTTAGCCCTGGCAAAGGCCTTAATAGACATAGCTGGAGGAGGCCTAGCAGCTCCATGTGCAGGAGTGGAAATATCTAGTGGAATTGTGTCTGATAAATCCTGTGA
The DNA here is from genome assembly GCF_019279795.1 of Protopterus annectens. Classification (NCBI taxonomy): domain Eukaryota; kingdom Metazoa; phylum Chordata; order Ceratodontiformes; family Protopteridae; genus Protopterus; species Protopterus annectens. The sequence continues at coordinate 1,081,559,945 of NC_056733.1, read as the reverse complement.
AATCGCAACAGAAGGCTGGATTTCAGAAGCCGTTTCTACCAGAGAAGAGGCCTCGGTAGAAGGCAAGTTGTCGGCTGAAGAAAGAACCGCTTGCTCGGTTTCGGCCGAAACCGAGACACTCGCGGATTGCTTGGCCGTGGTTTCAGCCGAAACCGTGGACCGCGAGTGTCGGTCCTTTTCTTTGCGTTTTTTAGTTATTTGCGTAGTCGGAGGATCCGACGGCATAATGTAGGCAAAATCGGAGCCGAAAATCTGTTCAGCAAAGTCCGGCGTCTCAGCGTCCGCCGGTTAAAAGAAGCACAGGCTAGACAAGCTGCTACGTCGTGGTCTGGGCCTAAACAATGTATACAATAGGAGTGGAAATCTTTATGAGGTATTTGTTTCCCACAAGATAAACAGTTATTAACTTTCTCTGACATCGGCTGAGGCAAGAAAGAGTCCCCAACGGGGTACTTAGCTTTATAGAAGTCTTCGCAGTAGTATTCGGTAGAAGTAATCTCTGGATCTGACCGACCGGCACTTGCGAACAGCTTCTGCTTCGGGCGCCACGCGGCAAGAAAGACTGAGGAAAATGGCGTCGGCTGATGCCTTTATACCCGAAAACTGCCGCAATGACGTCGGGTGAAGTGCGACACCAGCCGAAGCCGGACCCAGACTTTGGAATCCGGCCGACCGAAGGGCTGCCTGACGACAGGACAACCCATTTGTAAGGACTGCAGATGCATCCTTGAAGGACATCTTGTACTTTCTTACTGATTTGTTTAGGTTGCTGAGATCCAATTTGTCTCCAGTCCCCTGTTTTCATTGGAACTAAGAAGAATCTTGAGTAAGTTCCTGATCATATTTGGTCTGCGGGGATTGTTTGGATGACTCTTGACTAGCAACTTTTAAATCTCTAATGTTGCCTGTTCCCTTTGACTGGGTGGAACATGTGGGATCTTTTTTTATGTTTGGGGTGGGGAAGGAAAACGGTATGGAGTAACCTCTGGATATGATGCTTTGTACCCATTTGTCTTTTATTTGTTGTGAGGTTTCTGGGTACAAACGATCCCCGAATGACTTCAGTGGTGGGCAGCCAAGCCTCTTTTTGGGAGAGCTGGAAGGGCTTACCAAATAAAGATTCGCCATCACCCTGATTCTGCAGCCCCCTTCTGCCATGTGGTCGATGTCTTCCATTACTACTTTCCCCTCTGCCCTGGGGGAAGATTCACCACATGTGTCCTGGAAAGCTCTCTGAGATTTTCGAAACCACATTTTTCCAATTCCTTTCTGCCCTTTGGGATATGTTCTGGTAGGTAGGGAAAAATGGACTTCTATGGCAGACTGAGTTTTTCCATCTTGCTCACACTTAGTTAGTGTGTCCTTAACTGGGGGCCCGAACAGAGACAAGCCATCAAATAGGGCATTCAAAAAGGAAGATTTAAAGGGCTCCGTGAAATCACACAAGCACAACCAAGAACATCTCCTTAGGGAAATTTCTGAACCCGCTGCTCTACTTGCTCCATCCGATGCATAAAAAAAAAAACAGTCTCATGGAGGAGTTAACAACTGAATTTAAGGTGGAGAGCTGAGACGAAATTTTATCTGAAATGGTTTAATTTTTTTATATTTCTTCCCCTAACAGATATGTTTATTTTTCAATTGAATTGTACAGGTAATAGGTCACATTAAAGGTGGGAAAAGTTCTGATTGATTTATTGTTGTCTCATTTTTCTTATATCACAAAAACCTGGCATTTTAACAGGGGTGTGTACACTTTTTATATCCACTGTACTGGGCCTCTGAGGAACAGGTTCCATTGAATCTGGAGACACCCACACCTTTTGAAAGACTAGATCCATAAGCTCATCGAAAGGTGGAGACAACCAAGTGGAGGAAGGCTAAGATCCAAAGGCCTTTAGGTACATGGACTCCTGTGCTGAAGGGTTGGTGGACTTCCAGCCGCCTCTCTGTTTAGGTATTTCTAAGAGGTCTCCAAAGGGGATATCATCAGGAGGCGACCATGAGGACCCTTCAGCTTCATAGAGGTCCGTATCAGAAGTGATGGACTCCTCTGTGGAATCTAAATGCTTCCTCTTACATAACCTCTTCAGAGGGACTTCTTCAGAGGGGTACTCTGGAGAGGTTTCAGAAGAATGAGTGGCACCCTGAGGCCTAGGATCTCCACGTCCCTGTGGATGCAAGGGTACAGAGGCAGACATCGGTGCCTTTGGGAGAAGAACATCCCGAGATGACAGCAGAGCTGCCTGTGGAGACAACACTCTCCTCATCACCTCAAAAGCCCCCCCCCCGTCCCTGATCCAAGGAAATCCCTGGTTCCGGAGAAGCCAAGGGAACCACCAGAATCAAGGATGATGGCTCAGAGGCTAAGGAAGGAGCCGAGCTCACTCAAGCAGATTCCCACGAGAGGCAAGATCGGATCAGACAACTGTCTGATCCTAATCATCTCCACGGACCCAAATGGCGAGCGTCGACTCCTTGAGCTCCAAAGGAGTAGAGGACGTCAGAGCAATGGTCTGACCCGAAGATTCCATAATAGATCTCTGGCTCCACCAATATAATCTCTGCACATTCCGGCTCCCAAGTCCGAAATCGGATTGGAAGAGGAATTGAAGCAGATGGGGAGGATGTGCTCAGATCCAAAGCCCTCAGGGTTGGATCCGATAACAGCTTGGTCAGCGCCAGTGTCCTCAATAGCTCCTCTGTACTACTTGATCCACATCATCGTCAGACAGGCTCCTGGAAGACCGAGTGGAGGGGGGGGAAGAGATTTGGAAGACTGGAGTACTGGCGACCTTAGAGTAGGGGAAAACTGCTCCAAGACAGGGGACTGGCTCTGCAACTCCAACTCCACCGGCACCGAAACTGATGGTGCTGAAGCAGTATATTTTTTTGGATCTGACAGCCTTTGATCTGGTGTTGAAATTTTTGAAATATTTTTTAGAAGGCTCTGATGGAGCACTGGAAGAGGAAGCTCTCTTCCCAGAATTATCAGATCTTGAAGAAGCAGACTGGTCAGGCTTTGAAGGACCTGTACCTTCTTGTATTGCTTCCGAGAAAGGGGGTTTTAAGAGACCTCACAGTATCAATTTGTTTTTCCTCTCCAGGAGAGCCCTGTGATTAAAAGGATGACAAATGGAACAGGATTCCTGGAGATGGACAGCTCCTAGGCAATAGACACAAATAGTGTATCCATCAGTTAGGGACATTTTCTGTCCACATTTTTCACATTTCTTGAAGCCAGATGGTTTCAACTCTGGAAGACATGCTGAACAAGGGACTGTTATACAAAAAAGGTTAGAACAGTTTTTTTTTTTTTTTTTAAACAACCACCACAACCACAATAAAGGTTAAAAAATCAACTATAACAGTAAAGAAGGGGAAAGAGGAGGGCACAGCCCTCTAACTTAAATGGGCTATGCTCGGAAGACTAGAGAAAGAGAAAGCCCTCTAACTTATAAACGGGCTAAGGATAAAATAATTCTCTAATTTAACTAAAACTGCTTTAGAGCACTACGGTGGAGGCCGGGACAGGGATAAAAAGGCCTAGGCAGGAAACGACGGCCAACAACAGAAAAAAACAGCAGAACAATGCAGAAATAACAAACTAACACTAAACTAATTATCTAGATCACAAATAACTAGGAATAAGCAATTTCTAACAATAGTAATAATAACGAAGAGAATACTTAGGCAGAGCCAGTAGAATTAACACTGAATCGTGTATAAAGGCAAACGAGATCTGGGGAGCTTCCTTAGTGCATGCTGGGATAAGGTTTAGCCACGGGCTAGTGGAAGAACTAGTGCTTGTATATAACACCGGGTCGGATCTGAATCCATCCTGGTAAGAATGGATGAGAGATAGAACAACAACGTATCAAGAGCTTCTCTGTTGCCTTTTCTGAATTTTTTTAAACAAATGAAGCAATATATTTCCTTGTGAAAAAGATCACTACCACTGGTACTAAAATATCAGTGTTATCTGCACACTCAACATGTAATACACAGAGAATGCTTCCACAAAAATTATGCATATTTTTTAACCAGGTCCTCCAAAAAAGGAATACCACTGCATTATCCTTTTGTAAAATCATCTTGCTACCCATTCAGATTTCAGCATACCCCTTCAAGATACTGAGAATTTTAAAAACTATTCCACAGAGATGAATACACATCTCCCAAGATTTTAAACACCTAAGACATTTTATTTTGGAACATGGATATACATACATTACTAAAATGAAAACATGTTATAGCAGCTTCCATTATTACTGTTACGTGATATAGTTGCACATGTCCCTTTCCTCCTCCTGAAAGTTATTCTGCAATTTATTGTTCGCATAAATCCCATTTATTTATATGAAATATGCTCCTTCACATATCTAAAGATTCCAACTTAATTCTTCTATCTCCTTCACAATATTTGATATGTCAATAAGAGTCAGTAGATTTTCTAGTATAAACAGCCGCTTCAAATCAGGTAACGCTAAGCCACCTTGTTCTGTGGGAAGAATCAGCTTATCCCACTTCAGCTCTTGCCATCCTCCATCCAAAATAAATTCCTTCAGCTCTTTAATAATCATCCACAATTTCTCCTCCTGGTGATTAAAAACAGTAAATGACCTGTACACAAAGCTAAGGAAAAGAAAAAGTTTCTTATGTCTTACTATCCAGATCCCTATCAAGAGGTTCCAGTTTCTCAATTTTTGTATGATCTTTTGTATAGTTTTCTCCCCATATATCCTTAGCTACCATGACAGAATCCTTTTTACTCATACCCCTAAATATTACTACTTATTTCCAATAAAAGTGTGGATATTGCTGAGCCAATTCATGAATGGGTACACAGTTGACCTCAATAGCTTTTGCTTTTCCTTCATTTACATTCATCGTCATCTTTCAGCTTTTCCCATTAGGGTTCGCCACAGCGGATCATCTCTTTCCATTTCTTCCTATCCTCTGCATCTTGCTCTGTTACACCAACCGCCTGCATGTCCTCTATCACCACGTCCATAAAACTTATCTTAGGCCTTCCTCTTTTCCACTTACCTGGCAGCTCCATCCTTAGCATCTTTTTCCCAATATACCCATCATCCCTCGTCAGCACATGTCCAAACCAACGCAATCTCGTCTCTCTTGCTTTGTCTCCAAACTGTCCAACATGAGCTGACCCTCTAATATACTGATTCCTAATCCTATCCATCCTAGTCACACAGAGTGAAAATCTTAACATCTTTAACTCAGCCACATCCAGCTCTGACTCCTGCCTTTTTGTCAATGCCACTGTCTACAACCCATACAAGATAGCTGGTCTCACTACCCTCTTGTAGACCTTCCCTTTCACTCTTACTGGTACCAGTTTGTCACAAATCACTCCCAACACTCTTCTCCACCCATTCCACCCTGCCTGTACTCTCTTCTTCACCTCTCTTCCACATTCACCATTACTCTGAACTGTTGATCCCAAGTACTTAAAATTGTCCACCTTTACCAACTCTACTCTCTGCATCCTCACCATTCCTCTAGCCTCCCTCTCATTTACACACATATATTCTGTCTTAGCCCTGCTGACCTTCATTCCTTTGCTCTCTAGAGCATATCTCCACCTCTCCAGGGCCACCTCCACCTGTTTCCTACTCACACTACAGATTACAATGTCATCTGCAAACATCATAGTCCATGGGGCCTCCTGTCTGATCTCATCTGTCAACCTGTCCATCACCACTGCAAATAAGAAAGGACTCTGAGCTAATCCTTGATGTAATTCCACCTCCACCTTAAATGATCTGTCACTCCCACTGCAGTCCTCACCACTGTCACACTACCCTCGTACATATCCTGTACCACTCTTACATACTTCTCTGCCACTCCCGACTTCCTCATACAATACCACAACTCTTCTCTAGGCACCCTGTCATATGCTTTCTCCAAGTCTACAAAGACACAATGCAACTCCTTCTGACCTTCTCTGTATTTCTCCAATAACACTCTCAGAGCAAACACTGCATCTGTATTGCTCTTTCCTGGCATGAAACCATACTTCTGATCACTAATCATCACCTCCCTTCTTAACTTAGCTTCTACTACTCTTTCCCATAACTTCAAGCTGTGACTGATCAATTGTATCCCTCTGTAGTTACTGCAGCTCTGCACATCACCCTTATTCTTAACGATAGGTACCAAAACACTTTCTCCACTCCTCAGGCATCCTCTGACTTTCCAAAATTTCATTAAACAATCTAGTTAAAAATTCCACTGCCATTTCTCCTAAGCACCTCCATGCTTCCATTGGTATGTCATCTGGGCCAACAGCCTTTCCATTCTTCATCCTCTTCATAGCTGTCCTTACTTCCTCCTTGCTAATCGGTTTCACTTCCTGATTCACTATCCCCACATCATCCAACCTTCTCTCTCTCTCATTCTCTTCATTCATCAGCCTCTCAAAATACTCTTTCCATCTACTCAACACACTCTCCTCTCTTCTGAGTACCTTTCCCTCACTATCCTTTATCACCCTTACTTGCTGTACATCTTTCCCAGCTCTGTCCCTCTGTCTAGCCAATCGGTACAGGTCCCTTTCTCCCTCTTTAGTGTTTAGTGTCCAATCTCTCATACAACTCTCCATACGCCTTATCCTTAGCTTTTGCCACCTCTCTCTTTGCCATGTGCCTCATCTCCTTATACTCATGTCTACTTTCTTCTTCTCTTTGACAATCCCACTCCTTCGCCAGCCTCTTCCTCTGTATACTCTCCTGTACTTCCTCATTCCACCACTAGGTGGTCTTGTCCTCCTTCCTCTGTCCAGATGTCACACCAAACACCTTTCTAGCAGTCTCCCTTACTAGTTCTGCTGTAGTTACCCAGCTATTCGGTAACTCTCCACTGCCTCCCAGTGCCTGTCTTAACTCTTCCCTAAACTCCACTTCACAATCACTCTTTTTTAACTTCCACCATTTAATCCTTGGCACTGCTTTCACACTCCTCCTCCTCTTGATCACCAACGTCATCCTACAGACCACCATTCTATGCTGCTTAACTACACTTTCCCCTGCCACCACTTTACAGTCTCCAATCTCCTTCAGACTGGCCCTCCTACATAGGATATAATCCACCTGTGTGCATCTTCCTCCACTCTTGTACGTCACCTATGCTCCTCCCTCTTCTTAAAATACGTATTCACCACAGCCATGTCCATCCTTTTCACAAAATCCACAATCATCTGACCTTCTGCATTCCTCTCCTTAACACCATACCTACCCATCACTTCCTCATCCCCTCTGTTCCCTTCACCAACATGCCCATTAAAGTCCGCTCCAATCACTAGTCTCTCACCCTTGGGTACACTCACCACAACTTCATCCAACTCGCTCCAAAATTTCTCTTTCTCATCCATCGCACACCCAACTTGTGGAGCATATGCACTAACAACATTCATCATTACACCATCAATTTCGAGCTTCATACACATCACTCTGTCAGACACTCTCTTCAAGTCTAAAACATTCTTGGCATATTGTTCCTTTAGTATAACACCTACCCATGTCTCCTGCCATCTACACCATGATAGAACAATTTTAACCTGTTTCCTAAACACCTGGCCTTACTTCCCTTCCATCTAGTCTCTTGCACGCACAATATCCTCACTGCTACACTCCTAACCCTCCTCCTCTCTTCCTGCCTTCGGGCATGCCTTTGCCCTCCTTCGCCCAACAGTAGCCCAATTTCTGCCAGCACCCTGTTGGCTAACAGTACTGGTGGCGGTCGTTGTTAACCCGGGCCTCGACCGATCCGGTATGGAAATATGAAATTTTTGCGCCATAAGTGTTGTGGCAGAATTTTTACGCCGGATGCCCTTCCTGACGCAACCCTCCCCATTTATCCGGGCTTGGGACTGGCACAAAGAAATGCACTATCCTGAAAATGTCTCATGATATTCTGCATCACCACTTCTTTCTCAATTTAACTAGCGCAAAATAATAACGTCTGCAAATAAAGCAAAATTTTCTTGAGCACCATACCAGTTATATACTGTGGATATAAAAAGTGTATACACCCCTGTTAAAATGCTATATTTTTGTGATATAAAAAATAAGACCACAGTAAATAATTTCAAAACTTTTCCCACCTTTAATGCGACTTATAACCTGTACAATTCAACTGAAAAACAAATCTGTTAGGGGAAAAATATAAAAAATAAAAAACGTACAATAAGGTGGTTGCATAAGTGTGCATACCATTAAACTAATACTTTGTTAAAGCACCTTTTGATTTAATCACAGCATTCAAGCTTCTTGGGTGCATAACTGCCATCAATTAGAGAGACTCTGATTAATCCCAAATAAAGTTCAGCTGTTCTAGTAGGATTTTCCTGACATTTACTCAGTTGTCTGCTACAGCAAAAAAAGAAGTTATGTCTTACCATAACGTCCCATCTGTGTTGTAGATCTTCTTCCATTCATCACTGATGGGTACGGTTCCGAGCCCTCAGAACTGAGTTGGCCTAATACCATGCTTGCGTACACCAAACTCTCTCGAGCTAAACTGCTACCCACAATGCCCTTCTCCCAGTTACCTCAGATTTCAGTTTGCATGCAAATTATATATATATATATATATATATATATATATATATATAGATATATAGATATATATATAGATACTGCGCCAAAAACCTGAAAACACCACAAGGACCCGTGAGATCCACCAGGAGACTTTGGAGGGGGACAGTGGGTGGGTTGTGATGAATGGAAGAAAATCAACAACACAGATGGAACGTTATGGTAAGACATAACTTCTTTATCTGACGTTGTTAATCTTCTTCCCATTCATCACTGATGGGACAGAATCCCAAGCTACTTGAAACCCTGGGTGGCCCTTATGGAAGAACATTCCTGAGTACCATTGAGACAGAGGCCTCTCTTCCCCAGGAGACCATGTCCAATCTGTAATGTTTGTATGGGGTTTAGCCCAAATGGCTGCTGCACAAAAGTCATCCATGGAAGCTCTGGAATGAAAAGCAACAGAAGTCGCAATGGCTTTCTTTGAATGAGCTTTGACATTAACAGGTTTAGGTTCATTAGCTTGAGAGTATGAAAAAGTAATACAGCCTCTGAGCCATTTTAATAAGGTGACCTTTTATATGGCACATCCCATTTTTGGTCCAGAGAAGGCGATAAAATGATACGACTTGCGGAAAGATTTAGTCCCGTCTAAATAAAAATGCAATTGTCTATGTATATCCAATGAGTGCAGACAATATTCTCCTTTATTGGAATAATTTGGGAAAAACACTGGGAGCTCAATGGACTGTGCCAGGAAAAATCAGAAATTACTTTGGGGAGAAAAGAGGGATTTGTACGAAGAGATACTCTGTCTTTATGAAAGATTAGATACAGACTCTTAATACATAAGGCTTGAAAGTTCTGAAATCCATCTAGCTGATGTGACTGCCACCAAAAAGAGAGATTTCCATAAAAGAAATTTAAGGTCACATTTTTCAGCAGGCTCAAAAGGGGGTAAAGAAAGAGACTGTAATATCAGAGACAGAGAGATTCCATGTCTCTACAGACTGTCTGATTGGGGGTCTGCTATGGAAAACTCCTTTGAGAAAGGTCTTGCAAATGCGAGTGGAGATAAGTGGAATGCCTTCCAGACCATTATGAAAACTGGAGACAGCTGTCAAGTGGACTTGAATAGTGGAAGCTGAAGCTCCATTGTTGAAAAACTCAGAAAGGTAGTAAAGTATACCAGATGCAGAAGCTGAGAAGGGTTCTAGCATCTGTTTTCTAGTCCAAAGAGAGAACCTCCACTTATCTCTGTAAAGTTTTCTGGTGGGTGGTTTATTGGAGGCCAGAATAAGATTGCGAACAGGTGAGAAGAGGGATTCCTGCCTGGCGACTAATGAAGGTGGAGAAACCAAGCTGTCAGCTTGAGAGTGGACAGATTTGGGGGAGTCAACCCTTGGGGGTGAGAGATTAGGTTCTGACGAGTGTCCAGGATCCATGGAGGTTGTAACAGGTGAGGCCAGAGAAAGGGGACCCACACTTGTCGAGGCCAGAATGGGGCAATGAGGATACCCTTGCATCGAAACCGAATTGCTTTCTTTAAAAATAGAGGTATCAAGGGAATTGGAGGATAAGCCTAGAAGAGACCTGTGGGCCAATCGTGAGTCAAAGTGTCTCTCTTGGTGACTCCCCTTCTGGTGGAAAAAGGGCAAAGAAGCTGCTGCATTTGTTGTTTGAGGGGGAAGCAAAAATATCGCAGCAAGGCTGGCCCCATTGGGGCTAAAAATTTATACCGTCACATTCACGTCGAGAGACCACTCGTGTGGAAGGAGGATGCATCTGCTCAACCTGTCCGCAATTACGTTGGAGCTCCCCGGGATATGCGTTGCTATAAGAAAGCGGTTGGAAGATATTGCCCAATGCCAAATTCTAATGGCCTCTCGACACAGGGGATAGGATTTGGTCCCTCCTTGTTTATGTACCAGACTACTGATATATTGTCCAACTGAATCGCAATCGTTCCCGAAGGAAGGAGCGGATGTAGTGTCTGCAATGCCAAAAGCACCGCTCTCAACTCCAGAACATTGACATGCAAGTTGGCCTCTAAGCTGGACCACATGCCTTGGATGGTCTTTCCATGAAAATGGCCCCATACCCTATCAGGGAAGCGTCCGTGGTCACAGTGGCATTGGGTTGAGGGATCTGGAAGGGACGACAAAGATTTTTGACTGGCCTCATCCACCAAAGATGATCTTGCTTGCAGGAATTGGTGATGAGGATCTGTGAGTTTACAGGGTGAAGGTTTGCCAAGCACTGGGACAGAAGAAGCCATTGTAATGGTCTCATATGCAATCTTGGCAGGGGAACAATCGGAATGGCTGCAGCCATAGACCCCAAAGCCTGTAGAACTTCTCTTGCTGACACTTTTCTTTGAGAGTATCACTTGTACCTGTAATCTTAACCTCTGAAGCCTGTGAGATAGAAGAGAAACCAGGCTTGTTCGAGTATTGAATACTGCTCCAATGAGTTCCAATTGTTGGGTAGGGTGAAGAGTGGATTTTTCCCAATGGACTGTGATGACTAGAGACTCCGCCAGTGAGAGAGTGTAGCCGAAGGCTATGATCAGTAAGTGCTTTGTGGGTGCAGAGAGGAGACAATCGTCTAAATATGGAAACACCTGGAATCCCTGAAGTCTCAGATGAGCTGTCACCACTGCTAGGCATTTCGTGAACACTCTGAGGGGCCTCAAGAGACCGAATGGCAGGGCTCTGAACTGGCAATGACTGGTTCCCAGATGGAAGAGAAGGAGACTCCTGAAGCATTTGTCCATTTTGATGTGGTTATACGCATCCCGGAGGTCTACTGAGCACATCCAAAAATCCTCCCGTAGAAAGGTGAGAATGGATTGTATAGTGACCATGAGGAATTTGGCCTGAACCACTGGACTTGTGTAGTTGGCAGAGATCCAAAATTGGTCTCCAGTCCCCTGTCTTTTTTGGTACCAAAAAGAATCTGGAGTAAAAACCGGATCCGCACTGGTCTGGGTGGATTGGTTGGATGACTCTTTTTTTTGACACAGCTTTCGTATCTCTGAAGTTGCTTCTTTCTTTGACTGGGTGGAACATTGGGAAGGTACTTTAAAGGTTTTTGGGCAAGATATTAGAGGGATGTAATAGCCTCTGGAGATTATTCTCTGCACCCACCGATCAGTGCCAGGCAGGTTGGTGCAGAGAAAAATAAGCCCCGACTGCTTCCAGAGGAAAGCAAACAGACAACACTTCAGGAGCATTGATAAAATCTTCCAGAGAAAGAATCCCTGGAGTCTTGGTTTTGGGGACCCCCTCTGCCCCTAAAGGGGCATCTTCCACCATTGGAACCCCCTCTGCCTCTGGGGGAATCCTCACCACCTGCATTGCGAAAAGGGCCTGGAGATTTCTTGTGCCATATTTTCCCTCTCCTCTGATTCCTGGAAAAGGAACGTCGAGGCTTGGAAAAACGTAGGCCAACAGCAGACAAGGTCTTTCCATCCAGTTCGCACCTGGGCAGTGTGTCCTTCACTTTAGAACCAAACAAGGTGGATGGTTCGATAGGGGCTTTCAAAAAAAAGGACCTGAAGGAGTCCATGAGGTCACAGATGCGCATCCAGGCATGGCATCTCATGACTATGCCCTGCACCCACAGCTCTAGCCGCCCCTTCGGATGAGTGGGACAGCAACCTCATAGTCGAGCTGGAGATGGACTCAAGGGTGGCAAGTTGAGAGGCAACCTTGTCACATGCCCTGTCAGAAACTTGAACCGCGAGGGTTCCAGAAAGTTCGGAGATCAGATCTCTTTGGAGCCTCGTCCTACTGTGCTAGCCTTGTAAAATGAGCCAAACAATTCAGAGACCTGACTGCAAAGGTTGCTGAAGCAAAAACTCACTTCCCTAGTCTGTCCACAGCCTGGGACTCTCTGTTAGGTGGGTGAACAGTAGGACTTTCCTCAGCAAGGTCCTTTTTTGTGGACGCCGCCACCACCACCATAGCATCTACTGGCAAGCCTCTAGGCCAGTGGGGATGCTCCTCTGGTGGGGAAATAATCTTATCAGGTCTCCGGGGAATGGCTTCAATAGAATCAGGGTTCTTCCACACATGCTGCACGATGAGCTGTACTTACTCATCAGCAGGTGGGGTCACCAGTCACACAAGTAGAAGGCCAAGAGCGGAAAGCCTGCAGGAAGACAAACTCCTCTAAGAAGGATTGGAGAGTTTCCAACCACCCCTCTGTTTCAAAATTTCCAGGATGTCTCCGAAGGAGGCATTGTCAGGGGGTGACCATGGGGATCTTTCCCCATCATTGTAGTCTGTATCCTCTGTGAGAGACTCCTCCGGGGAATCAAGGTGTTTCCTCTTACACGCCTTCTTCCGAGGGGGTTCTTCAGTGGGAATGTCTGAAGAAGACTCGGAAGTGTTTCCTGAGGCTTGTGCTCTCCGTGTCCTGGGGAGGTAGCCCATGGTAGCTGTAGCTCAGATGGAGCTGGAGGAAGATCCGACATAGGGGGAGCACTTCCAGAAGCAAGCACCCTCTCCATCATCTGGAAAGCTGGCCTGCCCGAAGAGGAATGGGAGCCCAGAACCGAATAAGACAATCTCGGAACCGGGGTCACAGCCCGCTCCATGCGGCCTGCTCCTGAGCATGGTGCCTCAAGCAAGATTGGGGCGGATGTTGCCCCGGGGTCAGAGGACGGAACAGACAAAAAACATGGAACCGTGCTGGGAACCAAGGGTTCTACCCCCAACCATGAGACCGAGGAAGGGACGGCTCCATAGGAACTGAGGCCCAAAGGGGAGGCCTCGAAGCCTAAGAGAAAGTCACTGTCGGCGCCGAGGAAAGGGTTCCCCCAGGACGTCGGCGCTATGGGCCTCAGATCCGATGGATCCGAGGAAGGAGAATAAGTGGGAGTCCTGGGAGCATTAAACCTAAACTCCGAAGTGGGATGAGTTTTAGGAATGTTTGTTATCCCTCTGGCCATCAACAGCTGGTCCAGCAGGTGCACCACATCGAATTCAGACAGACTCCTGGTGGACCTTAACAGTTACTCCGGAAGGGGAGTTAGGCCAGTCCAGAAAAGGGCTATAAGCCTGGCCTAAGACCAGGTCCAATGAAGAGGAGTACTGGGTCCATGGTGTTTGAATTGTTGGCACCGAAGATTCTGACTTGGGAACAGGCAATAGCGGGACTAACAGTGCTGATAAAGGACTCGGTGCTGAAGAGACAGTTGGAGTAGAAGTTATTGGCTACAAGAGAATTGTTGGAACCGACGTCGGTGCAGTAAAAGGAGAAGTCGGTGCCAAGACAAATCGGAGGCAATAAGGCCAGAGCCGTAGTTATCACAATAGTTAAGTCTGGTGCCGTAAAGGTCGGTGCCGAAGGTGGCTCCAATGTCAACGTTTTTGCAATGTCCACAGAAGCAAATGGAGCGGAGCTCGAAACCGGGATATTCGGAGCCGAGGAAGCGATTTTGTGCTCCATAGAAGACTTGTGGGACTTACCCTTACCACTAGCCGGTGAAGAGGGATCGGAATGTGGACGTTTTTTGTCCTTCACTGGAGGGGTTGAAACCTCCGACACAGAAAAGGGCCTCTGAGAAAGGAGAGGTTAATAGGCCTTCCAATACAAGTTAGTTTTTCCTCTCATTCAGCGTCCACTGACTAAATCTCAGGCAAATCTGGCAAGGAGGTTTCACAGAGAGATGGGAAACCCCCAGACAATAGACACAATCATCGTGTAAGTGGCCGTTGGGTAGTTTGCCAGTGCAGGAAGTGCAATGTCTGAACCCTGAAGTCCCTTTTTTGTCAGACATATTCAACACACAAAGAAAAACAAATTACTGCCAGAAAGTATGGAAAAAAAACAGAAAAGAAGATACCAAAGATGGCATCAAAACGGTACCTCAAGGGTAGGAGAGGGCGTTACCAATGATGGTAAGAGAAATACCCAATGGGTAGAGCCTAGACAGAGAAAAAAGGGTAGACGAGAAATAGATTAGAAGAAAAGATTCAATAAAGTTTCAAAAAACAGCAAAATCTATAAAAATATGACACTTAGCTGGAGAGCTTGGTGAGATGTTGCTATAAGGCTTGGCGGCAAATGAGATCTGAGGTAACTTGGAGAAGGGCGTTATGGGTAGCAGCTTAGCTCGAGAGTTTTTAGTGCACACGAGCTTGGTATTAGGCCGACTCGGTTCTGAGGGCTCAGAACCGAACCCATCAGTGATGAATGGGAAGAAGATTAACAACATCAGATGTCATGGTTCACAGACAGCTTATAAAGCATCAAAGGGATCTCATTGTTGAAAGGTATCAGTCAGGAGAAGGGTACAAAAAAATTTCCACAGCATTGGATATACCATGGAACACAGTGAAGACAGTCATCAAAAAGTGGAGAAAATATGGGACAACAGTGATGTTCCAAAGAACTGGATGTCCCTCCAAAATTGATGAAAAGACCAGATGAAAACTAGTTAGGGAGGCTGCCAAGAGACCTGCAGCAACACTGAAGGAGCTGCAGGAATTTCTGGCAAGTACTGGTTGTGTACTACATGTAACAACAATCTCCTGTATACTCCATATGTCTGGACTATGGGGTAGGGTTGCAAGATGGAAGCCTTTTCTTACAAAGAAAAACATCAAGGCCCAGCTAAAATTTGTAAAATAATACATCAAGTCTCCCAAAAGCATGTAGGAAAATGTGTTACTGTCTGATGAGACCAAAGTTGAACTTTATGGTGAAATGGTGCAAAAACAACACTTCGCATCACCATAAGAACACCATCCCTATGGTTGAGCAAAGTGGTGGCAGTATCATGCTTTGGGGTTGCTTTTCTTAAGCTGGAACCGGGGCTTTAGTCAAGGTGGAGGGAATTATGAACAGTTTCAAATACCAGTCACTTTTGGCCCAAAACCTTCAGGCATCTGCTAGAAAGCTGAAGGTGAGTGGAATTCAACCTTTCAACACGACAATGACCCCAAACATACATCCAAATCAACAAAAGAACGGCTTCACCAGAAGAAAATTAAAAGTTTTGGAATGGCCCAGCGAGAGCGCAGACCTAAATCCAATAGAAAATCTGTAGGGTGACCTGAAGAGGGCTGTGCACAAGAGACGCCCTCGCAATCTGACAGATTTGGAGCGCTTTTGCAAGGAAGAGTGGGCAAATACTGCCAAGTCAACATGTGCCATGCTGACAGACTCCCACCCAAGAAGACTGAATGTTGTAATTAAATCAAAAGGTGCTTAAACAAAGTATTAGTTTAAGGGTGTGCGCACACTTATGCAATCAGCTTATTGTACATTTTTTTATTTTTTATATTTTTCCCCTAACAGATTTGTTTGTTTTTCTATTGAATTGTACAGGTTTGTAGGTCATATTAAAGGTCAGAAAAGTTTTGAAATGGTTTATTGTGGTCTCATTTTTTTGTATCACAAAACCCTGGCATTTTAACAGGGGTGTGTACACTTTTTATATCCAGTGTATTTGAACATGCAAATTCCTTATTTTCTTTGCCAACACTTCTAAATATAAATCAAATAACAGTGAAGAAAGAAGAAAACATTCATGCCTGGTTCCTCTGTTCAGAGTTTGTAAGAAAGGAGTCCTTCCACCTTAACTTTCCCCCACTCCTTCATACATCCTCCATATTTGCCTAACTATTCTATCAGGGAATGCAAATGCTACCACTGTCCTACTCAAAAATCTCAGCTGACACTCCTATAGAATGCCTAAACTACATCAAGACTTACCAGTAATAGTAGTGTTTTCTTATGCTGTGCTTTCTGCTGGGGTCATACCTGTCCTGTTAATGTTTTCAAATGTTTGCCTCCCCCTGACAAAACCACACTGATCCATATCAATCAACTTTGGTAACACCTTGACCATTCTCTTAGCTAGTACAGGCATAAACACTAAACAATCATTGTCTGAAATTGCAACAGGTATGAATCTGGCAGGCGAGAATTCTACCACTGAACCACCAATGCTTATAACCACCAACAATGCAATTAAGAGTGGCCATGGTGGTGCAGCAGCTGGCATTGTCACCTTACAGTAAGAGGTTCTCGGGTTTGATTCTCGGATGGGGTGGCTTCTGTGCAGAGTCTGCATGTCTTCCCTCCGGTCACATGGGTTTCCTCCCACATTCCAAAGACATGCAGTAGGTGGATTGGATGCTCTAAATAGGCTGTAGGTGAGTAAGTGTGTGTGAGTGAATGGTGTGAATGAACTACTACAGCAGGACTAGCCACCCCGTAGTGTAAACCTTGGCTCAAGATGAGTGTTACTGCTGAAGTGATACCCCGACCCCATGTGCAAAACAGGAAAAGGGGATGAGGATGGATGGATGGATCGGGGTCTGAAGAATCTTTACTCTAGATTACTATAGCTTTTTTCCAAGATGCTGTTATCCCTCCCCCTTTTAAAATATTGCTAAACAAATCCTTCCAGATCTTTTCACCTTTCTTCCCTCCTGGTTTTCAAATTTCCACAGGAATATCATCGGTTCATGGAGACCTTCCTGCTAATTTGATTATACATTACCATTTTTATGTCATCTTCTCCTATGTTAGCAATTAAACGTTGAGCCTCACTGTTATCTACCTTTCATAAATATTTCAATTTGTGCCTTTTCTTGGTTTCTCCAGTCATCAGCTTTCCATAAATTTTCATAAAATTTCCAAATATCTCTACTACTATTAAAAGTTCTCGTTTTTTTTTTCTTTTCGTAGGTTTCCTAAGTTTGACTGCAAGTTTTTTCTACTTTCATCGCGTTAAATGTTTTTGTGCTCTAGAATGCTTATCAAAAATTTTCTTAATAGGAAACTTTATAAACTCATTCATTTATCTAAACACTCTCCAATTTTACTTTTAGCATTCTGCAGTTGCTCCTGTTCTTGTTCTGTGAGATTCCCTTTCAACAACACTAACGTTTGTCAAACCCTCAATGTAACTGACAATACGTCCCCGTCATCTTTCAGTCCTTATGTCTACTGTTTTAAACTCCATTTTATCTCACTCTCTAGCTAACCCTTCTGAAGTAATTTCTTGCTTTCCCAATAACTTTAAAATCATAGCTATCAACTTTGCAAATGCAAGACACCATTTTCATGCTTCGCACCATTTCTTTGAATTTTTCAAAGCTGCATGCTTAAAGTCCATTGTGTATTGCTTAAAATGTGAACACCAGTACAGACATCCACTGCTATAAAGACAGTGAAAATTATCTTTTTATACACATATAAATGTAATCAATATACTTTTATTCCTCCAGCAGCCCAAGATCACAGTACATTAATTGTAACTTTGTTCTTTCCAGTCTTTATCTTGTTACAGTGTAAAGCCTGGATTAAATACAGTTAAGAAAAAGTATGTTCTTGTTTTAGTATCATGAGCATAAACAATAGTCACTTATAAAACTCTCCCACCTCACATTTAAAATATCTCTGCATACTATACAGAACTGGTTTACAATATAACATGCAAAATGTATTACACTGATACTAACAACAATAACAAAAAAAAAGTTATGTACTCACCACAACATTCCATCAGAGTTGTTTCAACTTGAGGGACTGATCTGGCACGGATCTGACTTGGCTGCATACTCTAGCATCAGTTCGAAAGTCCAAGCTCCTCCCCTACCCATAATGCCCCACTTTCCCTCCGCCCCTCAGATTGAGTTTGGTGCAGAACAGCTGCATCCCAATCTAGCCAGCATGCCTATAAACCTGGCACAACCCACAAAGGGTTATCAAATGGAAAGCTAGCCAGGATAGAGGGGCTATGACTCTTCCGTCTGGTCCACTACACAGCCCACACAAGGCAGGGGGAAGGAGGGAGGGACAGTTGAAGACAAATAAAAAGAAACAACTCAGACGAAATGTTATGATAAGTACATAACTTATACATCTGAAGTGGTTTTCATTTGATCTACAACCTGAGGGACAGAGTCTCCAGCTATCAATAAACCCTGGGAGGTCCTCATGGAAGGATATTCTGGAGCACAGCTGAGCCAAAAGATGCCCTGCTCCTGGAAAGAAGATCTAATTTATAATGGGAAATAAATGTGTGTGATGATGCCCAGGTCGCCGCAGAGCAGGTATCATCGAGAGAAATCCTGCACCAAAAGGCAGCAGAAGTAGAGACAGATCTGGTGGAGTATACCCAGATGTATCCTGGTGGAGACAAACCTTTGGCTTAGTAGGTCAAAGAAATGCATTTGGAAATCCATTGAGCAATTGTAACTTTAGAATCAGGCTTCCTCAGGTAAGGTTTAGAAAAGGTAACAAAGTTGATGTGACTTATGGAAAGGTTTTGTTCTATGCAAATAGAAACGCAGCTGCCTGTGCACATCTAACAAGTGCAATTTGTACTCCCCTTTATTTTGGAAATTTGGAATGAAAACTGGCAAATTAATGACATGGTTAATATTGGATTCTGAGGCCACTTTTGGACACCCTATCTTTATGAAATTCCAGATAAGGAGGCTTGATCAATACGGCCCGAATTTCAGAAACTCTCTTGGTGGAGGTAACTGCCACCAAAAAGGCCATCTTCCACAACAAAAACTGCAAATCAACCATGCCAGTTGGTTCAAATGGTGAAGAAACCAAGGCTTGCAGAACAAAGGTAAGATTCCCAAGGGGGCATGACGTCCTTAACCGGAGGCCTAAGAAGAAAGGTACCTTTCAGAAAGGCCTTACAAAATTTAGAAGAAGCCAAGGAAGAAGAATTCTTACCTAAGTGGAAACTGCTGCTAACTGGACCCTAAACTGGCACAGTGATGGGATCCACATCTTGCCAAGAGGCCCATATTGAAAAACACTTCCATGTGCTGGAATAAGGCCTTCCTGGCAGAAGATTTGTGTGCTGTTACCAGGATCTTCTTAACAGGAAATGACAGCCTGGGAGTCCTTGCTATCATAGGAATTGGAGCAGCCAAGCTGTGAGCTTCAGGCTGACTAAGACCAGGTGAGGAACCTCTGAGGGTCATGCAATCTGAATTGGATCATGAGACCACAGAGTGGGGAACCAAACCTGGTGAAGCCAGAAAGGGGCAATGAGGATCACTGAGCTTCCAAACCAGGTAAGGAAAGATCTGAAAACCCTGCAGCTGCAGGTGAGCAGTCACTACCTCCTTCACTTCGGTGAACACCTGGGGGCCGGTGGTGAGACCAAAGGGGAGCACTTTGAATTGAAAATGACTGGCTCCCAGCCAGAAGAAGGGGAACTTCCGAGAGAGTGTCTGTCCATGCTGACATGGGAGTACGCATTATGGATGTCCACCAAGCACATCCATTCATTCATCTGCAGGAAGGGCAGAATGGATTGAAGGGTGACCATCCGGAATTTCGTCTTGGCAACTGACAGGTTCAAGGTTGAAAGATCCAGAATGGGCCTCAAGTCCCCTGTTTTCTCTGGCACCAAAAAGAACCTGGAATAAATGCCTGATTTGGACTGGCCTGGGGGGAGAGGCTGGGTGACTATTTTGCAAGCAGTCTGTCAACTTCTATGGCTGCCTCCTCTCATTGACCAGGTGTTATGTCTGGGAGGTGGCTGGGAGGAATGGGGGGGATGGAGACAGGGAATCAAGTAACCTCTGGACAGGACATACAGAATCCAATGATAATTTGCAATGGACTCCCAGTCCATTGGGTGCAGAGACAGGTGCCCCCCCGACAGGCTCCAAAGACAAGCAAGCAGTGAGGCAACCCCGCAGGGTTGCTGGAAGTGTCCGTCCGGGAAGGTGTCCTGAGACCCTTGATCCTTCAGACCTCCTCTGCCATGAGGGAGGCGTCTATCATATTCCCCCTTCCCCCGGGTGAAGGGAAATCCTGAACATCTTAGGAAGAACCCCGAGACTTCCAAAACCACCACTTCTTGACTCCATACTGATTCCTAGAAAAGGATAACTGCGGGGTACAGAAGTGTATTCCGACTGCAGACAAGGTCTTCCCATCTTTCTTGCTCTGGATTAACATATCACAAAACATTTTTTCAAACAAAGTGGAACTGTCACAGGGAGTGTTGGTGAAAAACATCCTAAAAAGCCCAAAAAGGCACCCAGCCGAAGCCAGGCATGCCACCTGATGGCCACGCCTGTTCCTGCGGCCCTGGAGGTACCCTCAGTAGTGTGTGAGAGAAGCCTCAGACGTGTGGCCATTCAGGAGAAAAAAGTTTCTTCTCCTCTGCTGACATGGACACTGGGGCAGACTGAGTGACCTACTTGATCAGGTCGCTCTGCAGTCTGACTACATGTGCCAAATAATTCACTGCACATAAGGCAAAGGTGACTGCTGTGTAGATCCGGTTCCCAAAATGATCCATCGCTTTAGACTCCCTGTCTGGTGGGTGGACCGAGGAGCTCTCCTGAGCCAGTTCCTTTTTGGTGGCCATTGCAACCACCATGGCATTGACTGAGGACCCCTTGGACCAGAAGGGTTTGTCAGAAAGGGAGCTAAGCACTTTGTCCGGGCATCTGGGGATGGGCTCAACTGTGTCCAGTTCCTTCCATGCCCTAGATGAGAAGAGATCCACTACAGGATCCGCAAGGGGGACACTCAGGAGGTAGAAGGTCCTGTGCCAAACGCCTCCAGAAATACTGACTTGTCCGGGTTGGGCTTGAGGGTAGATCACCCACCACACTGGCAAAGAATCTCCATGACGTCTCCAAAGGAGACCTCTTCTGGGGGTGATCAAGTGGAATCCTCCCCTTTTGTTGGTATCGATGGTGGGGACTCCCTCAGGTAGTCTATGTGCATCCTCTTACATATACGCTTCACTGGGGGCTCGGGGGGGGGGGGAATCCAGGGAGGACTCTGAAGCCTCAAGGAGTTCCCTTATGGGTACATCCTGGGGTGAACTGCCAGCAGGCAGTCTCTGAGGGGGCAAGATGGCAGAGTCCGTCCCAGAAAGACAGAAAGGTAGGACGGACTCAGAGGACAAGAGTGTTAAGGCTTTCGAAGAAGCCAAGAGAACCCTCTCTAACCCCTCGAACGCTGAGGCGAGTGGATCCCTGAAGTCAGAATGGCCGAAGCAGAGGCCGGATCTGCTGCGGTCTGCTCTGAGGGGGGAGCCGGAGCCAAGCCTGCTGGTGCCGAGGCTCAGAGAGGATAGGACAACCCCAAAAGCCACAAAGTCACTGCCATCCCCCATGGATTCAACGCAGAGGCTACGGCTCCGAGAGTTAGTTCTCTGTCCTCAAACTTCTTGGTGGGAGGTTGAGTCCCAGAAGCCGGCGCGGAAGAAGAGGAGGAGGCCTCTGGAGGGGGGGAGGCTCTTCAGTGTAAGTTTGTTCCTCCTGTCTATCAAAGCACGGCAGTTGAAGCATTTGCAGATCGAACTGGAAGTGTCTAATATGGGGGACACCCAAACAGGCAACGCACAGAGTGTGGGCATCAGACTGAGGGTGCTTATGCCCATACTCTGTGCACTTCCAGAAGCCAGGTTTAGGGGTCTTGGCCATGGCCAGGAAGACAACTTGCACACACACATGCTAGACAGAAAGAAGGAAAGGGAAAGAGAGGGAAGGTTTTTTCTCTAAAACACTGCTGCCGAGCGCAAATGGGACAGAGTAGGGTTAGAAAAGACAAAGGTTAGTCAAGAAGGGAGAAAATAGAAAAGAAACCCCAAAAAAAACACAACAGAGGAGCTTGGAGCAATGGAGAAATGCTGCTGGTCAAAACGAGCGGCAAATGAGATCTGAGGGGAGGAGGGAAAATGGGGCATTATGGGTAGGGGAAGAGCTTAGACATTGGATCCGATGCTGGAGTATGCGGCAGAGTCAGATACGTGCTGGATCAGAGTTCCTCAGGTTGAACGTCAGATAATTTTCTACTTGCAGTTACTATTTCAGTCCCTTCACTGTTCTTCTAAATATTTAACATAAACAGATGGAAAGACTAAGCATAAATCCCTTAACAGTCTGACTTCCCGTGTTTTTCTTTCACGTGTTTATACTACATCTAACATGAATGATGCTTTACAGTTCTCCCATTTTATTCACCAATTTTGCATTGTTGCTAGCCTTCACCCTGACCATCATCATCTCCCAACACCAATATCTGGTTCAAGTCCAATGTACTCCTTCTTCTAGTCAGCTCCTGGGCTTTCTTCTGTTGTTCAGTCATTTTCTTTTGGAACAATGGACAAGGTTTCACTGACAATGACTCTCTACCTTCTTTCTCAGAAGAATGTGAAGCACACTCCCTTTTAGCTTGCTGGCCCATTCTTTGCTGACTCATCTTTTTATTTCCTTTGTAGTATGTTACACTGTGAAAAATATCACTACTCTTCCAGAAAAATATATTCTGAAGGCAGTATATACAGGTTCATACGTGTTTACTAGACCAATGACCACAAGGGCCTGTTTAAGCCTAGCCATATATCCAAAATCACAAGTTATGGTATACTTGCTAAGTCTAAGCAGAGGCTTGGGAGATGAAACACCATCTTGAATCTCACACTTGCTTCTCAACATCCACTGACTGCTGGAACAAATTTGCTTCTCTTCTGATGGAAGCATCACTTTCAACTCTGGTGCTCCCAATTTCTAATACTTTCCCTTCTGCCACAGTTTTGTCAGCAGCAGTTCTTTCTGCTGGTATAATTGCAATTTTACTATTAAAGGTCTTGGCTGCTTTCACGTGGTCAGACTTGGAATATACACATGATGTACCTTCTGAGTTAACAAAACTGACTGTGGAACATCAGTCCAGAATCTTAAATGTACTTTCATAATATTAATACATGCTATTCCTTACAGTTTTTCTGGTACAGAAGAAAATTTTGCTTTGCCTGCTAATTCTACTACTTTTTGAAACCGTTGTTCTTCTACAGACAGTCTTTCCTTCATTACATACACATTTCTGCAGTTTTATCAGCTTTCCTGATCAATTACGTATAGCTTCTTCTATCCTTTCCATCCTTTTCTCATCTAACTGTACAGATTCATCCAATGTCTCACTTGCTTTAAACACCACTGAATACACCTTTTTTCTTCTGAAATTACTGAAAGCCATCTCCTGTACTAAAGCTGAAACCTAAACATTTGGTTACACCCAGGCAATGTAATTACTAGCCAGTAACTGAAATTTAAACCTGCATAACAAAGTTACTTCACTCTGACATTATCCTTTATCTTAACATTTTAAGTTTTTCTGGTACTAAAGTGACAGAAAGGGGCCTCTGTAGTCCAGTTTATATATGTTATAATACATTGAAAAATGGAAAAGCTTAACATAAATAACTACTAGTTTGAAAATGCTGCTATGCATTCGTCACAATCTGTCAGTGAACAATATATTCTATTACAAAAGTTGAGCTCTGGAGTAACAGGCTTCCCTTTCTTTTCATATGATAATGCCTAGGGTTGGGGGTTGGTATAATGGTTAAGGTGTTAACCTCACAGACACAAAGTTCAATGTCTGATTCTCACCTTTGGAAGGGAAATTGGCTAGGCATAAAATGGCAACAAAGGCAGCTAGCCTAGTACTTGCCTATGAACCTAAATGTTAGCAAAGGACAGAATACATTACTACAAGATGCAATTAAAAAAAATTAAAAAAATCTCTAGTTTTGGCAAGCTCTTAGCATAAAAGCAATACCTATCGTGAACATTACTAATGAAATGCTGTGAATGCACAGACTCTTGCATCAGCTTTATGCAGCCTCCCAAAACAAGTTTTTTAAACTTGACAACAACAATGCAAACTGTTTGGCAAGGACTGCACTCCTGGTCTTTACTCAAGGGTATGCATCTTGAGCTTTGCAACACAGGGTACGTTTAGTAGGTCATGACAGACCATGACACATTCCTCTCCCCAGGATGAGTGAGGAAGTGTTGGCCAATTCACTCCTGTCTCTCCATCTGGCTCTTCCAGTGCTCAAGCCACTAATCTAACTGTGATCATAAGAGTCAGAGTCAGGGCTTCATCTCTGTACTCCAGACAGCTAGCAATACCTCAAAAGACAGTTGGTGTTTTCTTCTGGAGTAATTTCTGCATACAATAATGTTCTTATTTAGGAAATAAGATTACAGACTTACTTTCCATCTATCTTCCCACATTTGAATATCTTCTTTTGTCGATGCACATGTACCATGTCTGTAAATTATTTCTTTCCAATTTTAAACATTATGTAAAGTGTTCAGCAAAGTTGTTAAAGTTTCTTATTAAACTGCACTTTTTGCATATCTAAAGCATTGCTCAGAGTGAAAATTAAACATAAAAGTCTGTACATCTTGGGTAGAGGCAACAAATTAGCAAACCTGAGTACTTTGATGGAGAACTGAATAGCAGTAACTGATTTATAACAATTACCACGTATGCATGCCATAACAGCAATTGATTTACCTAGATTCCTATTTCAGGCAAATGCAATAATTCCGAGAGCTTTACTGTTGTGTCTTTCGGCTTTTCCCGGTTAGGGGTAGCCACAGCAGAACTCCGGTCCGCTAATGATTGGTAGTTGATTTTTACATGCTGAGTTAACAGCCCTGACGCACAACCTTCAATGAAGGTAAGCCCATTCATGTCTCCACGGAGAAGACGCTCTAGCTGAGAATCGAACCGGACAGCATCTTACTGTGAGACGACAACGCTGCCGCAGCACCACCACTGAACATAAAACATAAATGTAGTAATGGTGACTTATCACTGTTTTTACTGTGATTTTTGAGGTTTTTGATCTTTGATGTTTCTAGTACAGAGTATTTTCTGGACATTTTGAGGCTCTGGGCATTAGAAGTTTGGTTTTGGGATTTTAATGTTTGAAATGAAACATTATGTTTAGTCTTGGAGTGCTATGGACGAGAAGCAGGAAGGTTTCTTCATTCCTCAGGTGTCCACCCTTTCTCACAGCTATGAAATTGTGGGGTCTATACATTCAAGCAAGAAGCGTGGGGGTGTTTGAGGAGGCTTGCCCCCCCATAAGAAATGTACACAAAAACTGAAATAGGCATTACTCTTTCGGCTGCACTGCTGCCATGGAACCCAACATTGTTGTATGTAATGTTCAGTCATGGATCCTGTTATTTGGTGCTTACACTGCTATCAGGACTGTTTAAATGCAAACCAGACATAATAGCTCATGAAAAGAAGATAAAAGTTGCACTGATCATAAAATTGCTACACCCACTGATCATAGTTACATACAGAGAGACACAAAATCATAAAATACCAGGGTCTGCAGGCAGAAACAAGGGACAATGTGGAAGAAGTACACCTGGACAGTTCCAGAAGTAGTAGCACGAGCAATGGGTCTCATAAAAAAAACAATCTGCAGTCTTATTTATTTATGCTGTCAATATAAGCAACTCTGTATGAATTGCAGGAGTTAATTCTGGGCACAATGAGGGTGCTGTAAAGAACAACTTTGGCTACCATCATAGATTGAAACAATTCTAATTTCACGAACTTTAGTCAAACTTTAACTCAGGAATGGGGTCCATTCCAGTCATGGTATTAGAAACCCCAAAAGACTTGGAGAAATTATACTGAAAGAAGAACATTTACAGAATTAGAGTAATTTCAGTTTTCACATTACCTGTCAAACCTTGTGAATTGAACATCTTTTGATTACTGTAACTAGCGAACTGGCGTGGTATGTTGGACAGTGACAGTTCGATGAAATAATACTATCATTTCAGCTGACATAAAGAGGATCCTCAGCAATAAGTCACTGACTGCCCTCATCCTCATTTCCTTTCCAATCTGTCACTTTACTCAAGTGTCGTACAGGCTGCTACAGGCAGTCCCTGCTTAATGCCCCATCACTCGAACTCCTGCACCTAAACACAGCCAGTGGTAAATCAAGTACCCCCACTAGAGACCTAAAGTACAGTTTTGTACCTACCGTAAATGTAGATGTTCGAAGATCCACATTGCTGCAGTCCTTACACTTGGGTAGTCCGCTGCCCTCGGTCGGCCCGAATATCAAAGTATAAGGCGGACGTCGGTCAAGGCGCATTTGACTGACATCAGGACGTCAGGGTACAAATGCGCATGACTGACGTCATATCCTCAGTCTTTTCTTGCCCCAGATGTCAGAAGACCCTAAAAATAAAGGTCAAAACCAAAAGACAGCAAACACCCAACCAACCACCCTTGCACTAACTATATGTACAAAATATACAATATACACAATATGTACAACCCAACCCACACAACCACCTCTAACTACAGAGGGGAAGGAGGGAGGTAATTGGACTGCAGCAATGTGGATCTTCGAACATCTACATTTACGGTAGGTACAAAACTGTACTATGTTCTTCATCTCACATTGCTGCAGTCCTTACACTTTGGTAGAATCCCAAAGCAGAGGTAAGGGAGGATGGCTAACTACAAGGAAGCAGGAGCTGCCAACATGCCCTGCAAAACAGCAGTGGCAAAACCAGCCCTGGATTTAGAGTAAAGTGGCAGGTGATAATGCCTAGAGAAAGTATGCACTGAACTCCAAGTAGCTGCCTCCAAAATATCCTTGGTTGCCACTCCCTCAAAAAGCTGTTGAAGTGGCAGTAGCCCTAGTGGAATGAGGCCTAATCCCAGCTGGAACCTCCTTGCCATGATGGGAATAACAGAAAGCAATGCAAAACCCAATCCACTTAGAAATAGTTTGTTTAGACACAGGCTTGCCCTGAGAACTCAAAGCAAAAGAAACAAACAACTGCTGAGACTGCCTGAACCCTTTAGTTCTGTCCAAATAATAACGCAACTGCCTGTGTACATCTAAAGTGTGCAAAATCTTTTCCCCTTTATTTTGGGGATTTGCATAAAAGTAGGCAAATGAATAGTTTGGTTTAAAGCCACACTAGAAACCACCTTAGGCATAAAGGAAGGATTAGTACGTAATGATACCCTATCCTTATGGAAAATCAAGAAAGGCTCAACTGCCATAAGGGCCTGCAATTCAGAAACCCTTCTTGCAGAGGTAATTGCCAACAAAAAAGCAGTCTTCCATGATAAATATTTCAACTCAGAAGTAGCTGCAGGCTCAAAAGGTTGTAGAGTGAGTTTCTCCAACACAAAATTGAGATCCCAAGCAGGAGTAGGAGCTCTTCGTGGGGGTCTTATATTCTTTGCCCCTCTAAGAAATTGCTTGAATAAAGGATGAGAAAACAATGGTGGGACACAATCATAGTGAGCCGAAATTGCTGCAGCATGAACCTTAATAGAAGAGAAAGACAAACCCTTGTCTAGTAACTCAGTAAGATATTGAAGAGCCACACTCAAATTAGGCTCAGAAACATCAAAATCTTTTGCTGCACTCCAAAACAAAAATCTCTTCCATTTATCTGCTTACACTTTCCTTGTACTAGGTCTTCTAGCTTCCAAAATCACATTCAAAACTTGTTGTGGAAGTTGAGACCCTCTATGGTTCAAAACAGAATATGCCAGGCTGTCAGGTGCAGAGAGTGAAGTTTGACATTCAGCAAATGGCTGTCCTCCTGTGACAACAGGTGTGGAATTGAAGGCAAAGGCCATGGAGGCTTCCGTACCAGACTTCTCAGTAATGGGTACCAGTGCTGTCGAGGCCAATCTGGAGCTATTAAAATCATCCTTGGCTTGTCCTGTCTGACCTTTAGAAGTACCTTTGGAAGGAGAGGCAGAGGAGGAAAGGCATACACATGAAGATTGCTCCAATTGAAAGAAAGAGCATCCACTTTCCAAGCTGTGGGATGAAACCTTTTTGTGCAAAATTTTGGCAGCTGATGGTTTAGTGGAGAAGCGAACAGATCTATGTCTGGAGTTCCCCATGACACTGTCAATTTCTGAAATACTTGAGGATCCAATTTCCACTCGTGGGGATCCATAATTCGTCTGCTCAACACATCTGCTAAGGAGTTCTGTGCTCCTGGCAGAAACCTTGCCTGAAGATTGAGCTGTAAACTGAGAGCAGTCTCCCACAAAATCATTGCTTGCCTGCATAGAGGATAAGAATGCGTTCCTCCTTGCTTGTTGATGTACCACATGACAGTTGTGTTGTCTGTTAGAATCAACACCTGCCCTGGAAGAAGTAATTCCTTGAAAGCTATTAATGCAAACTGGACTGCTAACATCTCCTTCATGTTGATATGTAGATGTTGTAGTCTGGCAGGCCACTTGTTTTGTATCCACTTTCCATGTAGATGAGCTCCCCAAGCTTTGTCTGAGGCATCTGTCGTTAAAATCTGACTCGCCTCTGGCTGGGTCACAGAGAGTCCCTTGTTTAGGTGACATTCCTGAGCCCACCATAAAAATTCCTTTTGAATGCAAGGTATTATTTGAATGACAGTGTCCAGATCCTGGCAGTGCTGTGTCCATACATTTTTGAGATACCATTGTAGCTTCCTCATATGCAGTTTGGCATTGGGAAGCACCAGAATACAAGATGCCATGAACCCTAATGCTTGAAGGACTGTCCTTGCAGTCAGCACGGACTGATGAGATAGTTGACGGAAGTAAAGGGATAGACTCTTTTGTTTGTCCGGGGTTAGAAAGGCCATCTGGGATGCTGTATTCAGTCTCACACCCAGAAAGCACATGTCCTGAGAGGGTACTAGACTGGACTTTATTTCGTTCACAGAATACCCCAGGCATCTTAGCACTGCTATCACATATTCCAAATGATGAAGAAGCTCTTCCCTTCCTTGGGCCAAAATCAGGCAGTCGTCCAAATAAGGATAGATCTGTATTCCTTTTAACCTGAAGAAGGCTATCACTGGAGCCAGAACTTTCGTGAATACTCTGGGCGCAGTAGATAAGCCAAAGGGCAATGCAGAGAACTGATAGTGAGAAGTCCCAGCTCGAAAACGCAGATACTTCCTGCAACTTAGTCTGATAGGAACATGAAGGTAAGCCTCCTTGAGATCCAAAGTTACCATCCAATGATCTTTGCCCAGCAGAGGTAAAAGCTGCTGTAACGTCAACATTTTGAACTTGGGAAATGTCCAGATAAGTGTTGAGGGTAGATAAATCCAAAATTGGTCTCCACGTGTTCCCCTTCTTTGGTACTAGGAACAGGCGAGAGTAAAATCCTAGGCCCACTTCTGGCATAGGGACCGGCTGTATGGCCCCTATTTGGAGTAACAGAGAAACTTGCTTGTGAGCCTCTATTCTTTGTTGAGGAGGAATGTCTGGCATGCCTTTGAAAGGAGGCAAGGTATGGAAATAAAACCTGTAACCGTGGTGTATGATATCCAATACCCATCTGTCTTGGGTAATTAAACTCCAATTTTCTTTGAAAAGTGCCAACCTTCCTCCCAAAGGTGCTGCCAGACGAGAAGGCTCTGGCAGCTGAAAAGGTAGGTCATTGGGTCTGTTTACGAAAGGACTGACCCCTGCCCTCACCCGAAGACTGTGCAGGAGAACTTCCTGTTCTAGGCCTGAAAGAGCCCTGAGCTCTGCCCCTACCACGTCTAGATCTACCCCTAGACTGTGAATCATAAGAAGGATACGTCCACCCCTTAGTAGGCCAATTTCTACTAAACTTTGGAGGCTGGACCTGCAAAAAAATCTTTAACAGTCTGCATAGACTTAGCCTTGTCTTCCATTTTCTTTAAAACCGCCTCAACAGGAGGACCAAACAACACATCAGATTGTAAAGGAGCATCTAAAATCCTTGTTTTAACATGTTCAGACAAATTTTGATCCCTTAGCCAGGCGTGCCTGCGAAGAACTGACCCAGTGGCAGCCACCCTAGACGAGGCCTGTACAGCATCAAAACCACATTGCAAAGAATGCTTACCCACCTGTTCAGAAACATGCACTAAATCTTGCAACTCTTTACAATCAATACCTACTGCCAGAGCATCAACCTTAGACTTTAATTGTGAAAGGAGATAGTTCTGGTATTTCAGCATGTGAAACTGGCAATTCAAAGCCCTCATAGCAAGAGTGGAAGAAGTATAAACCTTCTTTCCCCATCTATCCAAGGCCCTAGCCTCTTTGTCTGCAGGAACCGGATTCTTAACAACAGAAGCCTTAACACCTTTAGGCCCCTGACTAACAGTTTCTGGGTCAGCCCTAGGACTCTTAAAAAGAAACTTATGAGCTTCAGGCACCCTGTAATACCTATCCGGCTTAACAGGAGCAGGAGGCAAAGAATCAGGATTAAGAGAAGCTTCTGCAAAAACATCTTCTACTACATCCAAAACAGGAGGTATAGCCAAAGGCCTATGCTGGGGTAAAAACAAAAATTCCCTAAGCCTTTTCCTGGAATCAGAGAAGTCTTGACCTTCCCACTTAAAATGCTCCCTCATGGAATGAAGAGTTTCTGAAAAAGAAAAATCCTCAGGAGGAGAAGCAGAAGGAGTAGAATCATCCAGATCAGAATCAGAATAAGGAGAGTACTCCTGCAAGTCTTCAGCCAAAGACTCTGAAACATCCGAAGCCTGCTCAAAACCCCCAGCTCAGGCTCCAACCTAGGTCTCTTATCAGGAGGGGGCATAAAACCCCTAATTAAAGTAATCAAATCTTCTGCCATTTTAAGCATATGCTTCTTGGGCACAGTACCTGAAGAGCTAGGGGTAACACCAACTGAAGCCAAACCTGGCCTGCCCCTGGGAGAAGCCTTTGAAACAGAAGGAGAGGGCCTAGCCACCCTAGGAAGGGAGGGGAGTATAGTAACCTGAGAAGCCCCCTCAGCCTGACTTGCCTCCAGAGAGGCCACATCCTGCAATAATAAGGTCTCACCCTGGGAACACAAAGAAACCTCCGGCGGAGCCACCAGCTCCACCGACACCTCCAAAGAACCGGCGTCCGGTACAGACGGTTCTTCTAGCCTAGGCTTAACTGCCTTATCCTTGCGCTTCTTCGAAGAAGCGGGCGTCGGAGCATCCGACGGCATTTTATAATTACACCGCTTCCCAAAGACTAACCTTGCACAATCCAACCTTCTCTTTATAGTGCGTTTATTAAATCTAGCACAAGAGCGACAGCCAACAACGTCGTGCTCAGGCCCTAAGCAAGGAATACACAAAGTATGATAATCTCTATGCGGTATCTGTTTCCCACAAGAAATACAATTATTGACTTTTTCTGACATCCGGTAAATCACTGAGGCAAGAAAAAACTAAAATATTCCCCAACGGGGTACTTAGCCAACTTTGAACTCGGTCTGAAACTTCAAAGTTGAAAAATCTCAGAACGCCAACCGGCACTTGCAATGCTGCTTCTGCATCGGACCATGCGGCAAAAAAGACTGAGGATATGACGTCGGTCATGCGCATTTGTACCCTGACGTCCTGATGTCAGTCAAATGCGCCTTGACCGACGTCAGCCTTATACTTTGATATTCGGGCCGACCGAGGGCAGCGGACTACCCAAGTGTAAGGACTGCAGCAATGTGAGATGAAGAACATCCCTATACTACCACATCAGTATCAATACATGGTGCAACATCCAACACATCTCCCATTTCTAAAATAGGCTGTCCTCACTTATAAATAAAAAATAGTACTTGCATACCAACTTTTAATACTATACTAGTTGACTTATGGGTGGTTACAAATCTTCACAGTGACAGATGGGTAAAATAAACTTAATGGGTGACACTGTTAGTCTCCCAAAAGTAATGGGCGATTTGGATGAGATTTATTACGGCCTCTACAGCTATAACCTTATTAAATACATATGACCACCCCCCCATATACACATACTCTACAGCTGCATACTCCAGAATAAACAGATAGTGCACCACACCAGTGTGTCCAGCTTCTGAGCCTGTTAGTCTAACAACCACTGAGAATAAATACCAATGCAAACCAGGAAGCAATAAGGTGGATTTGACACTAACAACATTAACAGTTAATGTGCAACAACATACTTTATTATCATACAGGAAATTCCAACAGTTGTGGCTGCATGGAAGGGTTCTAAGCAGAGACTAAGTGGCAATACTGTGGACCCCCAAGCCCCTAAAGAGGATACCTTGATGGCTGGTCAAATGATACAGTAACAGCATACCTGTTATGTCTAATGATGTAGACCACCAACGCAACTTATAACTAAAGGTATGGCATCTGTGCCCAAGGAAGTTATTGTTCTACTGTATTCAGCATTCAGACCTATCATAGAGTACAATGCCCCCTTTGGTATGTACCTAACCAGGCATATCCAACAACTGGAACATCCACAGAGGTTCCTCACTAAAAGAATACAGGGTGTAAGTAAAATGTCCTGTGCAGACCTCCTCAAGGCCCTATCCCTGTAGTTGGTCTCCTACAGGCTTTTGAGAGGAGACCTATGCTTGGCATACAGGGCGCTGTCAGACCACACTCTGAAGGGCCTCCTGCATATCCCCAAAACAAACAGCACCAGAATTACCCGTTCTAAGGACTCATACCTTGCCTGTGATATAAAAAGGACCTGCTGGAGAGATAGGTATATATCCCAGAGACTACCCCCATCTATGGAATAGGCATGTGAAGCACAGTTTCTCCCCTAACCCAATTCAAGTGTAACTTGGACAATTGGATGCAAAACCGGAAATTCATCCCTGGTTTGGCACCTATGTCTCTAATGGACACAGGTAACCTGTAGATGGCTCCTTTCCTAGGCCTATGCTTACACTTATCAAGGGTATCAGAACTTGTCAGAGATTTGAGATGCATGGCTAGGCTTAAAAAGCCCCTTGTGACCATTAGCCTAGTAAACACCTATGAACCAAAGGAAGGTGTACTACATGCTCCAAGAACTGTTGTAGCAAACAAGGAGTTTTAAATCTCATGTCACAGATACCTTTAAATCCAGTATGCATTAGTGCAGCAAGAGCTCTCTACAAAAATAAAGCAGTTGTCTAGCTATGAACTGTTGTGCAATTTGTTATACTGCAATATAGCAAGGTTTCACTCAAGGGGGTTTAGACATCTGATTTACCTTTTAGTTTGTGGAACTGTCAACCTTTTTGACTAAAGTCCTAGCTCTTTCATTAAAACACTATTCTCAGCAAACTCCTTTGGTACCTCTCCTGGTTGGCAGGCCCTTTACCCACTAATGCTTTACATCCCTCTTTTCAGTAACCTTTCTCTGGCTGCTTCCACAAGCTCAGTTTCTGATAACAGAGCTAGTCTCTAGCTTTGCTGTCAGTGAATCAAGGCTCTTTACCAAACTGTGAATCATCTCAGAGATCATTTCACTACATTTTTCTGCAATAACTATATTACCCAGAAATTAATTTTGCATTTCTGTAAATATCTCCTTTTACTGAGGTTTTTAATAACTCAAAGTCAGGAGAAAATATGGCAAAAATTACAGACCTATTATATAAGCACTCAACAGCCCGATGGAATTTAAGCTGACTTTCCTTCTGTTGCTCAAATTAGTTAAACTGTCATTTTGTTTAGCTTCCATGTTACAAACAACGTTTTAAAGCACAATCTTTTAACCACAGTACATACATTTGTGTTGACTGTACAATAAATAATTTTTATTCTTGTTGTTCACTAGGTTCTATCACATGTGGTGTTAATACCTCAATAACCTTCTCCGTCATACCTGGTGTGATATGAACACTGCTTAATTTTTCATTATTAAGTTTGAAATGCATTTTGGCTCTCTATATCACTTGGATGTGCACTAGTGACACCTTCAGGTCTACACAACTGGTTACCAACATCTTGCTAGATTTCATTTTGTACTTCAAATACAAGTAATAGTTTAGTTTCCCAGCCTAAAGCTTTCACAGAACTTAATGATTATCTGACCAGGTACAAGTAATATTTTAGTTTCTCAGCCTAAAGCTTTCACAGAACGTAATGATTACCTGACCAGGTACAAGTAATATTTTAGTTTCCCAGCCTAAAGCTTTCACAGAACGTAATGATTATCTGACTGCTATGGTTGCAGTCTAAACTCAGTATCTGTACAGAAAACTTGATCGTTGTTTCAGAAAGAAACTTTTCTGTAATGATTTTTTTTCAGTTTCCTGATTGTTACAGTTCAGTACAGAAAACCTGACGTGATTGAGCAGTAACAATGCTAAACACTTCACTGTTGTTGAACTTGACTTATTGAACTTATTCAAATAACACAGAGTTTGTTCATAAGTCATAAAATCTAAATACAAAAGTGTAAACTTCTGGCATCTCTGCTTTCTTGCCTTGAATAAATACAAGTGTGTAAATAAAATGCAATGGTTATTTGACTAAACTGGATCTTGTGACCTTAGTATTTGTTGGACATTAAAGCTGTATCATATTAGTGACCTTTATTGGTAAAATGGGGCTCGTACCCCTAGGAAATAATATAATTAATAATATAAGTAGCATGTAATCAAAAAGTTAATTTAAACCTGACTAAATAGAGATGAGATTTGTTTAAATAGTTAAAGATTACTGGAGTAGTTTTTAAAAATTTTGAAAAAAGACCACGAATTGCTGATGGACTGTCAAGTTTGTAAATCTTATGCACTGTACAATATTAAATGATGCATTCAACTACATTAAGCTGTTGCATAACACAAGTAAGGGAATTCTGGGGCTGCGGGCAGCCTGTGGTGCTTTTCGCCTCTGTTCTGTGAGATAAAGTGCCTTTTGTAGCTGGGTATCATATAGAGGATCAGTAATGAACATCAAATGAAGTACATCCACACTATTGGTGACAAGACAAAGGATTTGAAGGAAAAAAGCAACAGCTGAAATTGCTTTCTGTGTTTGTCCTTTTTGGCATTTGACATAAAGGCCTGTAAGTTAGAGGCTAAGATAAAAATATCATTAAATTGCTTTAGTTATGGACAGCACTACAATTACCTCTACACAACAACCTTCATCTCAGTTCATCCATTCTTAAGGATACATATATCTAAACAAGCATATACACATGCACACACACATAGATGTATCTCTCTCTCTCTCTCTCTATATATATATATATATATATATATATATAAAATATAATATATATATATATATATATATATATATATATATATATATACACACACACACACACACACACATATATATGTACATAAATAAGTGTATGCAATACATACTTGACATGTATATGTGCATGTGTATGTTTATACACATCTAAACACGGGCACACACACACACACACACACACATATATATATATGTATATAAATAAGTGTATGTAATACATACTTGATATGTATATGCACGTGTATGTTTATACACATCTAAACACAGACACACACACACACACACACACACACACACACACACACACACACACACACACACACACACACACACACACTGGTGAGGATACCAGACCCTCTCAGAAGCTCATCATTAGTAACTTTTAGTTATGTACTTACCATAACTTCGGATGTATGGGATCCATCTCGCCTACATTCATAACTGATGGGCTCAGAGCCGATCCATCAGCTCCGACTCGGCCAACTAGTTCACTAGAACGAAGTCTCTTATTGGCTGGGCTACTCCCTATCCCAGGATGCACTACACCTGCTTCCCCAGATCTTGTTTGTTCGCTTTCATACATACATGCAAACACAGAAAAAATAGTAGTCACTATAACCAACTAAAGTTCTTCAAGAGAAGATCTCCAAATGGAACTACATCTCCTCTAAATCCCAATGGAAGGGGGAAGGAGGGTGGGTACGTATGAATGTAGGCGAGATGGATCCCATACATCCGAAGTTATGGTAAGTACATAACTAAAAGATGTAATGGGATCCTATCTCGCCTACATTCATAACTGATGGGACAGCGTCCCTAGCACCTAAATCCCGGGTGGCTCATTGGAAAACACTCCTGAGAACTGTGGAACCAAAGGAAGCCCTGCCTCGAGACACCACATCCAATTTGTAATGAGAAATGAAAGTGTGCGGAGAAGTCCAGATAGCCGCAGCACAAATATCATCTATTGATAATTTGGAGTGAAAAGCTACAGAAGTAGCTATTGCCCTGGTAGAATGAGCCTTGACTGGAAAGGGAAGCTCTTTGTTAGCCTGTGAATAAATGAAAGAGATACAATCTTTAATCCATTTAGCTATGGAGGTTTTAGCTACTGGTTGACCCAATTTGTTTATTGCAAAGGAAACAAACAGTTGATTTGATTTCCGCGTCTGAGCGGTTCTATTCAAATAAAACGCAGTTGTCTATGGACGCCCAATTGATGAAAGATATATTCTGCGTTATTAGAGAACTCTGGAAAAATACAGGGAGCTCTATAGTTTGTTGAATACAGAAAGAAGAAGCTACCTTTGGTAAAAGGAGGGATTTAATTTCAAGGACACTCTATGTTTGTGAAAAATCAAATAGGGAGGATCAGAACAAAGAGCTTGAAGTTCTGAAACCCGCCTGGCAGTTATGGCCACTAAAAAGGCCGTTTTCCAGGACAGAAATTTCAAATCGCAGGTAGCAGCTGGTTCGAAAGGGCGGGCAGTTAAGGCAGCAAGAACCATATTTAGGTCCCAAGGGGGGACAGGGTGAGATACTGGAGGCCTAAGGAGCCATGCTCCTTTAAGGAAAGCCTTACAAAGTTTGTGAGACATCAATGAAGGTTCAAAAGAAGAATGAAAATTAGAGATAGCCGCTAGCTGAACCTTAATCGTGGAAACTGAAGAGCCCAACTGAAAAAGAGAGGCCAAGAAATTCAGAACCTCCGATACTGGGGCAGTAAGGGGGTCTATACCTCGTTGCTGAGCCCAGAAGGCGAACCTTTTCCACTTGCTGGAATAAAGTTTGATAGTGGAAGGTTTATGAGAAGAAGACAATATGTGGATCACCTCTGGAGAAAGGGAATTGTCTCGGACTAAGGATGGAAGTGGAGTAACCATGCCGCCAACTTCAATGACCTGAGAGACGGGTGAAGTCGTCCTGACTGATGAGTCAACAGGTCCGGCACTGGGTCCAAAAACCATGGACCTTCTATCGCATGCCTCTGTAGGAAAGGAAACCAAACTTGACGAGGCCAGTGCGGGGCAATCAAAATCATCTCACTCTCCAGGTAAATGGCCTTCTGTATCACCCTCGGTAGGAGGGGAACCGGAGGAAGGCATAAAGAAGACCGGGGCCAAATGTGGGTCAGAGCGTCCCTGGGAATCTGTCCCTGGGAGGGATCAGCGTGAAGAACTCTCTGCACTGCATTGTGGGGGCTGGCAAACAGGTCGCAGCAAGGGAGGCCCCATTTGGCGAAGACTTTCGCAGCCACTCTCTGGTTGAGGGACCACTCGTGGGGTAACAGAATGGTCCTGCTTAATCTGTCCGCAATCACATTGGATTTCCCCGGTATGTGCATTGCCATTAGAAAGCGGTTGGTAGCTACCGCCCAGTGCCAAAGTCTCATGGCTTCTCTGCACAGTGGGTAAGACCTGGTTCCACCTTGCTTGTTTATATACCAAACCACCGACATGTTGTCGGATAGGATAGCAATCGGACCTTGCGGGAGAGCGTGATGGAGAGCTTGAAGTATCAAAAGAACCGCTCTCATCTCCAGGATATTGATATGCAAATGCGTTTCCTGGATTTGCCATGTGCCTTGGACCGACCTGTCCAGGTAATGACCCCCCCCCCACCCTACCTGGGAGGCGTCCGTGGTCACATTGGCAACAAGGGGTTGAGGAATAAAGGGTCACCCCTGGTCGAGATTGGATTGGAGGAGCCACCAACGCCGATCCCGACGGCAACTCTCCGTGATCATGACTAAATGGTTCAAGGGGAGTTCCTGATAGGACCATTGAACAGATAGGAGCCATTGCAAAATTCGCATGTGAAGTCTGGCTAAGGGGACTAAGAGTATAGTTGACGCCATCGAGCCCAACAGTTGTAGAATCAGATGGGCCGGAGCTCTTGATAGGGGGAGACAGGATTTGACTTGGTTTTGCAGAACCTGAATTCTTGCTGCCGGTAAGAAGGCGCGCATCCTTTTTGTATCTAAGTCTGCGCCTATAAAAGTAATACGCTGAGATGGCTGTAGTACAGATTTTTGCCAATTGAACGTAATCCCCAAGAAACGGCCCAAGGTGAACGTGGCGTTGAGCGCCTGAAATAGTAGATGCTCGGAGGTGGCAGTAAGGAGCCAGTCGTCCAGATATGGAAACACTTGGAATCCTAGACTCCTCAGGTGAGCAGTCACCATTGCCAGACACTTGGTGAACACCCTGGGGGCTGTGGTGAGACCAAAGGGCAGTGCTCGGAATTGGAAATGACTGACTCCGAGGCGTAAGCATAAGTGTCTCCTGGACTCTTGAGCTATCAGAATGTGATAGTAAGCGTCCTGGAGATCTATGGAGCACATCCATGCATCCTTCTCCAGCAATGGAAGAATGGATTGAAGGGTGACCATTCGGAATTTGGACTTTTCCACAAAACGATTCAATGAACTGAGGTCCAAAATTGCCTGAAGTCCCCTGTCTTTTTTGGCACCAAAAATAATCTTGAGTAAGTTCCTGATCCGATCTGGTCGGTGGGGACAGGCTGGATGGCTCCTTTTTCTAGCAGCTTTGAAACCTCTATTGCTGCCTGATCCCGCTGACTGGGTGGCACGTCCGGAATTTCCCTTAAGGAAAGGGGGGGTTTGTTGAAGGGAATGAGATAGCCTCCGGTAATAATCCGAAGCACCCACTGATCGCTTGTAATAGATTCCCAAGCTTGTGGGTGCTCCGCAAACCGACCCCCGACTGGCTCCGGAGCTGCACAGTTGGGCAACAACTCAGGGACGCTGGTTGTAGGAAGAACCACGAAAGGAATCGCGGTCTCCAGAATTACGGGGACCTCTGCCGCCTCTGGGGCGGCGTCTTCCTGAATCCCCCCCCCACTGCCTCTGGAGGGGGAATCACTGGGTGGAGTAGGGAAAGACCTCTGAGATTTTCTGAACCACATTTTCCCTCCTCTCTGGACCTTGGGGTAAGGCCTAAGAAAAGCGGGCCTCAACGGCAGTCAAGGTCTTGCCCTCCTGCTCGCACCGAGTTAGTGTGTCCTTCACCTTGGGTCCAAACAAAGATGACCCATCAAAGGGGGCGTCGGCGAAGGAAGACTTGAAGGCCTCCGCAAATGAACACAAGCGTAACCAGGCATGTCTCCTGAGGGCAACGCCTGTTCCCGCTGCTCTACTCGCCCCTTCGGCCGCATACGAAATAAGCCTCATGGACGAGTTTACGATGGAGAACAAGGTAGTCATCTGAGCGTCAACAGTAGGGGCTAGCGCCTATGGTAGATTACCAGTGAGGGAGTCACTTAGCTCTTTAAGGAGGTCCCTTTGGAGCCTGGTAAAATGACATAAATAGTTCAGCGACCGTAAGGTAAAGGCCGCTGAAGACAGGGTACGCTTCCCGTACCTATCCATGCTCCTGGAATCCTTATTAGGAGGGTGGATGGACGTTGAAGCCTCTGCCACGTCCTGCTGTGTGGCAGAAGCCACCACCATAGCATCTACGGGAACACCTTTCGTCAGAAATTCCTTCTGGGGGGGGGCTGAAAGAAACTTATTAGGTCTCGCAGGCACCGGTTCCACAGAATCAGGATGTTCCCACCCTTGAGAAACCAAATCAAGGAGTTCATCAAGGGCGGAGACGCCCAGGCGGCGGAGGGCTGGGCCCGGAAGGCCTTGAGGAAGACTGACTCCTCAGCTGAAGGGGTTTTGGCCTGCCAATCTCCTCTCTGTCTCAGAATCTCCAGGATATCTGAGAAAGAGATATCATCCGAAGATGATTTGGGGGACCCTTCCGCGTCATCGAGGTCAGTATCCGATGTAACAGACTCATCTTGGGAGTCCACGTGCTTCCTCTTGCACAATTTCTTCCGTGGGGGCTCGTCCGAAGCAGTTTCGGACGGACCCCCCGGAAGAAGGGAACCCCCGATGGGGGTATCCTCAGGCCCTGGGGCCCCGCTGCCGGGGGACTGCAACACAGCAGAAGCACCAGTCTCCAGGTCTAGGGACGGTGAGGTAGAAGCCTGCTGAGCCGGCAAGGGCATGGCCAGCGCGCTCCTCATGGCCTCAAAGGCCGGACCTCCAGACTCCATGGAGATCACTGGTCTAGAGGCCACGATGGCACTGGGAATTCCAGCAGCCGATGCTCCGAGGGGAAGACTAGGCACCGAGGCACCCAGCCCC
Source organism: Protopterus annectens (assembly GCF_019279795.1). Classification (NCBI taxonomy): domain Eukaryota; kingdom Metazoa; phylum Chordata; order Ceratodontiformes; family Protopteridae; genus Protopterus; species Protopterus annectens. The sequence continues at coordinate 1,081,519,389 of NC_056733.1, read as the reverse complement.
AAAGTGTTCCCCTCGGGCCCGGCTGAGGAAGTCCCAGTACCAAACCCTGAACCCGAGGACAGGGTAGGAATCATAGTCGGTGCCGACAGACCTCGAAGGGGTCTCTGTTCCGACCGTATGGCTCCGCATTGCTCCACCATCACCGACTCCAACGGCTCCGAGGAGGTTGGAGGAGGAATCGAATGTTTCGGAGGGGGGATCGGCTCCGAAGCCAACTGGGCTGGAGCCGAGACCATTTGAGCAAAAACTGGAGACTGGAAAAGCCTCTGTATCACCCTATCCAGATCCGAATCAGACAGTTTCGATGATTTAGAGGAGGTAGACAGACGAGAAGACTTTCCTCTCGGCTCCGAGAGTGTAGGGGACTGGCTCCGAAAAGGCTCCAACACTGTCGGCGCCGGTTCCACCACAGCATGGACCACCATCGGCGCCGAAGGAGCTTTCTTCGGAGCCGAGGGGGAAGAGTCTGAGCTGCACACCTCCACCGGCTCCGAAACCATTGGAACCGATGGAGGTGATTCGCCTCTCGATACACCAACCTGCGGCTCCGAAACTAATGGAGCGGAGGAAAGAAGCATCGAGGCAGACCCTTCGACCCTCGGCCCCGAAGTCAGTGTAGCCGAGGAAGAAGAGGTCGACTTTTGCTTTTTAGCAGTCGGTTCCGACGGACTTGTCGGAGCCGACGATCTTTTCTTTTTAGAGGTAACAGGAGAATCTCAAGCCTCCTCAAAAGAGGGCTTAATAAGACCCTTCAAGATCAGTTTATTTTTGCGCTCTTGAAGAACCCTAGAGGAGAAAGCATGACATACACTACATGTCTCCTGTAGATGTTTAGGCCCCAAACAATACACGCATATCGAATGACTGTCTGTAATAGACATTTTGTAATTGCACCGAGTGCATTGTTTAAATCCTGACTTCTGCTCTTTGGACATATTGAACAGTATGAAAAGCAGTCTAATACGAAAAGGTTAGCGCCAACTGTAGAGCGCGAGAAACAAGGCACGAGCTCTTGAGAGGGAGATTTACCTCACAAGAGAACACAGTAAACACACACACAACACCACAAAAACAACGGGCAAAAGCCCTCTAATTTAAACGGGCTTTGCCCGAAGAAAAAATAATAATAACACAAACTCTCAAAAGTAGGGCAAAGGCCCTCTAACTTAAACGGGCCTTGCCCGACAGCGAAATAAAGTACCAGTAAATCACTTTACACACAAAAAAGTTATCAAACACACAATCAACAGAGAGTAGCTGTTAAAACAGCTGTTTTTATCAATATTCAGAGGAAAAACCCCAAGGTCAAAGACCAGTAAAAGGTAAAAGAAACCACTTAGCTCCAGCCAAGTCGAGACCACGTCCAGCTTGTAAAGCGGCAAACGAGATCTGGAGAAGCAAGTGTAGTGCATCCTGGGATAGGGAGTAGCCCAGCCAATAAGAGACTTCGTTCTAGTGAACTAGTTGGCCGAGTCGGAGCCGATGGATCGGCTCCGAGCCCATCAGTTATGAATGTAGGCGAGATAGGATCCCATTCCATCATACAGTTAAGGCTTACTGACAGCACTTCTAATTCAAAAGCAGAGCACAACACATGAATTTGGTTAAATGGTATTCATTTAATTAGTATTTGCCACAACAGGGCAAATGAAGCACGGCTATAGTAGGCAGCCTACTCAGTGTCACACAGTAACATATAACATAACCCAGGCTGTTCCAAGTTCTCCTACTTTTCATAAATCTTTTTTTTAAAGATAAATGTTCAGAAAACACACAATGAAGAACGCAGCCTCACCTCTGTCTCTTTTCTTCATCTTTTTGTTGCGTGTCCCTTGACGGAGGTATGACAAAATTTGGGTTAACTTGCTGATTACGATATCATTTGTGGTTAGAGTTGTCTGAGCCTAAAACGTCAAATGTGAAAAGAATCAATTGAATGTCATCACATCCATTTCCATTGGGTATATGAACGCAAATATAAGCACATAGTTAAGCATGTAATGGGTGTTCCACGACTGCACACACACTTATTTCATCACGTGACATAATTTAACAAAGACTAGAAGGCCTACGACAAAATTATAAAAACTACTTAATTGAAATAAGTTAAAAATTAAACTGCACAGAAGTTGATTTGCAATGGAAAGGATTTCTTCTATTCTGAGTCTACATAAATTGGGACAGACCTTATATGCATATTAGACACAAATTTGGACAAGGAGGAAATCACACCGTTTCAAGCAAATACCTAAAGGGAGGAGGAATCATTTTTTAAGCTCCTCCTGCAAAGATTCCACATGTTAGTGTTCTCTTCAAATTACATTTACCATTACCAAGTATAGTCTTTGGGGGCAAAACCACTGCCTTAAATTATTTACTGCTGTAACGTTTTTTTTTTTTTTTTTTTTTTTTTTATAGCAACTGCTAATGCTCAGCTTTGTAATCATTATTATTTAACATGAAATAAGAATGTGAAATCATGAACTATGCTATATTAGGACCTGTAACTATTAACTTTAGTACTACCGGGTATAATGTCATTTGATCACTTAGGTTAAATTTTGTGATTTTTAGTACAATTCAGTGGTACCTTTTCAATAATAGCTGGCCAAAACTGCTAACAAAACAAAGATATATCAAGAACTGCATGACATGTACACACGATGGAAGTGGGGTTAAGAAGAAGCAATCCTCCAGCTAAGTACATGTCCTAGATTATAAATACTTGGGTAGACTCCTGCTTCACTAAATCTTAGAATGGGCAACTGTCACATGCTCATTTGAATTTAACAGATCTGGAGTTCTTACCAAGAGGCAGCAGAACATTTTGATTTTTATCAAGACTTTACATTTATTAAAATAGTTCAACATTGCTTGCATAGTTTACATCACATGGAAACTACCAAACTGGTTCATAGTCACATATGGATTAATTTCTCACTGGGGAGGGTCTTGGCCAAAGATTCATCTCCCCCCACCACCACATACTGCCAAACACCAATACAATCTCCAGGTGCAAAAAGCAGGACTCCCAAATGCGAAGCATTCATGGTCTAAGTTCATAATGAGACTTCTACTGAACTACATCCTTTCTGGACTTTGTTACTAAGACACAGCATTTATTCACTACAGACCTGGAGTTTAATGGCAGCTTGTTTCCCACCTTTCCTGTAACCAGTCTAGTCCAGATACAGATTTGCTGTATCCAGGACTGTATCCAGGACTGCTTGCAAGCTTCTGAGCCCCCACAAGCATTTCTGTGTTGGAGGGAAGCCTTCTAGCTTATCAGTGGGAGTGATAAGCACTAGGTAGCCTATCTACCACAGGAGTGGTTTCTGTCCCAGAAATTTTAGTTCATTGGCAGTTTGGGCAATTTTTCCATCTCTTTCAACTTTCTGGTTTAAAAGCCTGCGTTTGCGCTCGTTTCCCACCTTTTCTGTAACTAGTCTAGTCCTGATACAGATTTGCTGTATCCAGGATGGTTTGCAAGCTTCTGAGCCCCCCCCCCCCCAAGCCTTTCTGTGTTGGAGGGAAGCCTGTTAGCTTATCAGTGGGAGTGATAAGCACTAAGTAGCCTATCTACCACAAGATCCAAGTACAGATTCTTAGTTTTAGCACTTGAATTTGCTTATTTGTGCTCAGCACTTGTTCAAAACTTGTTGTTAGCACTAAATAAACTACACATTACTACAGCACTCAACCTTCCTCTTTGTACTTACTTTCCTCACTTGCTTAGAGAAAAAACAGCTCTTATACTCACTTTCCTCACTTGTCTAGAGGAAAGTAGTTTTTTATTCAGGCATGTCCAAGGGTCAGCTCCCAGTGTTCTCTCCTGTCTATCTGATGAATCTGGGCATCTTGACGCAATGTAGCAATTGCCTCATGTACACAGACAATCCGCTCCTCCTACCACCCAACACCACAACCTGTGAGAGATGCACTTATCTAGCCAAACTGGAGGTAAAACTCTCTCCAACCAAGACTGAGTTTGAAAGTGAGTATAAGAGCTGTCTCATCTTTTGTGACGTCAGGTAGTCAGGGGTATAAAGCATGCAGCAGATGCCATTACATCAGTTTTTATTGCCCCAGATGTCAGGTGCCTCCCTTAATGGGAAGCCATTAAAAAAAAAATTATATATATATATATATATATATATATATATATATATATATATATATATATACACATACATACACAAATACACACACAAGGTTATACCTCCAACAAAAAAAAACAAATTCACCAAAAAGTATAGTAAAGGAGAATAGAGGTATAACCAAATGAAGTCAGGGGGCTGGAGGGAGGGTAACCAGGACTGCAACAGTGAATACACTCGAACATCTACAGTTATGGTAAGTGTATACAACTGTACACTTACCATAAATGTAGATGTTTGAGTGTACAGTTGTGTACACAAATGTACTATGTTCTTCGTGTTTCACTGTTGCAGTCATCACATTGGGTAGATTCCCAAAGCTAAGGATGGGAGGAGGAATTTAGATAGCATTAGGACCAGCTATAAGGCCCTGCAAGACTGCAGTGGCAAAGCCAGCTCTGGATTTAGAGAAAATTGGCAAATTGTAATGCTTGATGAAAGTATGTACAGAACTCCAGGTAGCAGCTTCTACGATGTCTCTGGTAGGAACACCTCTTAGAACGGCTGTAGAGGTAGATGCAGTCCTGGTTGAATGGGGTCTAATCCCCTGTGGGATAGGTTTTACATGTTGCTTATAGTAGAAATGAATGCAATAAACTATCCATTTAGAAATGGTTTGCTTTGAAACAGCCTTCCCCCTCTGCCCCTTCAGCAAATGCCACCAGCAGTTGTTAAGATTTCCTTTAATCCTGTCCAAGTAAAATCTAAGTTGTCTGTGCACATCTAGGGAGTGCAGTATCCGTTCCCCTTTGTTCTGTGGATTAGAAAGAAGGTTGGCAAATAAATGGACCGATTAAGAGTCGCACTGGATACCACCTTGGGCATGAAAGAGAGATTGGTCCTGAGGGACACCCTGTCCGCATGAAAGATGATGAAAGGCTCCACTGCCATAAGGGCCTGTAATTCAGATACCCTTCTTGTTGAAGTGATTGTTAAAAGGAAAACTGTTTTCCAAGAAAGGAATTTTAACTCTGCAGTTGCAGCTGGCTCAAAAGGAGGAAGAGTGAGTTTTCCCAATACAAAATTAAGGTCCCAGGCTTTAGATGGGGCTCTCCTGGGTGGTCTTAAGTTTTTGGCACCTCTGAGGAACTGCTTGAGCAGTGTGTGAGAAAAGAGGGGTGGTTCTGTGTTGTAATGAGCTGAAATGGCTGAGGTGTGAATTTTGATGGAGGAAAAGGAAAGGCCCTTGTGAAGCATCTCAGTTAAGTATTGAAGAATCTCCGGTAAATTGGGCGCTGCTGTGGCCATCCCTTGAGTTTGGTTCCAGGCACAGAATCTTTTCCATTTTTCAGCATAAGATTTTCTAGTACTAGGCCTCCTTGCCTCCAAAATGACATCCAACATTTGTTTACTGAGGGATGGTAACAGAGAGATTAGGTAATTAGCCAGGCTGCCAGGTTCAGGGTTTGAAGCTGGGGGTGCAGAATCTGGCTCTCCTGCTGAGACAGCAGGGTAGGGGTCTGAGTTAGGTGCCATGGGGCCAGCTGTGATGCACTGCGCAGGAGGGGGCAACAGTGTTGGCATGGCCAGTCTAGTGCAATCAGTATCATCCTTGATCTTTAGTAGTACTTTGGAGAGTAGAGGCAGAGGAGGAAAGGCATAAACTGATAGATTTTTCCAGCTGAAGGACAGAGCATCCACTTTCCAAGTTTGTTTGTGGGGAGTCCTTCTTCAGAAATTGTCCAATTGGTAGTTCTGGGGGAGGCAAACAGATCTATATCTGGGATCCCCAATTTGTTGATCAACATGTTGAAAATCTTAGGTTCCAGTTTCCACTCGTGTAGGTCCGTGAGATTTCTGCTTAGTTCGTCTGCCAGTGTATTTAGTTTTCCTGGCAGGAATTGAGCCTGTAGATGCACTCGGTAGCTCAAGGCTGTGTTCCACAGAGCCATGGCTAGTCTGCAGAGGAGGGTAAGAATGGGTACTCCCTGCTTGTTTATGTACCACATAACAGTGGTGTTGTCAGTCTTTACCATTAATGTCCTGGAAGAATGTGGTCCTTGAAGGCGAGCATTCTGTACAGCTAACATTTCTTTTTGATTGATTTGCAGGTGCATTTGACTTGGGTTCCATTTGCCCTGAATGCACTTCCCTGCCAGGTGAGCCCCCCATGCATATTCTGATGCATCTGTTAGGGTTTGGACGGCAGGGGGTAGAGTGAATGGTAGCCCCTTGTTTTGGTAGGCAAGGTATGATATCAATCATTGCTTCTAGATCATGAGAATGTTGACACCATAGGCTTTTTAGATACCGTTGTAGTTTCCTCATATGCAGTCTTGCATATTGAATTAGTAGAATGCACGAGGCCATGAACCCCAAGGCTTGTAGTGTTTGCCTTGCAGATGGCAGGGTTTTTGTGGCCACTAGTTTGAAGCTGTTTGTTTCTCTGGCGTGAGGAAAGCCATCTAGGAAGTTGTGTTCAAGCTTGCTCCCAGGAATATAATTTGTTGATTTGTTGAAAAGGTATCAGATGTGATTTCTTTTAATTTATGGTGTACCCCAGACAAGTTAACACCTTTTGTACAAATGCCAGATGATTCAGAAGTATGTCCCGGCTTTCTGCCTGAATTAGACAATCATCCAGGTATAGGTATATTTGAATATTTCTTTGCCTGCAAAATGCAATGACTGGAGCTAGGCACTTTGCTTATCTACTGCACCCAGGGTATTCACAAAGGGCATTGCAAGAACTGATAGTGCATGCAGCCTGCTTTGAAGCGTAGGTATTTTCTGCAAGATTCCCTGATTGAGATGTGCAGGTCGGCTTCCTCTAAATCCAGTGTTGCCAACCAGGCATCTTTGCCTATCATGGGAAGCAACTGATGAAGAGCTAGCATCTTGAATTTTGTAATCACCAAAAAGGTGTTTAGGATAGACAGGTCCAGGATAGGATGCCATGAGTTGTCTTTTCTGGGTACCAGGGAAAGTCTTGAGTAGAAACAGTGTCCCTTTTCCTCTTCTGACACATTCTGAACAGCCTTTAATCTTAAGAGAGATAAGATACTTGCTTTTGAGCCTCTGCCCACTGATTTGGGGGTAGATCTGGCCAACCGTTTGGGGTTATTAACGTGTGGAAGTGAAATCTGTATCATTGGGAAATTATGCTTAAAACCCATTTGTCCTGGGTAATGAGCTTCCAGTTTTTTGATTGCAGAGCAATCTTTCCCCCTAAAAGAGCAGTCAGTTGAGAAGTGCTTGGAAGTTTTAAAGTTAAGTCATTGAGACAGCTTACCATAGGGGGAGTCTTACTACTCCCTGATTTGGAAGTGGGAGCCCCCACTGCTTAGTCCTGTGTGTACCCTGGGACTGAAGTCTGGGTGTTCTGCTGGTTCTGGGTTTGAACTGAGAAGGCATGGAAGAGGCAGGAAAGGACCAATTTTTTGAGGGCCAATGGCTACTAAATCTAGGAGGCTGCACCTGTAAGAAATCTTTAACAGTTTGCATAGATTTAGCTTTTTCCTCCATCTTTATAAGAACAATTTCTGCTTTGTCGCCAAACAGGCGGTCCTGATTTAAGGGACCATCCAGCAATTTAGTTTTAACATGATTTGGCAAAGATTGCTCCTTAAGCCAAGCATGCCTTCTAAGTACAGACCCGGTGACAGCAGCCCTGCAAGATGCCTCTAGTGAATCAAAACCACACTGCAATGTATGTTTTCCAACCTGTTCAGCAGAATGTATTAAATCCTGTAAATACTTATTTTCAGCACAATCAGGAATCAACATCATTTTCTGTTTAAGCAATCCAATAATATGCTGCTGATACTTTAACAAAAGAAACTGGTAATTTAAGACCCTGATGGCCAAGGTTGCAGAGGTGTATACCTTATTACCCCATCTATCCAGGGCCCTGGAATCTTTATCAGAGGGGGTAGGATTTTTGGCAGTAGTAGCCTTAATGCCCTTGCGTCCCTGTGAAACGGTCTCAGGATCCGCAGTAGGATTTTTAAAAAGGAACTTGTAAGAATCAGGAACCCTGTAATATCTATCAGGTTTTCTGGGAGCAGGAGGTAGAGAGTCAGGGGCCAAGCTAGATTCCGAAAAGGCATCGTCAACAATGTCCAGCACAGGAGGAATAGCTAAAGGCCTGTGTTGGGGCAGGAGTAAGAAATCTCTAAGCCTCTTTTTAGAATTAGATTAATCCTGGCTTTCCCAGTGAAAATGCTCCCTAACAGTATGCAAGGTTTCACCAAAAGAAAAAATCCTCTGGGGAGAAGCAGAGGGAATAAAGTCCTCTGCATCAGAATCCTCATAGGTAGACAAGGGTAAATCCTGGTCATCAGTGGAGACAGAAATTTCAGAATCCTGGTCAGAAGTATCATAAGCAAATTCAGTCCTAGGTCTCTTAGAGGGGGAAGGTTGGCTTCCCCTGATTAAAGTAACAAGGCCTTCAGCCATTCTTATTTGTTTTTTAGGCATAGAGGCCTGACCATGCGGTCTTGGCGTCAGTTTCCTAGGCATGGTTCGAGTTTTAGGTCTAGAAGAAGAAGATGGCATTGGTTTAATACGCAAGTCAGTAGGCCTAAATACACATTCAGGTGGGGGTGCCCGCACAGCGGCTCCGGACCCATCAAAGGTAGAGACATCCACAGGTTCCACAGCTGAAGCATCTTGCGGCATACCGGACTCCAAATGGGTCTCAGTAGAGGCCTGCGAATCTGAAGTAGCGGTTATGAGGGGCTGCGAAAGTGCCTCAGTGAGTGCCGGCGAACTGGCGACTAGCTTAGGAGAAGCGTCGTTGGCAGCTTTGGACCTAGGAGTCCTGTCTCTGTCTTTATCTTTGCTTTTTTTTTGGAATGTCAGTAGTCGGGTGGGTTACTGAAGATATATCCGGATAATTGAACTGAGTACCAAAATATTTAGAAGCGAAACTGTACTGACGACGAATAGTTTGTGGTTTAAATAAGGCACAAAACCAACAGCGAGGTACGTCGTGGTCAGGGCCTAGGCAAGGAATACAGTACGAATAACAATCTTTATGAGGTATTTGCTTACCACAAGAAATACAATTATTGACTTTTACTGACATCGGTTTAGTGCAAGAAAAAGTTTCCCCAACAGGGTACTTAGCTTTAGTTGAAGACTTCAGTTCTGAAACTCGAAAACGGAAATTTCAGGAGTCGGCCAACCGGCACTTTCAAACTGCTTCTGCTTTGGGCACTGCATGGCAAGAAAGACCGATGTAATGGTGTCAGCTGCATGCTTTATACCCCTGGCTACCTGACCGACGCAGGAACCAAGACTTTGATAATCAGGCTGACTGAGGGCTACTGCAAACAGATAACCCAAAATGTGATGACTGCAAAGTACAGTTGTGTACACCTACCATAAATGTAGATGTTCGAGTGTCTTCACTGTTGCAGTCATAACTGTAGGGTGCTCCTGCCGGCAGGCAGCCCGAGGTCGGCCAGAATCCCAAAGTCTGGGTCCGGCGTCGGCTGTACAAGCCAGTACCCTGACGTCAATACGCTCTGGTACATAGCCCTCAGCCGACGCCATCTTCTCCAGCCTTTCTTGCCCTAGATGTCAGAATTTCCCAAAAATCATAAATGAATCCAACAAGGAAACACAAATACACCACAAAAGAGAGAAAAAGAGGGGTTAGGACGGAGGGAAACACCGACTGCAACAGTGAAGACACTCGAACATCTACATTTATGGTAGGTGTACACAACTGTACTATGTTCATCGTGTTTCACTGTTGCAGTCATAACTGTAGGGTGGAATCCCAAAGCAGTGAAAAAAGGGAGGAGGTCTAGACAGAAGAAGGGGCAGCAACAAGACCCTGCAAAACAGCAGAGGCAAAGCCTGCCCTGGTCTTAGAATACAAAGGGAGATTATAGTGCTTGGAAAAAGTATGCACAGAACTCCAAGTGGCAGCTTCCAAGATATCCTTGGTAGGAACTCCCCTGAGAAAAGCTGTAGAAGTAGCAGCTGCTCTAGTAGAATGACTTCTCACTGTACCTGGAAACTGTTGCCCATGATGAGTGTAACAAAATCTTATTCCATAAGAAATCCATTTGGAAATAGTTTGTTTGGAAATAGCCTTTCCAAGAGAACTGGAGGCAAAAGAAACAAACAATTGGTCAGATTTTCTGAACTCTTTAGTCTTGTCCAAATAAAATCGTAACTGTCTGTGCACGTCCAAGGAATGCAAAATCCTTTCCCCTTTATTCTGAGGATTAGGAAAGAAGGTAGGAAGGTGAATTGTTTGATTTAAAGCCACTTTCAAAATCACCTTAGGCATGAAAGTAGGATTGGTCCTCAAGGATACTCTGTCCTGGTGGAAAATAAGGTATGGTTCCACAGCCATGAGAGCTTGCAACTCTGAGACCCTTCTGGCAGAAGTCAAAGCTAACAAAAGAACTGTCTTCCAAGATAAAAACTTAATATCTGAAGATGCAGCAGGCTCAAAAGGAGGCAAAGTAAGTTTTTCCAAAACATAATTAAGATCCCAAGCAGGAATAGGAGGGGTCCTGGGAGGCCTTAAATTCTTAGCCCCTCTCAAGAATTGTCTCACCAAAGGATGAGAAAAACAGGGGGATCAGTATTGAAATGAGCAGAAATAGCAGAAGCATGAATCTTAATGGAAGAAAAGGAAAGTCCATTAGACAAAAGATCCAAAAGGTAAAGCAAAATAGAAGAGAGATCAGGTACCAGAGGGTCCAAGCCTCGGTCCTGCATCCAAATGCAAAATCTCTTCCATTTAGAGGCATAGGATTTCCTAGTGCTAGGGCGTCTAGCTTCCAAAAGAACATCCAAAACTTGTTTGGGAAGACTAGAAGAAATCAAATTCCTTTGAAGAGCCAAGCTGCCAGGCAAAGGGTCTTGAGATTGGAATGTAGCAACTGACCCTGATGCTGGGACAGAAGAGAAGGGTTCAGAGGGAGAATCCAAGGAGGCTCCAAGAACAGGTGCTTTAAAGTTGGATACCAAAACTGTCGAGGCCAATTTGGAGCAATCAAGATGAGGAACTTGGGCTTGTCCTGTTTTATCTTTAGTAATACCGAGGAAGTAGAGGAAGAGGACGGAAGGCATATCCCGAAAGGTTTCTCCAGCTGAAGGACAGGGCATCCACTTTCCAAGCTGCTTTGTGGAATGACCTGGTGCAAAAGTGAGGCAGCTGATGATTGAGATGGGATGCAAACAGATATATCTGGGGGCATCCCCAAACTGCAGTAATCCTGTCGAATAAGTTGGTGTCTAGCATCCATTCGTGAGGATCCAAAATGTTCCTGCTCAGGCTGTCTGCTAAGAGATTCTGTTCTCCTGGTATGAATTGGGCCTGGAGATGTAGATTCAGATTTAGAGCTATGTCCCATAAAGCCATAGCTAGTCTGCAAAGGGGGTACGAATGAGAACCCCCCTGCTTGTTTATGTACCACATGACTGTGGTGTTGTCTGTGTAAATCAAAAGAGGCCCTGGATGCAAAAGGTTCTTGAAGGCTAGAAGAGCATTTTGAACTGCCAACATTTCCTTCAGATTGATGTGCCAGTGAAGATGATCCTTTGTCCAGGTTCCCTGCTGGCAATTGCCCAGAAAATGTGCTCCCCAAGCATAATCCAAGGCATCCGTGGTTATGATTTGAGAAGGTTGAGGAAGACGGAAAGGCTTTCCTTCGTTTAAAGCACACACCCTGGACCACCAAAGGAACTCCTTCTGGAGGCAGGGGATCAGAGGAATCAAGAGTGTCCAGATCGTGGTAATGCTGCGACCATACACTTTTCAGATACCATTGAAGCTTTCTCATATTGAGCCTTGCATTTGGAATCAACAGAATGCAGGAAGCCATGTAGCCCAGTGCCTGCAGGAATTTCCTTGCAGTGAGCTGAGGTAGAGTTGCCAAAGTCTTGAAAATTGAAGCCAGCTGTATTTGTTTTTCTGTAGTGAGGAAGGCCCTTTGTAAGGTTGTATTTAAGAGGGCTCCCAGAAATACCATTTGTTGAGAAGGGATCAAATGTGACTTTTTTGTGTTCACTGAAAATCCCAGTAGGAGGAGAAGACGTTGAACAAAATCCAGATGTTGAAGTAAAAGATCCTTGCTGTCTGCCTGAATAAGGCAGTCGTCCAAATAGGGGTAAATCTGAATCCCCTGGAGTCTGCAATAAGCCACAACTGGTGCCAGGCACTTGGTAAAGACTCTGGGCGCAGTAGATAAAGCAAAGGGCAGTACAGAGAATTGAAAGTGTCTCGATCCTGCCTTGAACCTGAGGAATTTCCTGCGTTCCTGTCTGATGGGAATGTGTAAATAAGCTTCCTTTAGGTCCAATGTCACCATCCAGGCGTCCTGAGAGAGCATTGGAATCAGCTGCTGCAGAGTAAGCATCTTGAATTTTGGAATTTCCAAAAAGGTGTTTAACACAGAAAGGTCCAGAATAGGTCTCCACGAGCTTTGTTTTCTTGGAACCAGAAACAGTCTCGAATAAAAACCTTTTCCCATCTCTGAGAGTGGAACAGGCTCTATGGCTCTCATGGCCAGAAGAGCATCCACTTGATTTAAGGCCTCTGACTATTAATGTTTTGGCAGATCTGGCCAACCGAAAGCCCTTGGCAAGGTATGAAAGTGGAATTTGTAGCCTTTTAAAATCACGTCCAATACCCATTTGTCCTGGGTAATATGAGTCCAATTTCTGTAAAAAAGAGAAAGTTTTCCTCCGAGAGGGGCACCCAGGTAAAGAGGTCCTGTAGCCCAACCGAGAGAGTCATTGAGTTTGCTTTCTTTGAGATTGGGATCTGTCTTCTCCCCTTCTAGGTGAAGAAGCAGTCCATTGCCTCGATCTGTAGGAGGCCCGAGCTTGGCCACGACCTCTGGAGCGTCTATATCTTCCCCTTTGAGGCCTGTCAGACGTGGGAAAGGACCAATTCTTGGAGGGCCAATTCCTGGAAAATCTAGGAGGCTGAACTTGCAAGAAATCTTTCACAGTCTGCATAGATTTTGCCTTTTCTTCCATCTTTTTAATAACCTCCTCAGCCTTAGATCCAAAAAGAACATCATGCTGAACAGGGGCATCTAATAATTTAGCCTTAACCTGTTCAGGTAAACTTTGCTCACGAAGCCAAGCATGTCTCCTGATAACAGTACCAGAGGCTGCGGCCCTGCAAGAAGCATCCAAAGCATCAAAACCACAATGCAAGCTATGTTTGTTCAGTTGTTCAGTTGCATGCAATACATCCTGTAGTTCCTTATCTTCTGCACATGCAGGAAGGGAAGCAAGCTTTTGCTTTAAAACAGACAAAAGAAATTGCTGATACTTAAACATATGAAACTGGCAATTTAAAGCCCTAACAGAAAGGGTAGCAGAAGTATATACCTTTTTGCCCCACCTGTCTAAAGCACGAGAATCCTTCTCCGAGGGAATAGGATTCTTAGAAGTAGCAACTTTAGCAGCCTTAGAACCCTGAGATATAGTTTCAGGATCTGCAGAAGGATTCTTAAATAAGAACAAATGAGACTCAGGAACACTATAAAACCTATCAGGCTTAGAGGGAGCAGGAGGCATGGAATCAGGATTCAAATTAGCCTCGGAAAAAGCATCATCCACAATGTCAAGAACAGGAGGGATAGCCAAAGGCCTATGTTGAGGAAGAAGAAGAAATTCTCTAAGCCTCTTCTTGGAAGCAGAATAATCCTGACCTTCCCAATGAAAATGTTCTCTCATCTCATGTAAGGTTTCCCCAAAAGAAAAATCTTCAGGCGGAGAGGCAGAGGGCAAGGAGTCCTCAGCATCCGAATCCTCATAAGGAGGAAAAGAATATTCCTGATCAGAGGAAGAGACAGAAGATATAGAAGCCTGGTCAGAGGAATCCATAGGAACATCCTGTCGAGGCCTTTTCTCGGGTGAGAACCCCTAATCATTGTAAGCAAATCTTCAGCCATCCTTAACAATTGCTTCTGTGTCCTGGGAGTAGATTCAGAAGAAGCTTGAGCAGGAGCTTTAGACTTAACAAGAGTCTTTGTCTTTGAAATAGTGATGTGAGTAGGCCTGAATACCCCCTCAGAAGCCGGTACCTGCACAGCGGTTCCGGACCCATCCGAGGGAGCGACGTCCGAAGGTCCTGCAGCAGATAAAATAGAAGGCCTTGATGGCTCCCCATGGGAGTCCGTATCGGCCATCGGTTCAGAAGTGGCGGACGACAGGGGCTGCAAAAGCGCCTCACTGACGACAGCTGAACCGGACTCCGGCTCCAGCTGCAACGAGTCCTGTTTGGACCTCGGAGGCCTGTCCTTGTCTTTGCGCTTCTTTTGAATTCCGGTAGTGTCCGACGACATTCTATAATTGAAGCGTCTGCCAAAGTAATTCAGAGCCCAGTCGTACCTGCGTTTGATAGTACGAGAATTAAACCTGGCACAGAACCGACAACAAGAAACGTCGTGGTCAGGGCCTAAGCAAGGTAGACAGTAAGAGTGGAAATCTTTATGAGGTATTTGTTTTCCACACGTAATACAATTATTAACTTTTTCTGACATCGGAGGAACAAGAAAAAGATTCCCCAACGGGGTACTTAGCTTTGAGAAGAGAAGTAAGAACTTCGGACCGACAACAACCAAAAACGCTGTTCGAAAATCGCCAACCAACGACTTGCGAGCTGCTTTCCACCGCACGGCAAGAAAGACTGGAGAAGATGGCGTCGGCTGAGGGCTATGTACCAGAGCGTATTGACGTCAGGGTACTGGCTTGTACAGCCGACGCCAGACACAGACTTTGGGATTCTGGCCGACCTCGGGCTGCCTGCCGGCAGGAGCACCCTACAGTTATGACTGCAACAGTGAAACACGATGAACATCAGTGAAAACATGAAGAACATCTGGTTCAAGGCTCCACAGAGCACCCCTGCATTACCAGGCTAGAACTCATACTACACTTTCCAGCCACTTAACCTGGACCGGAACACCAAAGGCGGAGGTGTGTCTATTTTCATTAAGGATATCCACACCTCCAGGCTAAGTTGCTCAGCATAATGCACCCAAGGTTATCAAAGTGCAACTAACTCTGGGCAAAACTGTAATCCAAATTGTAGCTTGCCACAGATCCCCCATCATGCCCCTGGATTCCCACTCCTTTTCTTGATATACTGGAAAATATTGGGGTTAAACCAAGCACCTTAATAATGGGCGATTTCAACTACCCCACGATTAACTGGGAAAACTACTTGCGTACCAACTCCTTCAGTCAACGCTTTCTGGAATTCATAAATTCCAATGCCCTGGATCAAGTTATCCACACGTCCACCAGGGGCAACAATATCCTACACCTAGTCATTACCAATATGAGTGAGCAGTGTTCCATACCTGAAGTCAACTCCTCGTTGGTCAGATCCGACCATAAGCTAATTACCCTAGATATCCACATCCCGCCCCCAACCCCCCATTAAGGAAATCATAGTAAAAAATTTCTCCAAAGCCAACTTCATGTTTCTTAAGACAGAAGTGGTGAACTTCTTGACACCCATGCAGATGGACAATACAGTTACGACTGCTGAATCCTACAGAGATGCACTCTAAAGGCACTTGTCCATGGGTCGTGCTATCCCAAATATAACCAAGACACTATCCTCCAAAAAAAGGAAGCCAATGTGGTGGTCCCCTGCCATAAACAAACTCTTCAACAGAAGGAAGAAACTGTTGCAAAAGAGTAAAATCCCATGAGTGGAGCAGTTTCTTAGTCAGCCTCAGTAAGAAGCTGAGATCCCTTATAAGATCCTCCAAAGCTAGCTACAAAAACAAAATCGCCACTGATTCTAGGGACAACCACAAAGCAATCTATAGGTATGTCAAGAATCTCAATGGCAACACCCAAATCTGTTTTGAGATACAGCACAATGGCATGAAAATCACAGAACCAATTGATATTGCCAACGTTCTGGCAGATAGGCTCAGTGCTAACTTTACCCCCCCCCTCACCCCCTAAAGGTCCCATATCTATACAGGAAGAATGCAGAGTCCCTGTAATCACAACTACACAGGTAAAAGCTACACTCTAAAGCCAAAACACAGCATCCATGGGACCGGACAACATCCCAGGCAGCGTTTTACATGAACTTCAGAATGAATTGGCTCCCCATCTAAGGGCCATGTTCAATCATAGTCCCACATCAAGCTTTGTGCCCACTGAATGGTGCACAGCAACATTTATCCCACTCCACAAAGGGGGAGTCACCACCACTGATCCTGGGAACTATCGCCCTATTAGCCCAACGAGCCTGGTCTGCAAGGCCATAAAATGTATCATGGAAGTCAAACAAAGACATTGGTAACCTCCAAACTCTGGAACCCACCCAGTTTGGGTTTGTGAAAGGCAGATCATACCTCTGTAACTGGATTGACTTCTCTGAGGCAGTCATCAAAGCTATAGACAAGGGTAAGGTGGTTCACACAGCCTATCTTGACCTCGCCAAGGCTTTCGACACCATCCCCCAATCTGGAATTATAGCTAAACTCACTAAACTAGGTACAAATCCCTACGTCACAAGATGGGTTGCCAACTGCCTCACTGACAGAACCCACACTGTAAAAGTTGCAGACTCCAAATCTGACTTCAAACCAGTGACAAATGGAGTACCACAGGGTTCAGTCCTGGGATGTCCCCTTTTTGGTATCTACTTCTATGAAGTACAGGCTAACACAGAAGGCCTTTGGCTAACCAAGTTCGCAGATGACTGCAAACTAGGAGCTATAGTTGAGTCCCCAAATGATGTGGACATCCTACAGAAGGGCCTCACTGAGACAGATGCCTAGTGGCAGAGCCATGGCCTCAAGCTCAATGCCAAAACGTGCACTGTCATCCCCTTTAGTAAAAACTCTGTACCCATGAACTACCACACAGGCAGCAGTCTACTTAACGCCAAATGTGTGAAAAGGGACCTAGGGACCCAGATGGACAGTAGTCTCTCCTTTGATAATCACATCACCACAGTAGTCAGGAAATCCTTCTACATGGCACACCTCATCACAAAAGCGTACTCTTCTAGGAAAAAAGAGGTCATTGTTCCCCTCTACTCGACACTCATTAGACCCATTATAGCAGTACAATGCCCCTTTTGGAATGTACTTCACAAGATATCTGCAGCAGCTGGAAAGCCCACAGAAGTACCTCACAAAGAGGATTACTGGCCTCAAACAGACGCCCTACACTGACAGTCTCAAAAAACTCCAGCTTTACTCCGTAGCATATTGCCTACTCCGAGGCGATCTCTGCTTAACATATGAAGCTATGTTAAACCTCGAGCTGTTGGACATGCTACACCTAAAGAAATCCCAATCCCTCCGAGCTACATGCTTTAGGGACCTAAACCTTGTCATCACAATAAACAGGACATGCTGGAGGGATAGATTCGTGTCCCAGAGACTTCCCATGCTCTGGAACACGCTACCCATCTATGTCAAGCAAAGTTCCTCTTTAGCACTCTTCAAGAAAAATCTTGGTAAGTGGATGGTAAATATGAAATACACTCTGGGGTCACTTCGGTGGCTCTGCTCGACAGGGGCACAGGAAAACAACTTTCCTGGGTGGCGTTAGCCAGGGAAACTTGTTGGCTAGGCTTACTTAGGCTCTTGGGCCAATAGCCTAGTACCTACCCATGAACCTATGAGCAATTACCAAATGTTAAAACGGACTGGAAAAAAATAATGGGGGCGTGGCCATGACGGTGAGCAATTAACTGCACTGTTTTTTTGATTGCTTCATTTTAACATCTCTGACAGGATTTTTACAAAAAAACTCAAAGAACATTTATAGTTGAACATCTGCTGAACAAATTACTACAAAAAAATAACACGTTTGACACTCTTAATTGATTTCTCCTTTCTAGAAGACTAGAAAGAACTAAATGTCTCAGAATGAGCCACTCTACGCCCAATGTACAGGACAGTACTATGAAAAAAGGGGTCTACTTCAGAAGACTGAAAAACGAAAAGACTGAAAATGAAAAATTCTGAATGATGGAATTTGCCCCTTCACAACTGTTGTGCGATCTTGGAGTTGGTAAATATAGTTTACAGGGGGAGGTGCAGGGGAGCTTGCTCCCTGCATTACAAATGTGTTCAGTATTTTGAGTTTTTAGTCTTTTGTTTTTTCAGTCTTCTGAAGTAGACCAGAAAAAAAGACATACAGGCTATACTAAGTAACATCAGTGAGTTACCTGTAAAGACAGATAAATTAGAAAGCAAAATGGACAATTTTAAAGAGGAATGTAAAAAAAAAAAGTTGAAACACTAAGTGAATCTCAACAAAGTACAGTTTTGTACCTACCATAAATGTAGATGTTCGAAGATCCACATTGCTGCAGTCCTTACACTTGGGTAGTCCGCTGTCCTCGGTCGGCCCGAATATCAAAGTATAAGGCTGACGTCGGTCAGGGCGCATTTGACTGACGTCAGAACGTCAGGGTACAAATGCGCATGGCCGGCGTCATATCCTCAGTCTTTTCTTGCCCCAGATGTCAGAAGACCCTAAAAATAAAGGTCAAAACCAAAAGACAGTAAACAACTAATCAACCCCCCTTGCACTAACTATATGTACAAGATATACAATATACACAAGATGTACAACCCAACCCACACAACCACCTCCAACTACAGAGGGGAAGGAGGGAGGGTAAATTGGACTGCAGCAATGTGGATCTTCGAACATCTACATTTATGGTAGGTACAAAACTGTACTATGTTCTTCATCTCACATTGCTGCAGTCCTTACACTTGGGTAGAATCCCAAAGCAGAGGTAAGGGAGGATGGCTAACTACAAGGAAGCAGGAGCTGCCAAAATGCCCTGCAAAACAGCAGTGGCAAAACCAGCCCTGGACTTAGAGTAAAGTGGCAGGTGATAATGCCTAGATAAAGTATGCACAGAACTCCAAGTAGCTGCCTCCAAAATATCCTTGGTTGCCACTCCCCTCAAAAAAGCTGTTGAAGTGGCAGTAGCCCTAGTGGAATGAGGCCTAATCCCAGCTGGAATCTCCTTGCCATGATGGGAATAACAGAAAGCAATGCAAAACCCAATCCACTTAGAAATAGTTTGTTTTGACACAGGCTTGCCCTGAGAACTCAAAGCAAAAGAAACAAACAACTGCTGAGACTGCCTGAACCCTTTAGTTCTGTCCAAATAATAACGCAACTGCCTGTGAACATCTAAAGTGTGCAAAATCTTTTCCCCTTTATTTTGGGGATTTGCATAAAAGTAGGCAAATGAATAGTTTGGTTTAAAGCCACACTAGAAACCACCTTAGGCATAAAGGAAGGATTAGTGCGTAATGATACCCTATCCTTATGGAAAATCAAGAAAGGCTCAACCGCCATAAGGGCCTGTAATTCAGACACCCTTCTTGCAGAGGTAATGGCCAATAAAAAGCAGTCTTCCATGATAAATATTTCAACTCAGAAGTAGCTGCAGGCTCAAAAGGTTGTAGTGTGAGTTTCTCCAACACAAAATTGAGATCCCAAGCAGGAGCAGGAGCTTTAGGTGGGGGTCTTATATTCTTTGCCCCTCTAAGAAATTGCTTGAACAAAGGATGAGAAAACAATGGTGGGTCACAATCATAGTGAGCGAAATTGCTGCAGCATGAACCTTAACAGAAGAGAAAGACAAACCTTTGTCCAGTAACTCAGTAAGATATTGAAGAGCCACACTCAAATTAGGCCCAGAAACATCAAAATCTTTTGCTGCACCCCAAAATAAAAATCTCTTCCATTTATCCGCGTACACTTTCCTTGTACTAGGCCTTCTAGCTTCCAAAATAACATTCAAAACTTGCTGAGGAAGTGGAGGCCCACTATGGTTCAAAACAGAATATGCCAGGCTGTTAGGTGCAGAGAGTGAAGCTTGACATTGAGCAAATGGCTGTCCTCCTGTGACAACAGGTGTGGAATCGAAGGCAAAGGCCATGGAGGCTTCCGTACTAGACTTCTTAGTAATGGGTACCAGTGCTGTCGAGGCCAATCTGGAGCTATTAAAATCATCCTTGGCTTGTCCTGTCTGACCTTCAGAAGTACCTTTGGGAGGAGAGGCAGAGGTGGAAAGGCATACACATGAAGATTGTTCCAATTGAAAGAAAGAGCATCCACTCTCCAAGCTGTGGGATGAAACCTTTTTGTGCAAAACTTTGGCAGCTGATGGTTTAGTGGAGAAGCGAACAGATCTATGTCTGGAGTTCCCCATGACACTGTCAATTTCTGAAATACATGAGGATCCAATTTCCACTCGTGGGGATCCATAATTGTCTGCTCAACACATCTGCTAAGGAGTTCTGTGCCCCTGGCAGAAACCTTGCCTGAAGATTGAGCTGTAAACTGAGAGCAGTCTCCCACAAAATCATTGCTTGCCTGCATAGAGGATAAGAATGCGTTCCCCTTGCTTGTTGATGTACCACATGACAGTTGTGTTGTCTGTTAGAATCAACACCTGTCCTGGAAGAAGGAATTCCTTGAAAGCTATTAATGCAAACTGGACTGCTAACATCTCCTTCATGTTGATATGTAGATGTTGTAGTCTGACAGGCCACTTGTTTTGTATCCACTTTCCATTTAGATGAGCTCCCCAAGCTTTGTCTGAGGCATCTGTCGTTAAAATCTGACTCGCCTCTGGCCGGGTCACAGAGAGTCCCTTGTTTAGGTGACATTCCTGAGCCCACCACAAAAATTCCTTCTGAATGCAAGGTATTATTTGAATGACAGTGTCCAGATCCTGGCAGTGCTGTGTCCATACATTTTTGAGATACCATTGTAGCTTCCTCATATGCAGTTTGGCATTGGGAAGCACCAGAATACAAGATGCCATGAACCCTAAGGCTTGAAGGACTGTCCTTGCAGTCAGCCCGGACTGATGAGATAGTTGATGGAAGTAAAGGGATAGACTCTTGTTTGTCCGGGGTTAAAAAGGCCATCTGGGATGCTGTATTCAGTCTCACACCCAGAAAGCACATGACTTGAGAGGGTACTAGACTGGACTTTATTTCGTTCACAGAATACCCTAGGCATCTTAGAACTGCTATCACATATTCCAAATGATGAAGAAGCTCTTCCCTTCCTTGAGCCAGAATTAGGCAGTCGTCCAAATAAGGATAGATCTGTATTCCTTTTAGTCTGAAGAAAGCTATCACTGGAGCCAGAACTTTCGTGAACACTCTGGGCGCAGTAGATAAGCCAAAGGGCAATGCAGAGAACTGATAGTGAGAAGTCCCAGCTCAACGCAGATACTTTCTGCAACTGAGTCTGATAGGAACATGAAGGTAAGCCTCCTTGAGATCCAAAGTTACCATCCAATGATCTTTGCCCAGCAGAGGTAAAAGCTGCTGCAACGTCAACATTTTGAACTTGGGAATGTCCAGATATGTGTTGAGGATAGATAAATCCAAAATTGGTCTCCACGTGTTCCCCTTCTTTGGTACTAGGAACAGGCGAGAATAAAATCCTAGGCCCACTTCTGGCAGAGGGACCGGCTGTATGGCCCCTAGTTGGAGCAACAAAGAAACCTGTTTGTGAGCCTCTATTCTTTGTTGAGGAGGAACGTCTGGCATGCCTTTGAAAGGAGGCAAGGTATGGAAATAAAACCTGTAGCCGTGGTGTATGATATCCAATACCCATCTGTCCTGGGTAAGTAAACTCCAATTTTCTTTGAAAAGTGCCAACCTTCCTCCCAAAGGTGCTGCCAGATGAGCAGGCTCTGGCAGCTGAAAAGGTAGGTCATTGGGTCTGCTTACGAAAGGACTGACCCCTGCCCTCACCTGAAGCCTGTGCAGGAGAACTCCCTGTTCTAGGCCTGAAAGAGCCCTGAGCTCTGCCCTTACCACGTCTAGATCTACCCCTAGACTGGGAATCATAAGAAGGATACGTCCACCCTTTAGTAGGCCAATTTCTACTAAACTTTGGAGGCTGGACCTGCAAAAAATCTTTAACAGTCTGCATAGACTTAGCCTTGTCTTCCATTTTCTTTAAAACTGTCTCAACAGGAGGACCAAACAACACGTCAGATTGTAAAGGAGCATCTAAAATCCTTGTTTTAACATGTTCAGACAAATTCTGATCCCTCAGCCAGGCGTGCCTGCTAAGAACTGACCCAGTGGCAGCCACCCTAGACGAGGCCTGTACAGCATCAAAACCACATTGCAAAGAATGCTTACCCACCTGTTCAGAAACATGCACTAAATCTTGCAACTCTTTACAATCAATACCTACTGCCAGAGCATCAACCTTAGACTTCAATTGTGAAAGGAGATAGTTTTGGTATTTCAACATGTGAAACTGGCAATTCAGAGCCCTCATAGCAAGAGTGGAAGAAGTATAGACTTTCTTTCCCCATCTATCCAAGGCCCTAGCCTCCTTGTCTGCAGGAACCGGATTTTTAACAACAGAAGCCTTAACACCTTTAGGCCCCTGGCTAACAGTTTCTGGGTCTGCCCTAGGACTCTTAAAAGATACTTATGAGCTTCAGGCACCCTGTAATACCTATCCGGCTTAACAGGAGCAGGAGGCAAAGAATCAGGATTAAGAGAAGCCTCTGTAAAACATCTTCCACTACATCCAAAACAGGAGGTATAGCCAAAGGCCTATGCTGGGGTAAAACAGAAATTCCCTAAGCCTTTTCCTGGAATCAGAGAAGTCCTGACCTTCCCACTTAAAATGCTCCCTCATGGAATGAAGAGTTTCTGAAAAAGAAAAATCCTCAGGAGGAGTAGCAGAAGGAGTAGAATCATCCACATCAGAATCAGAATAAGGAGAGTACTCCTGCAAGCCTTCAGCCGAAGACTCTGAAACATCTGAAGCCTGCTCAAAACCCCCCAGCTCAGGCTCCACCCTAGGTCTCTTATCAGGAGGGGGCATAGAACCCCTAATCAAAGTAATCAAATCTTCTGCCATTTTAAGCATATGCTTTTTAGGCACCGTACCTGAAGAGCTAGGGGTAACACCAACTGAAGCTAACCTGGCCTGCCCCTGGGAGTAGCCTTAGAAACAGAGGGAGAGGGCCTAGCCACCTTAGGAAGGGAGGGGAGTATAGTAACCTGAGAAGCCCCCTCAGCCTGACTTGCCTCCTGAGAGGCCACATCTTGCAATAATAAGGTCTCACTCTGGGAACACAAAGAAATCTCCGGTGGAGCCACCGGCTCCACCGACACCTCTAAAGAACCGGCGTCCGGCACAGACGGTTCTTCTAGCCTAGGCTTAACTGCCTTGTCCTTGCGCTTCTTCGAGGAAGCGGGCGGAGCATCCGACGGCATTTTATAATTGCACCGCTTCCCAAAGACTAACCTTGCACAATCCAACCTCCTCTTTATAGTGCGTTTATTAAATCTAGCACAAGAGCGACAGCCAACAACGTCGTGCTCAGGCCCTAAGCAAGGAATACACAAAGTATGAAAATCTCTATGCGGTATCTGTTTCCCACAAGAAATGCAATTATTGACTTTTTCTGACATCCGGTAAATGACTGAGGCAAGAAAAAAGTAAAATATTCTACGGGTACTTAGCCAACTTTGAACTCGGTCTGAAACTTCTAAATAGAAAAATCTCAGAACGCCAACCGGCACTTGCAATGCTGCTTCTGCATCGGACCATGCGGCAAAAAAAGACCGAGGATATGACGCCGGTCATGCGCATTTGTACCCTGACGTTCTGACGTCAGTCAAATGCGCCCTGACCGACGTCAGCCTTATACTTTGATATTCGGGCCGACCGAGGACAGCGGACTACCCAAGTGTAAGGACTGCAGCAATGTGAGATGAAGAACATCAATCATTACAAATCTCGAATACAGAAGAGGCAATGTCTGATTTTGTTGGAAGATTACTTGAATATGAGAAGAACTCTGAATTTCTTCTGAAACAAAACAACTTATACCGGGGAAAGCACACATCTAGAAGGAATAACACCAGGATTTACGGGATTCCTGAAAAAGAAGAGGGAGGCCGTAGGATTCAATTCCTTAATACCTGGCTGCCTAAAAATTAGGACCTGAACTTTTTCCCTTGCCATCGAAAGGGCACATAAATCACTTTCAAACTCATCTTTAAAAACACCTTCACCAAGGTCAGTGATTGTAAAATTTTTTGCAAGTCAAGATAAGGATTTAGTCTTAAAACTTGCATGGACTAATTATCCAGTTAAAATGAAAGAAAATACTATAAGATTTGACATTGACTATTCAACATTAGGTGATTTCAAAGAGAAAAGCATGTGTGCCACTTGTTAAAAGCTTAAAGAAAATCAATATTAAAACACAAATCTGGTTTCCAGCAAAAGTAAGGATTCACCTTCCAGAAGGAAGACGCAATGAACTTTACACAGAAAAAATAAAAATTCAACAAAAAGAGAGAAAATGGACTGGAATAGATCAACGTTTTTGAAGAGAAATGCAATAAGAGATGGTTGGTTGGTTAGTAAAACACAAAAACAGTACAAAACTGAAGGACAAATGAAAATCAATGTATTTCATGGTTGTGAATTCTTATTAAAGAAGTGCTTGAATACATATGAACAGGTGCCGAACATTACTTTTTACAAGGAAATTAATTTCTTTCTTTATTTCCCTACTTCAAATGGTTACAAGTTCCCTTTTTAAAATGTTACAGTTTGACTATTTTAACTATATAAAAATTAAAACCACTTATTTTCATTTAGGGTTTAAAAGGTTAAACTAATAATTTTATTAAAAGTTAATCATTATTGTGATTAAACTTATGATAATGTTGCTCACTTTCTGATATCTTGGCATAGTTGAATAACATACTATTAAATATAATACAAGATGCAACAAATGACACCAAAGGAGGCATGTTAAGTTGCATTCTGGGTTCTTAAAATGGTCCAGGAGTGTGCTACTGATAGTACACTTGGCATGCAATAGCACCCAGGAAAGACTTGCTATGTTATAAACAAAGTATGAAAAATATAGCTTTTTACATATATAAACGTTACTATTAGAATGTTATCAAATAATTGGAGTAACATTCACATTTTTACAAGTCAAACCTGGATCACACACAACTATAATTTTTTAATGCAAGTTTATATTCATGACAGCATTTTTGTATGAACTGTAACTGATTACAAGCCCTTATCAAGAAAAGCAGCTTGAAACAACTCAGAGTCATGAGCACTTTTGTGATGCTGTGGGATTTCTGAAAATTCTAAGAACTGTCCGGGCTACTTCCTCCTGTCTAAAAGTAAATAATCATAGTATTTTGAATCATATGCTAAGATGTCAGAGAATACAAGTTAGATAATAAGCAAAAGACAGTGAATTGTACTCTAAACCGCTGTCAGTTATTACATTGTTCTGAACGCTTGCTACTTATAGTATACGTGACATGCAGTAACACAAAGGAAAGTTATGCTATGTTATAAACAAAGTATAAAAGTCTAGTTTCTTACATATATAAAAGTTATTACTGGAATGCTATCAAATAATTGGACTAACAGACATACTTTTACAAGCCAAAACTGGATCACACATAATGGTCATTCTTTTAATGCAAGTTTATATTCTACATCTTCTTTAAAAAGTGACAGTCTGCTTTACATTAAACATCTCATACAAATAGTGCTTACTGAATCATTAAATGTTATTTTTAGTGGTTAACATACTATGAAAATTTTTTAGTGGTTTGGAAGGGTTTGAGGGACTGATGTATAATGTAGCTGTGGCTTGGATTTTACTTGTGAACACTTTTGTGCAAATTGTAGCTGATAAATGGTTCACTTACAAGCCCTTGTCACGAGGACTAGCTTGAAGCAGCTTAATTAGAGTCACTTCTGTGATGCTGCGGGAGATCTGAAAATTCTAAAAGCTGTCCAAGTTTCATCTTTCTGTCTAAAAGTAAATAATTATAATATTTTGAATCATATGATAAGATGTCAATGAATACAAACTAGATAATAAGCAAAATACAGTGAATTGCAATCTAAACCACTGTCAGCAAATAGTTCTGAATGCTTGCGGTATACCAAAAGGATAGTTTATATACCAGTTTACAGAATGACACTTCTGATTAAAAACTTAGGATTGCGTTTCTTTGTTACGGTCTGTTTTAATGATAACAAAACTTAATATCTCAGAACAATTAATTATGGAAAGTATGAATCTTAAAAGGGAAGATTTATCAGAAGTTTGTTCAGCTACTATTAGACATAACATTTAAGGAAAAAAGGACCGACTAACAGCAGTACCAGATGTATCAAATATATAAGGGTAAATACAAATGTTCTGTTATGTGATACTCCACTAGAATTATAGCTAAAATATAAAAGCTATGAATATAGTAATAGTACAAGACATCATATACACACAAATTAAAAAGAGAGATCAGTATAAGTAAATATGTACATAGTGAAAGACTATACATATGTCTACAAGGGTAGAAGGCTGGCATAGTGGTTAAGGTATTCACCTAATAGGCACTAGGTGCAGGGTTTGATTCTCACATGCGATAATTGTCTGGGCTTGGAATGTCACACAAGGACAATTAGCCTGGTACTAATGTATTTACTTATGATCCTTTGAACAAATTACACATAGTTAATAAAACAGAACAAATATAAAATCATCTGACTTATAAATTAATAAATATGAAAATAACAACTGACTTCCTTCCTATAGTAGACCAAGGTGTTAGTTGTGAAGTACAGTGAAAGATGATTGTAGAGGTATTCAGTTTGGTTAACTTATAATACAGATTCTGAACACCTGTTTAACTTTTCTTATTTATGACAACTCACTGACAGGCTTTTTTTAAGATGATAAATAAAAAATATGAGACATTAAATATAAATCAGAACCATGAACTAAGCATCGTTAGTCTAATGGAGGAGTTTGAGAGGTGGTTTGTTCATCTTTTTCAACAAACTAGGAATACATTACTCCATGGCAGAATGTTTTAGGGTTATTTCATTAGGTATATATTTTTATTTGTTTCAAAAGTTTTGTCCACAGCTGAAAATTTCATATTGTTATATATATAAAGTATATAATAAATTCCGTACACAAATGTGATTTCATTACACTTTCTCTCTCTCTCTCTCTCTCTTATATAAATGTCTGACTTTAAATGCATACCTACTGATATTAACAGATTGGATAATCCAGTAAAGAGGGGAAGTCTGTTCAAATACTAGCAAATACATAACGCTCAAATACTATTTCTATAGGAAACATATTTACTTAATAGAGATGTAAATAAACTTTCAAAGAATTATTTGATTTCAGCAGCTTCTGGCTTTTGAGCTAAAAGAAGAGGCACCCTAACTTTATGGAAATACTCATCAGGAATGCCCAAAGTAAATGATACCTATGTTGATAAAAATGGTATGTCTAGTATTGTTATACTTGAGTGGAACAGAAAACTATACACATTGGTGTATTAGATTCCGGGGGTTAGAGCTAAAGATGCAAAAAATTAAATATTACAGCCTATTACATGAAAGGTGAAGTCATGATGGCTGGTGGTTTTAATTGTAATTTATCAGACAAAGATTCCACTGCAGATAGTAAGCTTAGAATCACATCTTCAGCCAAACACTTAACACATTTTGTAAAACTAATGAATTTAAAGGATATACATGAACTAAGGAAAACAAACTCAATTAAATTTACCCATTATTCATATAGATATGGAACACAAATATTGATAACATTTTTGTTTCAAACAAGCTGTTATCACGTCAGAGAAGTTTCAAAAGTTTCATATCCATTATCGGTCCATAATGCTATAATCTTTATTATTTTAAAAACTGGCAATATAATACATCACAGGAGATTACCAGCATACATTATTAAAATAAAAGAATTCAAGAATTGGTATGTTAGAGAGAGATCACAAATTTCCTACAAATAAACATGACGGTGAAGTATCTGATATTGTCCAGTGGAATTCACTAAAGGCTTACTTAAATGGAAGAGTTACAAGTTGGTATATTTATACTAGTAAAACAAGCAAATGGGACAAAGAACTGAATACACTACAGGCCAAAATAGACATGTTAAAGTTACATCTAAAACCAAATGATGCTATCAATTAGTCTGAACTTAAAAACTTAAACACAAAATATGCTGAAATTCTAAATCATAAAGTTTCAATAAACCTGGAAAAATGGAAACTTCAGGCATATTCAGTAAACCCTTTAAGCTTGCACAAACTTGCTCTTAGATCAAAGAAAATGAGTACAAAATAATATCACAGAAATTATAACACAAAAATAATAAACAACGAATATTAAAGGTATTTTGAGGGCTTTAAAATATTTTATGCAAACATAAATAATAATACAAATAACCTAGATAATGATGATATAGCTGAAACTTTTCTAAAGGAAAATATAAATAATAAAATAATAAGTGAACAAATAAAAAAATTGAAAGACCATTCACTTTAACAGAAATGAAAAATCAAAGAAAAACAGTTAAAAAAAATAATAAGGTGCCGGGCTAAGATGGTCATATACCAGAACAATATAAAATGCTACTAGATGATGCAGTTAAAACATTAGATAAGGTCTACAGAAAAATAAATACAACTGAAGTTCCTCCATCACGGAAATATTCCCTTATATCACCTATTTTAAAACAATAGAAGGATCTTACAAAGTATTGTTCATACAGAACCATTTCACTTTTAAATGTGGAATACAAGATGTTCATGTCCATTTTAACTAACAGAATGAATCTACTTAAACTAATTAACAATATCAAACTGGGTTTATTTTAAATACAGAAGCACAGGAAAAATAATAAGAATATACACATTAATAAACTATGCAAATAAAAATAAAAAACTAACTTTCTAGCATTAGTCTTTATTTATTTAAGGATTTTGACTCTGTTAATTGGTTGTATCTGTTTAAAACACTTAAGTCGATAATTTCTCACCTGAGCTAAAGTACAGTTTTGTACCTACCATAAATGTAGATGTTCGAAGATCCACATTGCTGCAGTCCTAACACTAGGGGTAGTCCGCTGTCCCAGTCGGCCCGAATACCAAAGTATAAGGCTGACGTCGGTCAAGGCGCATTTGTCTGACATCAGGACGTCAGGGTACAAATGCGCATGACCGACGTCATATCCTCAGTCTTTTCTTGCCACAGATGTCAGAAGACCCTAAAAAAATAAGGCCAAAACCAAAAAACACCAAACACTCCTGTACCTAATATATGTACAATATATACAAATTTACAAAAATAGAACCCCACCCACACAACCACCCCTAAACACAGACAGAAGGAGGGAGGGTAAATTGGACTGCAGCAATGTGGATCTTCGAACATCTACATTTATGGTAGGTACAAAACTGTACTATGTTCTTCATCTCACATTGCTGCAGTCCTAACACTTGGGTAGAATCCCAAAGCAGAGGTAAGGGAGGATGGCTAAACTATAATGAAGCAGGAGCTGCCAAAATGCCCTGCAACACAGCAGTGGCAAAACCAGCCCTGGATTTAGAATAGAGAGGAAGGTGGTAATGCTTGGAGAAAGTATGTACTGAACTCCAAGTAGCTGCCTCCAAAATATCCTTAGTTGCCACCCCCCTTAGAAATGCTGTTGAAGTGGCAGTAGCCCTAGTGGAATGAGGCCTAATCCCAGCTGGAATCTCCTTGCCATGATGGGAGTAACAGAATGCAATGCAAAACCCAATCCACTTAGATATAGTTTGTTTTGATACAGGCTTGCCCAGAGAACTCAAAGCAAACGAAACAAACAACTGCTGAGACTGCCTAAAATCCCTAGTCCTGCTTAAATAATAACGCAACTGCCTGTGTACATCTAAAGTGTGCAAAATCTTTTCCCCCCTATTTTGGGGATCTGCATAAAAAGTAGGCAAATGAATAGTTTGGTTTAAAGCCACACTAGAAACCACCTTAGGCATAAATGAAGGATTAGTACGTAATGATACCCTATCCTTATGAAAAATCAAAAAAGGCTCAACCGCCATAAGGGCCTGCAATTCAGAAACCCTTCTTGCAGAAGTAATGGCCAACAAAAAAGCAGTCTTCCATGACAAGTATTTCAATTCAGCAGTAGCCGCAGGCTCAAAAGGTTGTAGAGTAAGTTTCTCCAACACAAAATTGAGGTCCCAAGCAGGAGTAGGGGCTCTACGTGGGGGTCTTATATTCTTTGCCCCTCTAAGAAATTGCTTGAACAAAGGATGAGAAAACAATGGTGGGTCACAATCATAGTGAGCTGAAATTGCTGCAGCATGAATCTTAATGGAAGAGAAAGACAAACCTTTGTCCAATAATTCAGTAAGATATTGAAGAGCCACACTCAAATTAGGCTCAGAAACATCCAAATCCTTCGCTGCACTCCAAAATAAAAATCTCTTCCATTTTTCTGCATACACTTTACGTGTACTAGGTCTTCTGGCTTCCATAATCACATTCAAAACTTGTTGAGGAAGTTGAGACCTGCTGTGGTTCAAAACAGAATATGCCAGGCTGTTAGATGAAGAGAGTGAAGCTTGACATTGAGTAGATGACCGTCCCTCTGAGACAAAAGGTGTGGAATTAAAGGTAAAGGCCATGGAGGCTTCCTTACCAGATTCCTCAGTAATGGGTACCAGTGTTGCCGAGGCCAATCTGGAGCTATCAAAATCATCCTTGGCTTGTCTTGTCTGACCTTTAGGAGTACCTTTGGGAGGAGAGGCAGAGGTGGAAAGGCATACACATGAAGATTTTCCCAACTGAACGAAAGAGCATCCACTTTCCAAGCTGTGTGATGAAACCTTTTCGTGCAAAACTTTGGCAGCTGATGGTTTAGTGGAGAAGCGAACAGATCTATGTCTGGAGTTCCCCATGACACTGTCAATTTTCGAAATACATGAAGATCCAGTTTCCACTTGTGGGGATCCATGATTTGCCTGCTTAACACATCTGCTAAGGAGTTCTGTGCTCCTGGCAGAAACCTTGCCTGAAGATTCAGCTGCAAGCTGAGCGCAGTCTCCCACAAAATCATTGCTTGCCTGCATAGAGGGTAAGAATGTGTTCCCCCTTGCTTGTTGATGTACCACATGACAGTTGTGTTGTCTGTTAGAATCAACACCTGCCCTGGAAGAAGTAACTCCTTGAAAGCCATTAATGCAAACTGGACTGCTAACATCTCCTTCATGTTGATATGTACATGCTGTAGTCTGGCAGGCCACTTGTCTTGTATCCATTTTCCATTCAGATGAGCTCCCCAAGCTATGTCTGAGGCATCTGTCGTTAGAATCTGACTCGCCTCTGGCCGGGTCACAGAGAGTCCCTTGTTTAGGTGACATTCCTGAGCCCACCACAAAAATTCCTTTTGAATGCAAGGTATTATTGGAATGACAGTGTCCAAATCCTGGCAGTGCTGTGTCCATACATTTTTTAGATACCATTGCAGCTTCCTCATATGCAGTTTGGCATTGGGAAGCACCAGAATACAAGATGCCATGAACCCTAAGGCTTGAAGGACTGTCCTTGCAGTCAGCCCGGACTGAAGAGATAGTTGATGGAAGTAAAGGGAAAGATTCTTTTGTTTGTCCGGGGTTAAAAAGGCCATCTGGGCTGCTGTATTCAGTCTCACACCCAGAAAGCACATGTCTTGAGAGGGTACTAGACTGGACTTTATTTCGTTCACAGAATACCCCAGGCATCTTAGCACTGCTATCACAAATTCCAGATGCTGAAGAAGCTCGTCCTTTTCTTGAGCCAGAATCAGACAGTCGTCCAAGTAAGGATAGATTTGTATTCCTTTTAGCCTGAAGAAAGCTACAACTGGAGCCAGAACTTTTGTGAATACTCTGGGCAGTAGATAAGCCAAAGGGCAATGCAGAGAACTGATAATGGGAATTTCCAGCTCGGAAACGCAGATACTTCCTGCAACTGGGTCTGATAGGCACATGAAGGTAAGCCTCCTTGAGATCTAAAGTTACCATCCAGTGATCTTTGCCCAGCAGAGGTAAAAGCTGTTGTAACGTCAACATTTTGAACTTGGGAATGTCCAGATAAGTGTTGAGGATAGACAAATCCAAAATTGGTCTCCACGTGTTCCCCTTTTTTGGTACTAGGAACAGGCGAGAATAAAATCCTAGGCCCCTTTCTGGCACAGGAACCGGCTGAATGGCCCCTATCTGGAGTAACAGAGAAATTTGCTTGTGAGCCTCTCTTCTTTGTATAGGAGGAATGTCTGGCATGCCTTTGAAAGGAGGCAAGGTATGGAAATAAAACCTGTAACCGTGGTGAGCGATATCCAATACCCATCTGTCTTGGGTAATAACACTCCAATTTTCTTTGAAAAGTGCCAGCCTTCCTCCCAAAGGTGCTGCCAGACGAGAAGGCTCTGGCAGCTGAAAAGGCAAGTCATTGGGTCTGCTTACGAAAGGACTGACCCCTGCCCTCACCAGAAGACTGGGCAGGCGAACTGCCTGTTCTAGGCCTAAAAGAACCTTGAGCTCTGCCCCTACCACGTCTAGATCTACCCCTAGACTGAGAATCATAGGAAGGATAAGTCCACCCCTTAGTAGGCCAATTTCTACTAAACTTTGGAGGCTGAACCTGCAAAAAATCTTTAACAGTCTGCATAGACTTAGCCTTGTCCTCCATTTTCTTTAAAACTGCTTCCACAGGCACCAAATAACACATCAGATTGTAAAGGAGCATCTAAAATCCTTGTCTTTACATGTTCAGCTAAATTCTGATCCCTCAGCCAGGCGTGCCTGCGAAGAACAGAACCAGTGGCTGCCACCCTCGAAGAGGCCTGTACAGCATCAAAACCACATTGCAAGGAATGCTTACCCACCTGTTCAGAAACATGAACTAAATCCTGCAACTCTTTACACTCAATACCTTCCGCCACAGCATCTACCTTAGACTTCAATTGTGAAAGGAGATAATTTTGGTATTTCAACATGTGAAACTGGCAATTCAAAGCCCTCATGGCTAAAGTGGAAGAAGTATACACCTTCTTTCCCCATCTATCCAAAGCCCTTGCCTCTTTATCAGAAGGAACAGGATTTTTAACAACAGAAGCCTTAACACCTTTAGGGCCCTGAGAAACAGTTTCCGGGTCTGCCCTAGGACTCTTAAAAAGATACTTATGAGCTTCAGGCACGCTATAATACCTATCTGGTTTAACTGGGGCAGGAGGCAAAGAATCAGGGTTCAGGGAAGCCTCTGCAAAAACATCCTCTACCACATCCAGAACAGGAGGTATAGCTAAAGGCCTATGCTGGGGTAGAAACAAAAATTCCCTAAGCCTTTTCCTGGAATCAGAGAAATCTTGACCTTCCCATTTAAAATGCTCCCTCATGGAATGAAGAGTCTCTGAAAAAGAAAAATCCTCAGGAGGAGAAGCCGAAGGTGTAGAGTCATCTACATCAGAATCAGAATAAGGAGGATACTCCTGCAAGTCTTCAGCCGAAGACTCAGAAGCCTCCGAACACTGCTCAAAACTCTCAAGCTCAGGTTCCACCCTAGGCCTCTTATCGGGGGGGGGGCATAGAACCTCTAATCATAGTAATCAAATCTTCTGCCATTTTAAGCATATGTTTCTTAGGCAGAGACCCTGAAGAACTAGGGGAGACCCCCACTGAAGTTAACCCTGGCCTGCCTCTAGAAGAAGCCTTGGAAACAGAAGGGGAGGGCCTAACCACCTTAGGAAGGGAGGGGAGAACAGCTACCTGAGAAGCCCCTTCAGCCTGGCCTACCTCCTGACTACCTCCTGAGAGGACACATCTTGTAACAGTAAAGTCTCTCCCTGAGAATCCAAAGGAACTTCTGGTAGAACCACCGGCTCCACCGAGCCCTCTAAAGAACCGACGTCCGGGACAGACGGTTCTTCCACCCTAGGCTTCGCTGCTTTGTCCTTGCGCTTTTTAGCCGGGCGGCGGAGCATCCGACGGCATGTTGTAATTACAACGCTTCCCAAAAACTAACCTGGCACAATCTAATCTTCTCTTAATAGTGCGTTTGTTAAATCTAGCACAAGAGCGACAACCAACAACGTCGTGCTCAGGCCCTAAGCAAGGTATACACAAGGTATGGTAATCTCTATGAGGTATCCGTTTCCCACAAGAAATACAGTTATTCACTTTTTCTGACATCCGGTTAAATACGGAGGCAAGAAAAAAACCAAAATATTCCCCAACGGGGTACTTAGCCAACTTTGATTCGGTCTGAAACTCCGACTTCAGAAAATTTCAGAACGCCAACCTGCACTCGCAATACTGCTTCTGCATCGGACCATGCGGCAAAAAAGACTGTGGATATGACGTCGGTCATGCGCATTTGTACCCTGACGTCCTGATGTCAGACAAATGCGCCTTGACCGACGTCAGCCTTATACTTTGGTATTCGGGCCGACTGGGACAGCGGACTACCCCTAGTGTTAGGACTGCAGCAATGTGAGATGAAGAACATCTGCATTAATTTCTAAGCTACTCAGTAACTCTTATGCTTATGTTAAGATATGTTCTTTTCTCTCTAATTCCTTTTAGATTAAAAAAAGGCACAAAATAAGGCTGTCCAATATCATAGGTAGGTACTAGGCTATCGGCCCAAGGGCCTACGTAAGCCTAGCCAGCAAGGTACCATAGCTTACGCCACCCAAGAAAGTTAT
Source organism: Protopterus annectens (assembly GCF_019279795.1). Lineage (NCBI taxonomy): Eukaryota > Metazoa > Chordata > Ceratodontiformes > Protopteridae > Protopterus > Protopterus annectens. Next base: position 1,081,484,676 of record NC_056733.1, on the reverse strand, counting down.
TTTCCTGTGCCACTGTCCAGCAGAGAGACAGAAGTGATCCCCGGGGTGTACTTCCTATTTCCCATCCACTCATCAAGATTTTTCTTGAAGAGTGCTAATGAAGAACTTTGCTTGACATAGATGGGTAGCTTGTCCCTGAGTATTGGAAGTCTCTGGGACAGGAATCTATCCCTCCAGCGTGTCCTGTTTATTGTGGTGACAAGATTTAGGTCCCTAGAGCGTGTAGCTTGGAGGGATTGGGATTTCTTTAGGTGTAGCATGTCCAACAGCACTGGGTTTGACATAGCTTTACATGTTAGGCAGAGATCACCTCGGAGTAGGCGATATGCTACGGAGTAAAGCTGGAGTTTTTTGAGGCGGTCAGTGTAGGGCATTTGTTTGAGGCCAGTAATCCTCTTTGTGAGATACTTCTGTGGCCTTTCTAGCTGCTGCAGATGTCTTGTGAGGTACATTCCAAAAGGGGCGTTGTACTCTATAATGGGTCTAATGAGTGACGAGTAGAAGGGAACAATGACTTCTTTTTTTCCTGGATGAAAACCCTTTTATGATGAGGTGTGCCACGTAGAAGGACTTCCTAACTACTGTGGCGATGTGACTATCAAAGGAGAGACTACTGTCCACCTGGTCACAAGGTCTCTTATCACGCATTTGGTGTTAAGTAGATTGCTGCCTATGTGGTAGTTCATGGGTACAGAGATTTTACCAAAGGGGATGACACTGCACTTTTTGGCATTGAGCTTGAGGCCATGGCTCTGACACCAGGCATCTGTCTCAGTGAGGCCCTTCTGTAGGATGTCCACATCATTTGGGGACTTGACTATGGCTCCTAGTTTGCAGTCATCCGCAAACTTCATCAGCCAGAGGCCTTCTGTGTTAGCCTGTATTTCAGAGAAGTAGATACCAAACAGGAGAGGCCCCAAGACAGAATCCTGTGGCCCTCCACTTGTCACAGCCTTGAGGTCAGATTTGGAGTCTGCAACTTTTACAGTGTGGGTTCTGTCAGTGAGCCAGTTGGCAACCCATCTTGTGACATAGAAAGAAGAAAAAGACCTTATGTTGTGACGTAGGGATTTATACCTAGTTTAGTGAGTTTAGCTATAATTCCAGAATGGGGGATGGTATCGAAAACCTTGGCGAGGTCAAGATAGGCTGTGTGAGCCACCTTACCCTCATCCACGGCTTTGGTGACTGCCTCAAAGAAGTCAATCAGGTTCAGGAGACATGATCTGCCTTTCACAAACCCGAACTGGGTGGGATCCAGAGCTTGGAGGTTACCAATGTCTGTCACCTTTACTTTTTCCATTAGCTATAGAACCCTTTGCTAATAGTATTAGATCCAATAAGAATATTCATGGTATCAAAATAAATGAAGATTCTGAACTAAAGATTCAGCTCTTTGCTGATATTTTACTAACAGGAAACACAGAAAACTCATTAGAACATATAATTAGTTCTATAAGACAATTTGAAGAAATCTCAAACTTAATATTTAATCATAAGAAAACAAGTACATAATTAACAAAAAATAAAGAAAAAAATCATACAAAAATATTCCAACTCCAATTGGAATAGCAATCAAATGAAATACCTTGGTATAACCAATATGTCTAATAGTAAAGAAACATAGAAACTTTCAACAGGTTGTTGATAACATTTTAAGTTTAGTCAAAAATTGGAACAGAGTCTTCTTTATCATGGAAAAACAATTAATGCTTATTCAGATGGTAATTCTCCCTAAAATATTTTTTGTCTTACAATCTTTAGTACCATCTCCACCAAAAAAAAAAAAAAAAAAAAAAAATGAAGAGCTTGAATGAGTAGATAGTCTACTTAGGGAAAGATCTGAATCCTTTGAATCCTGCAAACAACAATGACAGGAGTCAAGCCTTTGATGAACACCCTTGGGGCAGCAAAGAGACCAAAGGGAAACGCAGAGAATGGAAAATGCAAGGAAGAAAGAAAAACAAAAATTTCCAGAAAAGATGGTGGATGGAGTTGTGAAGGTATGCATTCTTGAGATCCAGAGAAACCAGACAGGCCTGGGGTAAAAGAAGAGGAAATAAAGTTTTCAGAGATAACATCTGAAAGGGAGGTATCTTGAGAAAGATGTTCACCCAGAAGCGATCCAGGACTAGTCTCAAAGTGCCTTCCTTTTGTCAAACCAGAAACATCCTGTAGTAAAATCCTTTCCCCATCTGAGCAGGAGGCACTGAGGCACTGCCTGAATGGTGCTCTGATCCAAAACAGAATGAACAACCTCTGGAAAATGAGAAGAGCTGTTCTCGAGGAGGTTCAGAAATGCCTGAAATGAGAGGAAGGGATTTCCAAACCATGAAGTATCCCTGACAGATAATGGACAATCCAAGAGTCTGAAGTTATCTGGAAGAGACGGGGACAGACAGAGGGACAAAGGAACCTGGCCGAGGGCAGGAGGAAGTAAACTGTCAAACAGAATCCAGCTTATCCTAGAAAGGAAGTTTCTGGGAGGCAGGAGTCTGAGTAGAATTAGCAGGAGGCACACATCTAGAACCTTTCTTGCTCTTGGGAGGAGGGTGACAGTACCTACTAACAAAAGCAGACTTAGGGGGATAATACCTCCAAAATTTGGGAAAAGGAGAAACAAAAATATGTTTCAGCTCCTGTAATGCTTTACCCTTGTCCTGAACAGACTTGAAAAGTTCAGCTGCAGCAGATCCTAAAATATTCTTATTATCCAAAGAAGCATCTGAAAGTTTGGTTAAATGTCATCAGGTAAAGCCTGCAGGTGAAACAAATAACAACACTGCATAACTGACCCAAAGGCAGCGGCCCTAGGAGAGGCATCAACTGCGTCATAACCACATCTGAGTGTCAGGCAACTTGAGAAGTATAGCCAAGCAGGGAAAAGGGCAGAAGCCTTCTGCTCGGAGTCAGGAAGGTCAGAAACTACCTTAGAAACATAAAAAAGAAGGGCCAAAACATACCTGATCATTCAAGTCTGGTAGATGATGGCCCTAATAGATAAAGTGGCAACATTGTAAACTTTTTTGCCCAGCCTTTCCGTAGCCCTATTATTCTTATCAGAAAACAACAGCTTGGTTGAGAGAAATAATTTTAATGGGTTCATCAGAGGAGACTGACACTACAGAAGAGTCAGCAGAAGGGCATTTGTAAAGATATTTGCACTCCTCACGAACTTTATAAACACTATCTGCCTTCTTAGGTGCAGGAAGAGAGTCAGGGGCTACAGTGTTGACAAGGTATCCAGGAAGGCAGCCAGAACAAGAGAAAAAGCAGAGGTCTTAGGAGACTCCAGCTCATATCATCTTTTTTGAACCTCAGTGATTTGAGAACAATTCTACTTAAAATAATCCATCATACAGATACTGGTATCCCCAAAGGAGAGCTCTTCCAGGGAGGAATCTGGACTTATAGACTCCTAATACTCAGAACTGTAGTCCAAAGTTGAAGGGATTTGGGAAAAGTAAGCCAAAGATTATTCATCCGAGTCCAGGTCTTCATCTTAGGAGTCCAATTCCCTGGGTGTCCAAGTGGAGTGGAAGACCAGGAATGAGAAAGTACAGAGACCCCTTTAGGAGACTTCAAGGCCATCAAAGCATTAAATAAATCCCAAGTGAAATCCTGCCATTCACATTGGGGATCCTTGACAACAGAAGAAATGCACTAAGTTTCTTGTTTCTTTTTCTGGTGAACATCTGCACGAAACACCATTGGAGGGTCAGACCCCTGGCAAGATTCAATAAAGGTCATCAGAATCTTCTCCTGAATTAAGATCTGAGGAATCCCCCACAGTCCATTTATAAATAATTAGCCGAGGTTCTCTCTCAACATCAAGTACAAGAGTTTGAAAAAGCCTCTGAGGACATGTGAGAAGCTGGACCTATGCCGGCCACTGATGGGTTGCGGCATAGGAATCTGAAGCAACTACCGGCTTTCACCAGCCTTGAGAGAGACATCCAGTGGAGGCTGAACAGTAGCTGGGTCAGACCTAACTGTTTTGGTCTTCATCTTGGCAGATTGCTGGCCCTCAGAATGGCAGGATTCCACAAGAGCACCCCGAGCCAGCAACTTCAAACGTAGGTTGTTTTGGTACACGGAAAAGGAGGAATGACAACTACATAGGGCATTAGGCACAAACACCTGGCAGACAGAGCACTGTGTATGATCTTGGGAATCACCCAAACAGTTAGAAATCACCCAAACAGAAGAGACACTGGTCATGACACTGTTTATAGGGAATCTGCCTCCCACACTGACATTCTCCCTTTCTGGATGACATGAACACAATAACCACAACAAAAAAATAAGAAGTAACCCCAATGGGGCACTTACCTGAAAAGACAACTCAGTAATCAGCACAGCAGAAGGGTGTTCAGGACCAAATTCAACAATGGTGTTCGGACTAGCAGCAAACAAGTTCTGCACGTTTGCATCCAAACATTACCTTTAGGCCTCTGGCTGACGAAGTGCAAACTAGGAGCCATAATCAAGTCCCCAAATGATGTGGACATCCTACAGAAGGGCCTCACTGAGACAGATGCCTAGTGTCAGAGCCATGGCCTCAAGCTCAATGCCAAAAAGTGCAGTGTCATCCCCTTTGGTAAAATCTCTGTACCCATGAACTACCACATAGGCAGCAATCTACTTAACACCAAATGCGTGATAGGAGACCTTTGGACCCAGGTGGACAGTAGTCTCTCCTTTGCTAGTCACATCGCCACAGTAGTCAGAAAGTCCTTCTACGTGGCACACCTCATCATAAAAGGGTTGTCATCCAGGAAAAAAAGAGGTCACTGCTCCCTTCTACTCGTCACTCATTAGACCCATTATAGAGTACAACGCCCCTTTTGGGATGTACCTCACAAGACATCTGCAGCAGCTGGAAAGGCCACAGAAGTACCTCAAAGAGGATTACTGGCCTCAAACAAATGCCCTACACTGACCGCCGCAAAAAACTCCAGCTTTACTCCGTAGCATATCGCCTAATCTGAGGTGATCTCTGCCTAACATATAAAGCTATGTCAAACCCAGAGCTGTTGGACATGCTACACCTAAAGAAATCCTAATCCCTCCAAGCCAAATGCTCTAGAGACCTAAACCTTGTCACCACAATAAACAGGACACGCTGGAGGGATAGATTCCTGTCCCAGAGACTTCCTATTCTCTGGAACAAGCTACCCATCTAGGTCAAGCAAAGTTCTTCATTAGCACTCTTCAAGAAAAATCTTGATGAGTGGATGGAAAATAGGAAATACACCCCGGGGATCACTTCTGTGTCTCTGCTGGACAATGGCACAGGAAAATAACTTTCTTGGGTGGCGTAAGCTATGGCACCTTGCTGGCTAGGCTTACGTAGGCCCTTTGGCCAACAGGCTAGTACCTACCTATGAACCTATAAAGCCCAATGTCTTGCATGAGGAGAATACGTGTGATGTATGGCAACTATATATTATACATTCATATAGAAATGGTACAGGCAATGGTAAGAATTGTATTCTGATGAAGTCTCCCTAGCAGAGATGAAAGCGCTCAATACGTTATTTTTAACTATTTTTGTATGTCAATAAATCTTATTCAGATGTGGATCAGACCGGTCTTATATATATATATTTTTCTTTCAGTATTATATATCTTATTCGTTTTCATGTATGGCAACTATAATAGCTGAAGGCTTTGGTATACTGGCCAGATGTTGGGCTATTCTTGGCAAGAGATCCCTTAGGTGATGAATACTGCAACAGTGACATGGAAGGACATCTGATGATTACAAAGAAATCTGTAGCAGGCACAGCTCTTAGATTCCACCTTATTAAACTTGAGACAGGTAGGCAAGAAAATTTCAGGATCTCATGGGGGAGAAGGGCTTTGGATACTGGAACAGAGAACCTGTATGCTATCTAGAGAGAGAATTTACATAACAGTACATTGTTTTTAAGGGTCTACAGATGAGCACTGCCAGTGATATTCCTCTTTTATGCCATCTAGGTATCAAGCATACAAAAAGGATATATGCATAATATTTACTGAACAAGTGTTGCAGAAGATATGGCCAGGGACAATAAGTCATGTGAGCAGTGCCAAAAGGTTGGAAAGGCAGGAGACAAAGCTAAGGCTGCTCTGCTGCCTTTGATTGACTGAGTTAGACTGCAGCCATCACTACTGTGGGACCTCTTAGTACCCCAAGAACAGCTATACCTTGGTGGTTATGGATTATGTTACTAGGTATCCTGAGGAAGTGGTTTGTTTTCTGCTGAGGAACAGAGGGTGAAAATGTTATTTTACACATTTTTAGCGAGATAGGTTTCCCCCCAGGAAACACTGATGGGCAAAGAAAATAACTATTTCAAACCTGCTGACCTTGCTTGTGGAAGATCTGTGGGGTAGAGCAGTTAAAAACAACCTACCATTCACAAACAAATGGTCTGGTTTAACTCTACTCATAAGAACATGTTGAGAGCATTCACAAACAAGTTGGACAAGTACCTGCCCCATCTTCTTCTTTTGCATAAAGACAGGTGCCCCAAGAATCCACAGATTCTTCACCATTTGAGCTATTTTATAGTCATATATAAATAATCTAGGAAGAGTGAGAGGGTAACGGCCATTCCCAAAGACTCTGTTTTGGAGTATGTACTAAATTTCAGGAATAAGCTTAGAGATCTCACAGGACTGGAAAAGGATCACCTACCTCAAGCATGACAGCAATAATAATTATGGGTATGACTGCACAATAAGAATACATGATTATATCACAGGACGAAATGTAATGCTGTTTACTCCTATTTGACAACAAACATCAAGCCACATGGAAGAGACCCATCACTGTTGCAAGGAAAAGTTCTCTCTCTCTCTCTTTCAAGTCAGAGCCGACTCCTAAAGTAACTCTGTGGAACAGCCACAAATATCCTTGGGGTTTACAAGGCAAAGGTGGAAAACACAAATAGGGTGCAGGTCTTTCTTCCTTATCACACATGCACGAACTCAGAGCTATGGAGAATTTATCCTAATCCTAATCCACCTACTGCATGCCTTTGGAGTGTGGTAGTTAAAAGGAGCACCTGGAAAATAAAACGCTTGAACACAGGGAGGGCATGCAGACTCTGTACAGAAAGCACCCAGAAAACAAACCAGGGAACTTCTTGCTACCTAGCGGCAACTCCAGGTAGGCAATGTTAATCAGGCCTATGAAGACAGTCTCTCACTAGTATTCTATTTGCAGTGGATTACAAAAGGGAGCTATCAGACTTCAGTAAGTGAAGCAGGTATCCCATACCCAAGTTCAGGAAAACATAGCAATATTACAAGGCCTTTGAGACAAATTGATTGCTAAACCAGAGTGCACCCACATTGTAAGTAGTGGGAAGCATTAGCCAACAAAAGGGCAGAGTTAAATGTTTGTGTCTTTCGGCTTTTCCCAGTTAGGGGTCGTCACAGCAGAACTCCGGTCTGCTAATAATTGGCAGTTGATTTTTACGTACCGGCTTGCCAGGCCTGACGCACAACCTTCAACGAAGGTACGCCCATTCACGCATGTCTCCACGCAGAAGATGCTCTAGCTGAGAATCCAACCGGACGTCTTACTGTGAGGCGACAACGCTACCGCAGCACCACCACCGCGGGTACAAAAGGGCAGAGTTAAATACTAAGGTGAAAAGATGCTAACTAGAAATAACCAAAGGGATTAATTCTTGAGACTAAAAATGTACAGTCATAAAAAGACGGTCAGCTGTGGACATGGAGGGTATACATAAACACAGTTTAGCTAACAATTAATTATGACATTCAGCGTATCAAAGACAACAACTGGTACAGAAATCTGTACAAGAAGATATTGCTATTCACAATCAGTATAAAACTTGTAATACACTGGTTCAAAGACAAAGAAAAAATAAAAACAAGTAATAATGCAGCAAACAGCACAAAACTGTAATCAATGCTGCAATTCAGCAAAGAATTTGAAAAGTACACTACCAAAGAACATAACACTACTGTTAGGTTATACTATGACAAATACCTCCATGGTTGGACAGTCAGCTTTGCTACGGATCAATGTTGTTGGTATATCTGTATCTGCATAGTCATCATCCAGGTCAACCACATATGCCATGCGCCCTGGCAAAAACAACTCATTACGTTCAGTGACCTTTGGTCTGAAAAGCATTCGATACACATTACGACCTGCAAAATACAGAACACTTTCTTTAGTGGTGATGCGAGGTTTGGTATTTCAGAAGAATGTAAGATACTGCTCTCTATGAGTTTCCATAACATTAGCCTACATAAACCAAGTTTCCTTACCCCTCTATTTGCATGGTTTTCCCTACAGGTGACCATTGTATGACTAACCATGTACAATGTTAGGAAAATGCCACAATAACCTAGAAACTTGAAAGTGATGCTAAAGAGATCCATTATCATCAATTTCTAAACAATCCAATATTTATTTGTTAGCTAGGTAAGTGAAGTACTCCAATTTAAGGGCCTTTTTTCCATGAACTAACCACAAGTATTAAAAAATGTGAATAAAGTAACAGAATTCTAAGCATTCAACTAATTGTAGAAAACATGCAATAATTAAGCAATACACTAGGTTAAAAAGTGAGTAATACATATTTTACCTACCATAGTAGGGGTGATAGTTGGTCATGAGGGTGGATTCTGAGGAACTTAATTACATCTCCCCCAAATATGCAAGTATATTAATTACTACATATGGTGCACCACTATTATACAATGTCATTATTAAAAACTACGTTTTTAAAATAACGCATTTGTATAATGTGAACTCCAGTGTAGCTCTGACACTCTACATGTTCATGTGACTCAAAGGAGACAGATTCCAAACATATTGTACATGGGCATGCATGTGGCTATATACCCCAATGCATACAAGCTGAAGTCATGTACCATGACCAGACATCGGCAGTGGTAACCCATATGTCAGGAATACAGCAATAGTGATTTCAGTCCAGACATAGTGGAGATTAAGACTTTCTGGAAGGGAAACAGGACTGCTAGGATGGGAGGGTGGAACAAGGTCCCTTAAATAAATAAGTCATTCTGGCTTGTTGGACTGTTCTTGGTTTTGTGAGGGGTTCCTAAATTCTTTTTGGAAACCCTATGCCATTTTTTCTTAAATGTCTATTCACCCACATTTTGGTGAGATGGCATTTTGTTTTTTGTTGAAACTGGATGAATAGAAGCCCTTAGAAAATCAGAAAAAGGACAGCTGAAAAATCCTAGAGATTCCCTGAAACAACTTACATCTTTCATCACACTTCTTGATAAACTCTGCAGCAGACGAACCAAACCCTAAATATCTGTCCAAAGGAGAATTTAAAATCTCTTCATAGGTTCATAGGTAAGTACTAAGCTATTGGCCCTAGGGCCTATATAAGCCTAGCCAAAAAGGTACCCTGGCTTTCGCCACCCAAGAAAATTATTTTCCTTCGTCCCTGTTGAGCAGAGTCACAGAGGTGATCCCCGGGGTGAATTTCCTATTTCCCTGCCAATCATCAAGATTTTTCTTGAAGAGTGCTAATGAGGAGCTTTGACCGATATAGACCGGTAGTTTGTTACAGAGTATGGGAAGTCTGTGGGACAGGAATCTATCCCTCCAGCATGTTCAGTTTATTGTGGTGACAAGGTTTAGGTCCCTAGAGCGTGTAACCAGCAAAAAAGCTAAAAACTGAGGCCTGTTCCAGCAATCTTCAATCAGAGAAGTTCTAACTGCACACTCCTGCCACTAGGGTGCAAGGGAACCTTCTCCAAAAAAGATGCCCTGGATTAGTGCTCAAGTTATACAAACAAAGTTAGATTCAGCATGCCTGAATCTAGTCTATGCTACAGCAAACAAGGATCACCAGTTTCAGAAAGAAACAGTTTAAATAAGCAGTGAAAATAATGCTTTAACCAGAAATTCCCAGCTCAGAAGGGCAGAATCTAGCCTCTCCTCCCACAAGAGTGCAGACCACAAGCCTTCTTAATGTAAAATAACTGGCCTGAAGCCCAAGTGCTTAAACCAAAAGGCTTAGAATAACCGTTACAATTTAATCAGGCAATGCCAAGAAATTTACTTATCAGCGATATATTTCCAGATTGTTTGAGAATCACACTTCAGCCAGAACACCACGAGTTTTCAACAGTGTATGCAAGAATTTACAAACAGAAACTATTTTTAAATCAGCAAGCCTTGAAGCAATCAGAAAACACAAAAGCTGTTAGACCAGTTTTACAAACTCCACCACAGGAGTAGGGGGGAAGCAGTTTCAGGACAGATGAGAAACATAAAACAATGCAAGAAAATATATAAAATAATTCAGTCAGGCAAAAGAATAATTCACATCATCTGGGATGTTCTGAGAATGCAGCCAGGCAAACCTACTCAAAAGAGTGCCAGTGGATATAGCCCTGGAAGAAATATCCACTGAATCATACACACACTGTAAACAAGGAGTTGTAAACTGTGAAACAGAACAAACTAAATTACTTAAAGCAGATTTTTCCTCATAAGAAAGTGCATATAAAACATCCCTAATACATTTACAATTAGTCACAATAAACTTCAACATATGAGCCTGAAAATTCAAAATTCTGAAAATCAAAGTTGCAGAAACATACTCTTTTTCCCATACTTATCAATAATCTTCCCATCCTTGTCACAGTACGACTGAAATTAACCAAATGTTTAGCAGCAGTAGGATTAACTAAAGCTACGGCTTCTGGGTTAGGTTTGGGATGGGTATATAAAAACGTAAAAGACCGAGGAACGTTATACATTCAATCTGCCTTTTAGGGCCAGCAAGCTGACTATCAGGTAAACTGCAGGCAGTGACACACACACACAGACAGAGACAGAGACACACACACACAGACATCCTCCACAGGGGAGGGAACTGGAGGAATAGGCGCAGATTCTGGAAATTCTTTTTGTAACAGTTCAAAATATTTCATGAAAGAAAGAGAAACCTCAGTGTTCTCCACTGAAAACACTATTCTGGAAATGGTCTCGGAGAATGACAAAACCCCACAGAGAATCAGCATCTGAGCTCTCCTCAGAGTCTGAATCAGAAAACTGAGGAGATAAACTCTGTAACTGTATCTCTATTTTCATGCCAAGATTGAAGTATTACCATTTCTTTTACCAGAAACCAGCTTAAAAGAAGGAACTGAATTAAACCCTGAGCTAATGCCAATAAACTACTCCTGTCAAAGGAAATTTGATAATTAAATACATGCTTAGTTTTCTGTTTCTTTTTGACAGGAAAACAGGGACAACAGTGTTACTAATGGCAGTTTCCCAGGGTTGGACACAACATTCTGACCAAAGAGGGAAGTCTTCTCTGTTCCCTCTCCCGGAACAGACAAGAGTGGCTCTACTTTGTCCACTGACAGGACCCCAACAGCTGTAGAGGACATGGCTAACCCCAGACAATAGTGGCTGTAGGTACTTTACCAGCAAGATCCAGGGTAAAAGATGAGTGGTCTGAAGAACAAGCTATAGCCACAGCAGATTAACCACCTGTAGCTCTGGCAAACTGCTAGCCTGCTGTGGTTGCAAAGGCTGTTTGCATAACTTTTTCTTTTTCTAGTTGGAAGTTTGTTCTAAGCTCAAGCTGAAAATGGTGCCCCTTTTCCAGGAAAACAAACCGCAAGATCTGATAAAAATGTAGAAATCTTTAAAAGTCACTATTTTTGTCTCTCAAAAACACAGTAAAAACATTATAAAATGCACTATAAAATACTCTATCAGCACCAAAAAGTTAAATAAACATAATTTCTCCACAAAAAAAAATTAATTTACTTTAAATAACTTTTAAACAGGAAAAAAGTGCACTCCCATTTAAAAGTACAGTTCTCGTGACACTCTGTTAAAACTGAACTCCTAGCTTAACAATAACTTTCCTATAAAAAAAAAAAAAAAAAATATAATAAAACAATCTTTCATGTGGAAGTTTTATCCCAAAAGGAGCTTGTCTTTCCAGCAAAAGAACAGCACAAGACAACAACAGTCCATCATCGACAATCCACAGAAGAACGTACTCTTCAATGGCAGGAAAGCTCTGAAGAGCTTGGCACCTTGTGTTTTTAGTCAGCTCTGCTCAAGCTGACTGACTGGGCATGTGGAAGGGGCCGTGAAGCTCTGGAAGATTGCTGGCTCTTATATTCTTAGCAGGATATAACCGCTATAGCCAATACCATTCAATGATCATTATGCTGAACATCTCATCACTGGAAGCTATGTAACTTATAATTACAAACTAAGCAATCTGTTCTTACCTAGACGGGTCTTAAATTCAATTTTGTGTTCTGGATCTTCGTCTTTCCTGCAAAGAAATTAAGCATCAAATAAAAGAATGGCAAAATCTTACTCTAAGGTCAAACGCTACACCATACCACTTCAAAGGTTAAGTCATAACTCAATAGTCAACACTAAAAAGCAATGGATACTACATTTTTTTGTATCTGAAAATCAATGAGTTATGAAAACCAGCAATACTGTTTCTGCCAAGTACAGAATAATTGGAAAGAGGCCGGCATCTGCTGAACATATAGGTGTCCCTCTCAAAGGGGCCTCTTGGAATAAAGACATGAACTAGAAATCAAAAATAACTAACAAAACATGAACATAAAGAAATACATTAAATATAGGAGTATCACAGCACACTGTATAAAGATTTTTATTAACGCTGATTAACACAAACTGTTTTTCTTCAATCATACAAAAGCGATGATTTAACAAGAACTATTTGTCTTCCAGGACCACTTTGCAATACTAAAATTCCTTCAAAATCACAATTCATGAAATGTATATAAACACAGAAAAAAAAAAAAATCAAAGGATGGAATGGGTTGAATAAACAATGCCTTAATACAAAATGCCAAATAATATTTATTTATTGCATTTGTGTGGGGGTCCACTGAACCAAAAAGTGCCCATTTTCACTGGAGGCCCGGGGAGAAAAGCTCCACATAAGTACAATACATACATTTGGAAATATACAATGTACAAATTTTGATAAACACACAAATAGTACTTATAACAATAGAAAAAGTACAGTTTTGTACCTACCATAAATGTAGATGTTCGAGTGTAAACCCTGCTGCAGTCATCACACATGGGTTATCCTGTCGTCAGACGGCCCCGCAGTCGGCTGGAATTCCAAAGTCTTGGTCCGGCGTCGGTTGCTGTCGCTTCTTCCCTGACGTCAGTGCGCCAGGGGTATATATAATGCAACCGACGCCATTTTCTTCAGTTTTTCTTGCCCCAGATGTCAGGTGCCCCCAAAAAGGTGGCCAGCAATTAGTACCAAATTGAGTAAACTTGCACAAACACAAAATCCATTCATCTATAAGCAAATATATCAGGAAGGTATTGAAGAGATTTAGCCAGTAGGTCAGAGGGGATGGAGGGAGGGTAACCTGGACTGCAGCAGGGTGTACACTCGAACATCTACATTTATGGTAGGTACAAAACTGTACTATGTTCATCGTGTTACCCTGCTGCAGTCATCACACTTGGGTTGAATCCCAAAGCTAAGGATGGGTGGAGGTATCATAGAGGGTTAGAGGAGGCTAGGAGGCCCTGCAGAACTGCAGTGGCGAAGCCCGCCCTGGTCTTAGAGTAAAGTGGTAAGTGATAGTGTTTGGTAAAGGTGTGTACTGAACTCCAAGTTGCAGCTTCCAAAATCTCCTTGGTTGGAACCCCCCTGAGAAAGGCTGTATAAGTAGCTGTTGCCCTGGTAGAGTGGGGCCTAATGGTAGCAGGAACCGGTTTTCCATGATGGGTATAGCAAAAACATATGCAATGACCTATCCATTTGGAAATGGTTTGCTTTGATATAGCCTTCCCTTGAGAAGCTGTAGCATAGGATACAAAGAGCTGGTCAGATTTTCTGAAAGCCTTAGTTTTGTCCAAGTAGTAACGAAGTTGCCTGTGAATGTCCAAGGAATGCAGGAGTCTCTCACCTTTGTTCTGTGGATTTGGGAAGAAGGTGGGTAAGTGGATGGTTTGATTTAAAGCCACACTGGAAACCACCTTAGGCATAAAGGAAGGATTAGTTCATAGAGAAACTCTGTCTTGATGAAAAATGAGGAAAGGTTCCACTGCCATTAGTGCCTGTAGCTCTGAGACTCTTCTAGCTGAAGTTATTGCTAGCAGCAGGGCAGTCTTCCATGATAGGAACTGAAGATCTGCAGAGAAAGCTGGTTCAAAGGGAGGTAGCGTTAGTTTTTCCAGAACAAAATTGAGGTCCCATGTTGGTGTAGGTGCTCTCCTGGGTGGTCTAATGTTTTTTGCCCCTCTGAGGAACTGCCTTAGAAGTGGATGCGAAAATAAGGGTGAATCCGTGTTGTAGTGGGCCGAAATAGCTGAATGGATTTTAATTGAGGAGAAAGAAAGTCCTTTGTGCAACATCTCAGTTAAATACTGTAGAATGTGAGGCATGTGAGGCTGAATTGTGTCTTGGCCTTTAGATTGGTTCCAGGCACAAAACCTTTTCCATTTGTCCGAATAAGCCTTCCTCGTGCTTGGCCTCCTAGCTTCCAGAATAACATCCATAACTGCTTGGGAAAGAGGAGCTGGCTGGATGCTTAGTTGATTTGCCATGCAGCCAGATTTAAGGTTTTGAGCTGGCTGTGAAGAATCTGATTGTTTTGTTGTGTGAGTAAATGGGGAATTTGTGGTAATATCCATGGTGGGCCGTGGGCCATATTCCTCAATAGTGGGTACCAGTGCTGGCGTGGCCAGTCTGGAGCTATGAGAATCAGTCGTGGTCTCTCCTTTTTGACTTTCAGAAGTACCTTTGTGAGGAGAGGCAATGGAGGGAAGGCATATACTGTCAGGTTTTTCCAACTGAAAGAGAGTGCGTCCACTTTCCACGCTTGATGGTGAAGTGTCCTTGTACAAAATTTTGTTAGTTGATAGTTTTGAGGGCTGGCAAACAGGTCTATGTCTGGAAGGCCCCATTGAGTTATCATTGTAAATACTTGTGGATCTAGTTTCCACTCGTGGGGATCCATGATGTTTCTGCTGAGGTCGTCTGCCAATGTATTCTTCTGTCCTGGCAGGAATTGAGCTTGTAACTGAACTTGGTAAGCTAGAGCTGTGTTCCATAAGGTCATTGCTTGCCTGCACAGACGGTAGGAGTGAATACCCCCTTGTTTATGTACCACATTACTGTGGTGTTGTCAGTCTTTATTGTCAGTTGTCCTGGATGTAATAGATCCTTGAAGGCTGTCAGAGCTTTCTGTACAGCTAGCATCTCTTTTTGATTGATGTGCAGATTCCTTTGATCTGCAGTCCATACACCTTGAACGCACTGTCCTGCCATGCGAGTCCCCCAGGCGTAATCTGATGCAGCTGTTGTGATAGTTTGCCTGGCTGGGGGCAAGGTGAAAGGCTGACCCTTGTTGAGGAGACATGCCTGTGACGACCATAGAAACTCCTGTTGTAGGGAGGGAATGAGAGATATCATTGTGTCCAAGCCGTGGCTGTGTTGAGACCATACGCTTTTTAGGTACCACTGTAATTTCCTCATATGCAGCTTTGCAAATGGTATTAGTAGTATGCAAGATGCCATGAAGCCCAAGGCCTGCAGATTTTTTCTTGCAGTTAATTGGGTCTTTGTTGCCATGGTTTTGAAATATTGAGTCAGTTGTAGTTGTTTGTCTGGCGTCAGATAAGCCTTCTGGGCCATTGTACTCAAGCTGGCACCCAGGAATGTCATATTTTGCGAGGGTACTAGTTTTGACTTCTTTTCGTTTACTGTGTACCCCAGGCAATTTAGTAGATGTTTCACAAAAGCCAGATGATGTAATAGAATGTCCTTGCTTTCTGCTTGGATGAGGCAGTCGTCCAGATATGGGTATATTTGAATTCCTCTTTGTCTGCAGTATGCAATTACTGGTGCCAGGCATTTTGTGAAGACTCTGGGCGCAGTAGATAAGCCAAAGGGCAGTGCAGAGAATTGGTAATGGGTTGAACCTGCAATGAAACGGAGGTATCTTCTGCAATTTTGTCTGATAGGGACAAGCAGGTATGCCTCCTTGAGGTCCAACGTTACTAGCCATGCTTTCTTGCCCAACATGGGAAGAAGCTGCTGTAGTGTTAGCATCTTGAATTTGGGTACTTGTAAGTAAGTGTTTAGAATTGAAAGGTCCAGAATTGATCTCCAGGCGTTGTCCTTTCTGGGCACTAGAAAGAGTCTTGAGTAAAATCCTTGACCTTGCTCTCTAGTAGGTACCAGTTGAATGGCTCTCATGTCCATGAGAGCTGTAATTTGTTTTTGTGCCTCTGCCCATTGATTTTGTGGCAGGTTTGGCATTCCTCTTTTCACTGGCAAGGTGTGAAAATGGAATCTGTATCCTCGTAAAATTATGTCTAGGACCCATTTGTCCTTTGTGACAATGTGCCAGTTGTCTGAAAAAAGTGCGAGTTTTCCTCTCAAGGGGGCTGCCAAGAGACTGTTGCTTGGCCAGATGAGGTGCAAGTCATTGAGTTTGCCTTCTGGTAGATTTGGACCAGTCTTCTCCTCCCTTCTGTGTTGTAGTGCCCCATTGGCGAGGTTTGTACTGGGCTTGTGGTTGTCTTCTGCCCCTTGGGCGTCTGTATTTACCCCTCTGTAGTCTGTCGGTAGCTGGAAAGGACCAATTTTTTGTTGGCCAGTTTCTGCTGAAGCGAGGGGGCTGTACCTGTAGGAAATCTTTGACTGTCTGCATAGATTTTGCCTTATCCTCCATTTTCTTTAAGACAACTTCTGCTTTAACTCCAAAAAGAACATCCTGCTGTAAGGGAGCATCTAGAAGTTTTGTTTTAATATGATCAGGTAGAGTTTGTTCCTTTAACCAAGCATGCCTATGTATAACAGACCTAGTGACAGCTGCTCTGCAGGAGGCCTCCAAAGAATCAAACCCACATTGTAAGGTATGTTTCCCCACCTGTTCAGTGGCATGCAACAGATCCTGCATTTCTTTCAATTCAGATTGTTGAGGGAGAGTGGTCATTTTTTGCTTTAACTGAGAGATTAGAAATTGCTGATACTTAAGCATGTGAAATTGGCAATTTAGTGCCCTCATAGCTAGAGTGGCTGAGGTGTAAACCTTTTTCCCTCACCTGTCTAGTGCTCTGGAATCCCTCTCAGAAGGTACAGGATTTTTAGCCATAGAAGCCTTAGCCCCCTTGGGACCCTGGGAGATTGTCTCTGGGACAGCAACAGGGCTTTTGTAAAGAAATTTGTGGGAATCAGGCACTCTATAATATCTGTCAGGCTTAGCCAGAGCAGGAGGTAGAGAATCAGGGTTAAAACTGGATTCTAAGTAAACATCATCCACAATGTCTAAAACTGGTGGGATGGCAAGTGGTCTGTGTTGGGGGAGTAAAAGAAACTCTCCGAGCCTTTTCTTCGAGTCAGAGTAGTCCTGACCTTCACAGTGAAAATGTTCCCTCATAGTGTGTAAAGTTTCCCCAAAGGAGTAGTCTTCAGGAGGAGAAGCTGAGGGAATGGAATCCTCAGCATCAGAATATTCATAAGGGGAGAAGGAGTAATCTTGGTCCTCAGAGGAGTCTGAAGAAATGGACACTTGTTCAGAGGATGCATAATCTTCCTCTTGTCTAGGCCTTTTGTCAGGAGGGGGCTGGGAACCACTGATTAAAGTGATCAAATCTTCAGCCATTTTGAGCATCTGTTTCTTAGGCATGGGGCCTTGAACAGGGGACCGAAGTGCAGTCTTTTTAGATTTAATAGGAGTCTTCGTCTTAGAATACGATTTAATGGTGAGCGTCGTCGGTCTGAAAACGCCTTCAGAAACCGATGGCGTTTCTGCAGCACCGACATCTTTTTCAGCAATGTCGTCGGTAGGGCCTGAACTAAATGTCTGCATAGGCCTGGTACATTCCGTCAAAAAATCTGAAGCGGTCTCGGGTTTCAGATCTGCGGTAGTCAGGGGCTGCGTCGGAGCCTCACTGAGGACCGGAGAACCGGAGACCGGACCAGCCGAGGCCTCGGAATCTGGCTTAGGCCTGGGCCGTCTGTCCTTATCCTTGCGTTTTTTGTGCACGCCGGTAGTCAGTTGCTCCGACGGCATGGTGTAGTTAAATTTCATACCAAAGTAGTGTCGTGCGAAATCAAAGCGTCTTTTAATAGTACGCATAGTACGCTTATTAAACCTAGCAAAAAAACGACAACTAGTGACGCCGTGGTTTGGACCTAGGCAAGGTATGCAATAAGAATGAAAATCCTTATGAGGTATTTGCTTCCCACAAGAAATACAATTGTTAACTTTTTCTGACATCGGTCTGAGGCAAGAAAAGTTTCCCCAACGGGGTACTTAGCTTTATAGAAGACTTCGGTCTGAAATTCGAATTCGAAAATCTCAGTAGTCGGCCGACCGGCACTTGCGAACTGCTTCTGCTTCGGGCACCGCGCAGCAAGAAAGACAGAAGAAAATGGCATCAGTTGCATTATATATACCCCTGGCGCACTGACGTCAGGGAAGAAGCGACAACAACCGATGCCGGACCAAGACTTTGGAATTCCAGCCGACTGCGGGACCGCCTGACGACAGGATAACCCAAGTGTGATGACTGCAGCAGGGTAACACGATGAACATCAGCAAACAGAGTTTTTTGACACATGTAAATAGATGCGACTACTGATGGCACAAACTGTTATGGATACAGAAAGAGGCAGTGCAGCTGAGTGTAAAATATCAATTGACAATTCATTTACACCAGGCTACAGAAGTGTATTATCTATCAGGAGTAAAGGTGATGGTTAGGAGGTAGTAGAAGGAGGGAGGAGAGGTGGGAGTAGAAGAGGTGTAGAGGCAAAGACAGGTATGGAATAAGGGGAGAGATAATGTCAGGTTATGTGTTGTCAGGAGTTAGTGCATGTACATTGCCTGTGGGAGGAGAGATGTAGCTTCAAAGATTTTTTTGAAAATAGATGTATTGCTGGTGGATCTAAGTAAGGGTGGGACAGAGTTCCATAGCTTAGCAGTGGAAAAGAAATGGAGCAGAAAAGTTGGGTTTCTATACCTATAGGAGCACGTTCTTCAGAGCGGAGAGGCCTATTTGGGTGATACAGTGCAAATAGATTAGAAAGAGCACGGCAGCTGGATGGGTTGAATATTAGTTTATGGGCAGTAGTTAGTTGAATATATGTAAGATGGTGAGGAAGTTCTTGCCAGTTTAGTATTTGAAGAGAGGTACAATGGTGGGATAGTTGATTTTGGTACACATTTCACTTATGTAACCAACACTGTTAGCAAAATAAGTTTATTTAACTGTAAGATGCAAAATTCAGAAAGGTAAAATAAATTATTTTTTTTTAGATATTGGTAGATGCAGACCTGCAACATAATACAGTATAAGTCCAATGCCCAACAAGGTAAAACTCCCTCATCAATCTAAACAAGCAATGCAGGGTGTTAAATAAAGTTGACCAAAACAAAAATTTTAGGTAAAAACAGCCTTCCAGGCCAAGAACAACCACAAGGCATTCTTCAGCTAAGTCTGCAATGTCAAAAGCAATATACAACAATGTGATGAACTAACTGTAAATGCAGCCACCTACACTGAGCTGGACGATAAAGCAAACCTATTGGCCGCCATATTCAGCTCCAGTTTTACCCCCCCCCCCCCGACACCCCTCAGGAAATATCCAAAACAATAACTCCCCCAATTATCACTAGGGAACATGCCCTCAATATATTTGTCAAGGCCAAGAACACTGCATCGATGGGCCTTGATAGTATCCCAGGATATCTCCCTAACAGCATGAAACATGAGCCATCAGGACCACTAGAATCACTATTTAACTGTGGCCTCCAGAAATTCTTTGTATCAAGTGAATGGAGGACTGCATCTGTCAACCCTCTGCAAAAGGGTAGGCCATATACTGACTCAGGTAATTACAGACCCATAAGTCTAACTAGTCTTGTATACAAAGCCATGGAAAGGATTACCATGGAAACAATAAACAATATCATAGAAAGCATTCAGAAACTGGATCCAACCACTTTGGTTTCATAAAGGGCAGGGTGTGCCTATTCAACCTATCACTTCTTTGAGAAGGTCACCAAAGCAATGGCTTATGGGCAAAACATTGAATACTGCTTACCTTGAGCAAGCCAAAGTACTCAAAATAATATCCAACACAATATCCGACTCAAGCATTGTAGATAAACTCATGAAATTTGGTATAAATCATTGTGTCACCCACTGGATAGAGAGTTGGCTCAAAGACAGAACTCAAGAAGTTAGGACAGGGGAGTCTAACACTACTAAAAGGCCAGTAACTAGCAGAATTTCTCAAGGCTCAGTGCTGGGGCTGCAGTCTTTTTGGCATTGTCTATGGTTCTGGACACTGAGGTGGGTAACAAAAACGTATACCACTTTGGCATACAAGAAGGGATAGTTGTAAAAGAAACCCTATATTTGTGGAAAATGAGATAAGGTTAACCTACCATAACAACTTGCATCACACATACTCTTCTTGCAGAAGTCACAGCAATCAGCAACATTTCTGAGTTAAGAACCTCAAATCAGCCAGATTAGCTGGTTCAAATGGAACAAGAGTTAATTTTTCTAAGACAAAATTTGGATCCTAAGGAGAACCCATCTGCTTTCCAGGATGCTTGGTATTTAACACCCCTTTGAAAAACATTTCAACATGAAAATGCTTTGAAAGGGAGGGATCTATGGGCAAACATGTTGAAAGGGCAGAAAAGTGCATCTTGACAGAGGAGTAAGAAAAGCCAGATGTTAATAACTCTCACAAATACAGAACCAGAGGAACACTAGCCGCAAAAGGGTCCTGGTTCTTTTCCTGGTACCATCTACAAAATCTTTTCAATTTGTTAATATATGACTTTCTGTTTTACTCTAGTATAATAAGCTTTACGTACTGTTCAGCCTCTGTCCTTTAAAAAGTATAGGATGCTTTGGTGTATACAGCATTCCTCTGTCATACTGATTAGTATGATGGCTACTTACTAAGCAAAGTTAGCATGGTCCCTTGTGTAGGCCCAACCCCCTTAACACGGGAAAAAATCCATGCCCATTTTGTTGAGACAAAAATGACAAAAATCACCTAATGCCAACTTTTTACAATGTGAAGTGTCTAGCCCTAACATGGCACACAGTCTGTGATTGGTGTTCGCCTACCTAGAAGATACTGCGTAGTTGACTTTCAAAGAGGTTGGACTATAAAACTCTTCTCCCCATAGGGGCAAGAACTCCACAGAGACAAACAGAGAACATGCAAACTCCACAGAGGCATTGGTCAGAGATCAGGATTGAACCTTGTACTTGTGCATGGAAGGTGAAGACCTTAACCATTATGGCAATTCTCTCTCTACTCTGCAAAGATGAGAAAATCATCTAAATAAGGAAAGAATGTGATACCTTTGCAGTAGGCTATCGCTGAAGCTAGCTACTTTATATTATCCACTGCCTCTAGGATATTTGCAAAGGGTAATGCAGAGAACAAAAAGAGTGATCCAGACATAGAAAATCTTAAGAAATGTCCAAAGTCTGGAGCTATAAGAACATGATAATTATCTTTTAAATCTAATGTCACCAAAAAAAATTAAATAAGGAATGGAAGGGTAATGGGTTGTGAAAAGATAACATTCTGAACTTGGGAACAGTCACAAACTGGTTTAGAAAGGAAAAATCCTGAACCAGTCACCATGAAGAGTCTTTCTTTGGCACCAGAGACATTTTTGAATACAAACCTTCTCCTGTCAGGAGGATGAGAGATCACTTCTACCACTCCCTGAGACAGCAGAAGCTGAATGACAGAGGTAAAAAAAAAGAAATTTGATCTAGTGAATGGGGAGGAAGAGATTCCCACTACCATCTGTATCCGGGATGAATCTCAGAACCCTTTTGTCTAAACTACCGTCTGTATCCGGGATGAATCTCGAAACCTTTTTGTCTAAACTACCGTCTGTATCCGTGATGAATCTCAGAACCCTTTTGTCTAAGACTATCTGTTGTCATAGGAGAAAAAGAGGTTCAGATTTTTGGGAAGGATTAAAAAAGACTGCCAGTGAGGAATGGGGAGAGGGATTCTGAAGACAGTGATTCAGACTTGTTAGACTGCAATTTGTTCTCCTTTCTTCTTGAAACCTTCTTGCCAGCAACTTGCTGTATCTGTTAATTTTTTTGTAGAAAGTTATAGACTTGGCATCAAATCCTTTGACTTTGACAAACTTGCAGAAGAAAGTCTGAAAAATCCATGAAAGTCCCTAAAACAGCTTCCTTCTCTTATAACACTTTTTGAGGACGTCTGAAGCAGATGCTCCAAAGACAAACTCACTCTCTAAATGAGAATTCAAAATGTTAGACTCAACATCCTCAGGAAGATTCTCAGTATGTAACCAAGCAAATTTTTCTCATAACAATTCCAGTAGCAGCAGTCCTGAAGTGGCATTCACCGAATAATAACAACATTTCAAGGAGTGGGTAGCCACTTGAAACATAAAAGCAATAAGATGCCTTTTTCTCAAATGATGGGAAAATAAACCATAATACTCCTCATAGTCTCAAAAAGTACAGTTTTGTACCTACCATAAATGTAGATGTCCGAGAGGTATGCATCTGCAGTCCTAACAAATGGGTTGTCCTGCCTCAGGCAGCCCTTCGGTCGGCCGGATTCCAAAGTCTGGGTCTTGCCTCGGCTGATGTCGCACTTCACCCGACGTCATAGCTGCTGTCAATTGGGTATAAAGGCATCAGCAGACGCCATTTTCCTCAGTGTTTCTTGCCCCAGATGCCAGGTGCCCTCTAGGAAGGCTAAATTTGGATAAATGCAAATGATTCCAAACAGTAGATAGCAAATAAAAATAAACAGGTATATACATATATATATATACAAACAAATACACCATAATAGATTCCCCCAGCTAGCTACAAGATGGGCAAATACCCTAGGAGTACCACAGAGGGGAAGGAGGGAGGGTAATCCTGACTGCAGATGCATACCTCTCGGACATCTACATTTATGGTAGGTACAAAAATGTACTATGTCCTTCAAGGATGCATCTGCAGTCCTAACAAATGGGTAGAATACCATAGCCAAACTGGGGGAGGAGGTACTAAGAAGATTATGGTGTAGTTAAGATCCCTTGCAAAACAGCAGTGGCAAAACCTGCTCGGGATCTGGAGTATAAAGGTAGATTATAATGCTTGGCAAATGTATGCACGGAGCTCCAAGTAGCAGCCTCTAAAATGTCTTTGGTAGCCACTCCTCGTAAAAAAGCTGTAGTAGTGGCTGTAGCCCTTGTGGAGTGAGGTCTGATGTTTTCTGGAGTTGTCTTTCCATGAAAAGAGTAACAAAATCTAATGCAATTTCCTATCCATTTTGAGATTGTCTGTTTTGAAATTGCTTTTCCTTCCATTCCTGTTGCATATGCTACCAGAAGCTGGTCAGTTTTTCTATTGTTCTTGGTTCTGTCCAGGTAATAGCGCAATTGCCTGTGCACATCCAAGGTATGTAGCAGTCTTTCCCCCCTGTTCTGTGGGTTGGGGAAGAATGTAGGTAGGTGAATTGCTTGGTTTAATGATACCCTGGAGACCACCTTTGGCATAAAAGTAGGATTAGTTCTCACGGACACTCTATCCTGATGGAAGATAAGGAAGGGCTGTACTGCCATTAATGCCTGTAATTCAGAAACCCTTCTTGCTGAAGTGATTGCAAGCAGTTTTCCAAGATAAGTATTGTAATTCTGCTGTTGCTGCTGGTTCAAAAGGGGGAAGTGTTAATTTTTCTAACACAAAGTTCAGGTCCCATGTAGGCAATGGTGGCTTCCTTGGTGGCTTTACATTTTTATTTCCTCTCAGAAACTGCCTGAGTAGAGGATGAGAAAAGACTGGAGGATCCATGTTGTATTCTGCTGAAATTGCTGATGCATGAATCTTAATGGAGGAGTAAGACAGGCCATTGTGGAAAAGCTCAGCTAAATATTCCAGGATGTTAGCTATGTTTGCCAATGATACATTTTCTCCTTTTGCTGCACTCCAAATGAGATATCTTTTCCATTTTGCTGAATAAGTTTTCCTTGTTGAGGGTCTGCGAGCCTCCAAGATAATGTCTTTAACCCTTTGAGATAAATCTGGGTTATTTTGTCTTATGTAATGTTCCAAGCAGCTAGCTGCAGTGTTTTTAAGTTTGGATGCAGGATTTTGAAGTTGTTCTGTGTTAGCAGTAAAGGAACTAGGGGTAGAGGCCATGCGTGTTCCCGAGACATACTCCTCAGTAGCGGGTACCAATGTTGCCTCGGCCAGTCTGGAGCTATCAGGATGATCCTTGGGTGATCTTCTTTGATCTTCAGTAGCACTTTGTGCATCAAAGGAAGAGGTGGGAATGCATAAGCTGTCAGGTTTTCCCAACTGAAGGATAGGGAGTCCACCTTCCAAGCAAGTGGGTGGTATGTCCTTGTGCAGAATTTTTTCAATTGGTGGTTGTGTGGGGATGCGAACAGGTCTATTTCTGGTAGTCCCCATTTCCTTGTAATGGATTTGAAGATGTCTGGATGCAGTATCATTTCGTGGGCATCAGTGGTAGTTCTGCTTAAGATGTCTGCCAGTATATTTTCTTTTCCTGGCACAAATATGGCCTTGAGCTGAATGTTGAGGTTCAGGGCCACATTCCAGAGGTCCATTGCCATCCGGCATAGAGGATATGAATGTGTGCCTCCTTGTTTGTTGATATACCACATAACTGTGGTGTTGTCCGTCCTTATCAGCAAATGTCCCTGTTGAAGAAACGGTCTGAATGTCTGAATTGCCTGTTTTACTGCCAGCATCTCTTTTTGATTTATGTGTAGGTTCAGCTGGTCTTGAGTCCATAAGCCTTGTATGCACTTGTCCACCATGTGTGCCCCCCAACCGAGGTCTGAGGTGTCCGTGGTGATAGTCTGGCTTGGGTGAGGGCTGTGGAAGGGCAGTCCTTTGTTCAATTGACAGGCGTGAGCCCACCACTGGAATTCTTGCTTCAGGCATGGAATTATTGGAATTTGGGTTTCTAGGCTGTGCTTGTGCTGAGACCATAAATTCCTTAGGTACCATTGCAACTTCCTCATATGCAGCCTGGCATGTGGAATCAATATTATGCAGGATGCCATGTAACCCAGGGCTTGCAGGACTTTCCTTGCTGTAAGCTGGTTCTGCGTTGTTAATGCCATGAAATAGAGTGGTAGTTGCTTCTGCTTTTCTGCTGTGAGGAATACCATTTGGTTTGATGTGTCCAGTTCTGCACCCAAGAAAGTTATCCTTTGGGATGGTATCAGCCTTGACTTTTTTATGTTGACTGTGTATCCCAGGGCTTGCAATAGGTGAATAACCTTTCTCAAATCTTTTGTTAATTTGTTTTGTTGTCCGCTTGTAACAGGCAGTCGTCCAGGTATGGATAAATTTGAATTCCCTGAAGCCTGCAATGAGCAATTACTGATGCCAGGCATTTCGTGAATACTCTGGGCGCAGTAGATAAGCCAAAAGGCAATGCTGAGAATTGATAATGCTCTGATCCTGCAAGAAATCTGAGGTATCTTCTGCAATTTGGTCGTATGGGGACGTGCAGGTATGCCTCCTTGAGATCTAGAGTTACCAGCCAAGACTCCTTGCCCAGCATGGGAAGAAGTTGCTGTAGGGTCAGCATCTTGAATTTTGGAACAATGAGATATGTGTTCAGAGCAGACAGGTCGAGAATAGGTCTCCATTGGTTTTCCTTTCTTGGTACCAGGAAAAGTCTGGAATAAAATCCTTGTCCTTGTTCCATAGACGGTACCTTTTCTATAGCTCTCATCCTTAGTAAGTGGTCTATTTGTTCTAGAGCGTTTGTCTTTTGGTTTGGAGGTAGGTTTGGCATTCCTCTCTTCCTTGGTAGAGTATGGAAGTGAAACCTGTAACCTTTGTCTATTGTCTGTAAAATCCATTTGTCTCCTGTAATGTAATGCCAGTTTTCTGAAAATAAGGCTAGCTTTCCGCCTAAGGGTGCTTCTAGTTGTTCCCTGGTAGGCGGTTTCAGAGCCAAGTCACTGTGATTGTCCTGTGGAAGTGGTAGTGGCTGGATCTGTGGCAGTACTTCTCTGGTTGTTAGGCTGCCACTGACGTCCCCTGTAGGCACCTCTGGATTGACCTCTGCCTCTTGGGCGCCTATTTCTGCCTCTCTGTGCTCTGTTGTTGTCTGGAAAGGACCAATTCTTGGAAGGCCAGTTCCTACTAAACCTCGGAGGCTGGACCTGTAAGAAATCCTTGACTGTCTGGACAGATTTCGCTTTTTCTTCCACCTTCTTCAACACTTGCTGTGCAGGGGAGCCAAACAAACTGTGTTTTTCCATGGGAGCATCTAGGAGCTTTGACTTTACATGGTCTGGTAAGGATTGCTCTTTTAACCATGCATGCCTTCTGATCACTGTACCAGTCATAGCTGATCTAAAGGAAGCCTCCAGTGCATCATAGCCGCATTTTAAGGAATGATTACTGATCTGCTGAGTGTTATGTACCAATTCCTGAAGGGACTTACGGTCTAAAGGTTCAGGAGAGGACAGTTTTTTAGTTAGCTGATCTAACAGAAATTCCTGATACTGAATCATGTGGAATTGACAGTTTAAGGCCCTAGCCGAAAGAGTAGCAGAAGTATAAACTTTTTTACCCCATCTCTCTAATGCCCTAGATTCTCTGTCAGAGGGGAGGGGGTTTTTGGCAGAGGCAGCTGCTACAGCTTTGGGGCCCTGTGAAATAGTTTCAGGATCTGCAATAGGAGCCTTATACAAGTGATAACGTGTGTCCGGAACCCTGTAGTATCTGTCGGGCTTAGCAGGGGCCGGAGGAAGAGAGTCAGGGGCAGTACAAGCATCATTAAATGCATCATCCACAACTGTAAGTACTGGAGGAATGGCTAAAGGCCTATGCTGTGGCAAATGTGAAAAGGTCCTAAGCCTTTTCCTAGTGTCTGAGAAATCCTGGCCCTGCCATTGAAATTGTTCTCTCATAGCATGCAAGGTTTCCCCAAAAGAAAATTCCTCAGGAGGGGAGGCAGAAGGAATGGAGTCTTCTGCATCAGAGTCCTCATATGGAGAATAAGGGCCTTCTGGAGGATTTGAATTTTCTGAATCATCAAAGGAGTAATTTGTAGAAACTGGCTCAGGGGGCTCTGCTCTAGGCCTCTTCTCTGGAGGGGGATGAGAGGTCCTGTCAGGGTGAGGCTAGGATCCCCTGATCAAAGAAATGAGATCCTCTGCTAGACTAAGCATTTGAGTACTAGAGCTAGGCCTGTGAGAGGGGGTTTTAGCAGGCACGGTCTTTGAAGATTTAGCTGCTTTAGCCCTAGAAAAAGCCTTAATTGACATGGATGCAGGGGGCCTAGCAGCTCCACGTGCAGGAGTAGATATATCTAAAGGGATAGTATCTGATAAATCCTGAGAACCTGTAAGAGCAGGTGGAAATTCAGTAGCAGATTCAGCCAGGCTGGATGAGGCCTCGGTTGTAGGAGGCATGCTTTCGGCCGAAGGAAGAACCGAGGACTCTGTTTCAGCTGAAACAGAGACACTCGCGGTTGGCTTAACCGCGGTTTCGGCCGAAACCGCGGACCGCGAGTGTCGGTCCTTTTCCTTACGCTTTTTAGCTAATTGTGAAGTCGGAGTTTCCGACGGCATGATGTAAGCAAAAGCGGAGCCGAAAAACTCCTCTGCAAACTCCGACCGACGTCTAAGTGTCCGTCGGTTGAAGGAAGCACAGGCTAGACAAGCTGCTACGTCGTGGTCTGGGCCTAAGCAAGGTAGGCAGTAAGAGTGGAAATCTTTATGAGGTATTTGTTTCCCACAAGTTAAACAGTTATTCACTTTTTCTGACATCGGCTGAGGCAAGAAAGAGTCCCCAACGGGGTACTTAGCTTTTTAGAAGTCTTCGGTAGTAGCAATCTCTGGTTCTGACCGACCGGCACTTGCGAACAGCTTCTGCTTCGAGCGCCACGCGGCAAGAAAGACTGAGGAAAATGGTGTCGGCTGATGCCTTTATACCCAATTGACAGCAGCTATGACGTCGGGTGAAGTGCGACATCAGCCGAGGCCAGACCCAGACTTTGGAATCCGGCCGACCGAAGGGCTGCCTGAGGCAGGACAACCCATTTGTTAGGACTGCAGATGCATCCTTGAAGGACATCAGCATAAACTTTAATGCATGAACATGACAACAAAGAATTCTAAAATAAGTGATGCAGAAGAATACGCGTTCCCCCAAATGTATCAAAATCTTTTCTGTTCTTGTCAAAAAGAGAGGGAATGATGACATTAACCAGACAGGTAGCAGCAGTTGGGATCACCACAAATGTTACTGCTGGGTATGATTTGGGGTTAGAAAATAAAAAACTTACGACGCATAGAACTTTATGCAACCTGCTTTCCTGGGGGCAGCAGCCTGACTATCAGGCAAATTACAGGCTGTTAGAAGCACATTCTACAATGACAGAAGAATAGGAAGGACTGGAGTAGGTTGAGGAAATTCCAGTTGCAGAGACAGAGAGTGGAAGATCATTATGTTTCCACTGAAAATGATTCATTCTGGAAATTGTTTCAGAAAAAGAAAATCTTTCAGATGGACTGCCAGAAGGCACACTTTCCTCAGAATCACGAACAGAAACCTGAGGAGAAAAAAAACAAACAAACAGAAGTGGTCTCCTCACAATCATTTTGTGGATCAAAATCTTGAACTTTCCTCTTCAGAAAACGAAGACTCCATTTTTCTTTTACCAGACACACCTGAACTGCAAGGGTCCAGAACGTGATTACGCTTGTCCAAAGTAACAGACAGAAAAAAAGACATATGACTAAATCTTTGCTTCTTTTTGACACGAATTTCTGAAGTAGATCTACTTTTGACAAGCAAAAGCTCTCTAGGAACAGGCAGCTCAGTCTGGCAAGACAGAGAGGTGTTCCATGCTTCTACTAAGACAGACGAGAGTGGTTTGTTCTTGCTAACCAAAGGCATTTCAACAGCCACAGAGGACTTATCTAACCCCTGGACCATAGTGGCTGTAGGTCCAGACTACAGCAGAGGGAGCCAAGGAAACTGGATGAATGGTCTGAAGAACCAGAAATAGTCACAGCAGAATCGCCCATCTGCAGCTGAGGCACTAGAGCAGCCTGCTGAAGTAGCAAAGGCTGCTTATTTTTTTCTTTTTGTGGCTGGAAGATGGAAGAAATGAGAACAGATAGGCTTCTCCTTAGTAAGATATCTGATTCCACAAGAAGCGTGGCACCAATAACTGGTGAAATGGGTAAGAAAGAAAAGAGTCACTTTTTCCTCCAAAAAGACAGTGGGAGGCTCTTTCAACCCTTGTACCATTCCCCAAAACAACGCTAATTTAAGCCAAGGAAAAATAGCTTGAATGATCTTCTCCCACAAAAGTAAATTGTAACACTCTTATTTAAAAGTTACTAAAATCATGTAACAGTCTATACAAATACTTATTCCCAGCTTAAAATAGCTTCACAGTTAATTTTTTGTCAAAAAAATTAAAAAGGGGAAGGTTTTTTTTCTCCCAGAAGGAAACTTCTGTCCATCAACTGAACAGCATTAGCTGACAGTCAATCCTTGAAAGCCAGAAAGTACAGTTGTGTACACTTACCATAAATGTAGATGTTCGAGTATAGTCACTGCTGCAGTCATTACATTTGGGTAATCTGCTGGCAGGTTGTCCTCAGTCGGCCTGAATATCAAAGTCTTGGGTCCTGCGTCGGTTGCCATCTCCTCTTCCATGACGTCAGGTCGTCAGGGGTATAAAACATGCAGCCGACACCATTTTCTTTAGTTTTTCTTGCCCCAGATGTCAGGTGCCCCCCAAATGGGGAGCAAAAAAAAAAATTATATATATATATATATATATATATATATATATATATATATATATATATTAAACTATAAATACATGCAATTGTCACAACATATACTTTTACCTTCATCTAAAAGCAAATACACCACAAAGGCTGTAGAATATAGTGAAGGAAAGAGAAGCTGTAGAATAAAGGGGGATGGCGGGTGGGTAACCCAGACTGCAACAGTGAATACACTCGAACATCTACATTTATGGCAAGTGTACACAACTGTACTATGTTCTTCGTGTTTCACTGTTGCAGTCATTACATTTGGGTAGAATCCCAAAGCTATGGATGGGAGGCTGGAACTAAATAGCATTAGGAGTGGCTATAAGGCCCTGCAGAACTGCAGTGGCAAAGCCTGCCTTGGACTTAGAGAGGCAAATGATAATGCTTTGTAAAAGTATGAACAGAATTCCAAGTAGCAGCTTCTAGAATGTCTTTGGTTGGTACCCCTCTGAGAAAAGCTGCTGAGGCAGATGCAGCCCTGGTGGAATGTGACCTAATGCTCGTGGGCACCGGTTTACCATGATGCAAACAGCAGAAACAAATGCAGTGACTTATCCACTTTGAAATAGTCTGCTTTGAAATAGCCTTTCCCTCTGATCCTGCAGCAAATGCCACCAGTAGCTGCTCAGATTTTCTTAGAGATTTGGTTCTGTTTAAGTAGAATCTTAGTTGTCTGTGTATGTCCAAGGAATGCAGAATCCGCTCTCCCTTGTTCTGCGGATTTGGGTAAAAAGTTGGCAGGTGAATAGTTAAGAGCCACACTGGATACCACCTTAGGCATAAAGGAAGGATTGGTCCTGAGGTACACCCTGTCTGGGTAAAATAAAATAAAAGGCTCCACAGTCATAAGGGCTTGTAGTTTTGAAACCCTTCTTGCTGAAGTGATTGCCAGAAGGAAAGCTGTTTTCCAGGATAAAAACTTTATATGTGCAGTAGCAGCTGGTTCAAATGGAGGCAGGGTGAGCTTTTCCAACACAAAATTGAGGTCCCATGCAGGAATTGGTGATCTTCTGGGAGGCCTTAAATTTTTGGCCCCCTCTAAGATATTGTTTTAGCAGTGGATGAGAAAAGAGTGGCAGCTCTGTGTTATAATGAGCCGAGACGGCAGAGGCATGGATTTTTATTGATTAAAAAGATAGGCCCTTGTCAAGCATCTCAGTCAAGTATTGTATAATCTGAGGAATATTTGGCTTTGCTGTGTCAGTTCCTTGTGCTTGGTTCCAAGCACAGAATCTCTTCCATTTATCAGCATAAGATTTTCTAGTACTAGGCCTTCTGGCTTCCAAAATGACATCCATCACAGATTTACTGAGAGGTGTTGTTTGAATAACTACATGATCAGCCATGCTGACAGGTTCAGAGTTTGAAGCTGATTGTGCAGAATTTGACTGTTCTGCTGAGACAGTAGATGAGGTATTTGAGGCAAGTACCAAGGAGGGAGCAGAGACATATTCCTTAGGATTGGGTACTACTGCTGGCGAGGCCAGTCCGGAGAAATTAGAATCATTTTTGTTTTTTCCTGTCTGACCTTTAGTAGGACCTTGGGAAGAACAGGCAGAGGAGGAAAGCCGTAGACTGATAGGTTTTTCCAACTAAAGGATAGGGCATCCACTTTCCATGCTTGTCTGTGTTAAGTCCTTGTGCAGAATGTGTTGAGTTGATAATTCTGGGGAGAGGCAAATAGATCTATGTCCGGGCTCCCCCATTTCTTTGTTATCATGCTGAAGACTTGTGGATCCAGTTTCCACTCGTGAGGTTGTATAAGGTTTCTGCTTAGGTCGTCTTGCCAGAGTATTTTGTTTTCCTGGCAGGAATTGAGCTTGAAGACGTACTTGGTAAGTCAAGGCTGTGTCCCAGAATACCATGGCTAGTCTGCAAAAGAGGTAGGAATGTGTGCCCCCCTGCTTGCTTATGTACCACATAACCGTGGTATTGTCCGTCTTTATCAGTTGTTTTCCTGGATGAAGCAAGTCCTTGAAGGCTGTCAGGACATTCTGAACAGCTAACATCTCTTTCTGGTTGATATGCAGATGCATTTGTTTTGGGCTCCATATGCCCTGAATGAATCTCCTCGCCAGGTGGGCCCCCCCAAGCATAGTCTGATGCATCTGTAGTTAGGGTTTGGTTGGCAGGGGGTAGAGTGAAAGACAGTCCATTGTTCTGGTGACATGTCTCTGCCCACCAAAGAAACTCCTGTAGGGAATGAGAGGAATCACTGTTTCCAGTCTGTGACAATGTTGACTCCATAAACTTTTTAGGTACCACTGTAGTTTCCTCATATGCAGTCTTGCATATGGAATCAGTAGAATGCAGGATGCCATGAACCCCAAAGTCGGCAGAATTTGTCTTGCATATAGCTGGGTTTTTGTTGCCATCTTTTTGAAGTAAATAGTCAGTTGCCTTTGTCTGGCGTAAGGTAAGCCATCTGGGCAGTTGTATTCAAGCTTGCACCCAGGAATGTAATCTTTTGAGAGGGTACCAGTTGTGACTTATTTTTGTTTACTGTGTACCCTAGGCATGTTAGAAGCCTTTTCACAAATGCCAAATGTTGAAGAAGAATGTCCTTGTTTTCTACTTGAATGAGACAGTCATCCAAGTAAGGATAGATTTGTATACTTCTTTGTCTGCAAAATGCAATTACTGGTGCCAGGCACTTTGTAAAGACCCTGGGTGCAGTAGATAAGCCAAAGGGCAGTGCAGAGAATTGGTAATGCATAAAACCAGCCTTGAAGTGGAGGTATCTTCTACATGATTCCCTTATTGGGATATGCAGGTATGCCTCAAGTCTAGAGTCACTAGCCAAGCGTTCTTGCCCAGCATCGTCTTTTCTGGGTACCAAGAACAGTCTTGAGTAAAACCTTTGTCCTTTTTCCTGTTCTGATACTGGCTGAATAGCCCCCATATCCATGAGGGACGTAACTTGTTTCTGTTCCTCTGCCCATTGATTTTGTGGCAGACCTGGCCAACCATTTGGAATTGGCAAGGTATGGAAATGAAATCTGTATCCCTGGGATACTATGTTTAATACCCACTTGTCCTGGGTTATTAACTGCCAATTTTGAGCATGAAGTGCTAATTTTCACCCTAAGGGGGCTGCCAAAAGATAAGTGCTTGGTGATGGCAGAGGGAAATCACTGAGACCGTTTACTGTAGGGTTGGCTTTATTTCCTCCAGATTTGGAGGTAAAGGCACCCCATTGCTTTGACCTGTAAGAATCCTGTGTTTGGTATCTAGAGCCCTTTGAGCACCTGGATTTGCCCCGTGAAGCTCTGTCAGACAGAGGAAAGGACCAATGTTTTGTAGGCCAGTGTCTACTGAATCTTGGTGGCTGCACTTGTAAGTCATTTACAGTTTGCATAGACTTAGCTTTGTCTTCCATTTTCTTTAAAACCTCTTCTGCTTTATTACCAAACAGAGTATCATGCTGTAAAGGTGCATCCAACAATTTAGCTTTAACATGATCAGGCAAATTTTGCTCCTTGAGCCAGGTATGCCTTCTAATCACAGATCCAGTAACTGCGGCCCTGCAGGAGGCTTCCAAGGAATCAAAACCACATTGCAAAGTATGCTTTCCAACCTGTTCTGCTGCATGCAATAATTCCTGTAATTCTTTAATTTTCCACACATTCAGAAATCAACATCATTTTCTGTTTCAATAAACCCATGACATGCTGTTGATATTTAAGCATATGAAACTAACAGTTTAAGGCCCTAATTGCCAAGGTTGCAGACGTATAATCAGAGGGGGTAGGATTCTTAGCTTTTGAGGCCTTTACACCTTTGGGATTCTGTGAGATAGTTTCAGGGTCAGCAGCAGGGTTTTTGAATAAAAATTTGTGTGAGTCAGGAACCCTGTAATATCTGCCTGGCTTGCTAGGAGCCGGAGGTAGGGAATCTGGAGTCATGCTTGATTCCGAAAACACATCAACAATGTCTAATACAGGAGGTATGGCCAAAGGCCTATGCTGAGGAAGAAGAAAGAAATCCCTAAGCCTCTTTTTTGATTCTGAGAAATCTTGACTCTCTCAATGAAAATGTTCCCTCAAAGTATGCAAGGTTTCTCCAAAGGAATAATCTTCAGGAGGAGATGCAGATGGGATGGATTCCTCTGCATCTGAATCCTCAT
Source organism: Protopterus annectens (assembly GCF_019279795.1). Taxonomy (NCBI): domain Eukaryota; kingdom Metazoa; phylum Chordata; order Ceratodontiformes; family Protopteridae; genus Protopterus; species Protopterus annectens. The sequence continues at coordinate 1,081,450,661 of NC_056733.1, read as the reverse complement.
AGGGTGGTATAGAAAATTCTTGATCAGAAGAGAAATCAGAAGAAATAGAAACCTGATCTGAAGATTCATAATCAGTGTCTTACCTAGGCCTCTTATCGGGGGGGGGGGGGGGGGGTCTTAAGTCTTCAGCCATTTTGATAATCTGCTTTTTGGGCATAGAGGCCTGAGCACATAGCTCATGCGTCATTTTTTTAGCCTTAGAAGTTGCTTTTGTCTTTGTTTTTGAAGCTGGCGTCAGTTTTATATAGCCTGAAGACACCCTCAGAAGCCGGTGCCTGCTCAGCGGCTCCGGACCAATCAGACGAAAGACATCCGCGGGTACAATACTTTGAGAATCTCGCAGTGTGCCGAACTCCACATAGGTCTTGTCAGAGGCCTGCGACTCGAAAGTAGTGGGTATCAGGGGCTGCGAAAGTGCCTCACTGAGTACCGGCGCACAGGTGACTGGGGCTCAGGAGAAGCTTTGTTGTCGGTTTTGGACCTAGACGGTCTGTCTCTGTCCTTTTCTTTGCGGGGGGTTTTTTTTTTTTTTTTTTAAACTCCGGTAGTCGGATTGCTATCCGACGACATTTCAGGGTAGTTAAATCTGTTTCCAAAATATTTTGAAGCAAAGATATACCGATGCTTAATAGTGCGTTGGTTAAATCTAGCACAAAACCGACAGCAAGGCACGTTATGATCTGGGCCTAGGCAAGGAATACAGTATAAATGGAAATCCTTATGAGGTATTTGCTTCCCACAAGTAATGCAATTATCAACTTTTACTGATTTTGGAATGGAGCAAGAAAAAGTTTCCCCAACGGGGTACTTAGCTTTAATTGAAGACTTTGGTTTTGAAACTCGAATTCGAAAATTTCTGGAGTCGGCCAACCGTCTCTTTCAAACTGCTTCTGCATCGGGCACTGCACGGCAAGAAAGACTAAAGAAAATGGTGTTGGCTGCCTGTTTTATACCCCAGACGACTTGATGTCATGGAAGAGGAGACAGCAACCGACGCAGGACCCAAGACTTTGATATTCAGGACAACTGAGGGCAACCTGCCAGCAGATTACCCAAATGTAATGACTGCAACAGTGAAACACGAAGAACATCAACAAGCACTTTTCAGCAGCAGAAGAACTTGACACCCAAACCACTCTTTATTTGGCTCTGCTCAAGCTGATTAAAGTTCTGACCATGTGGAAAGTGCCCTGAAGCCTTGGAAGTTGGTTAGCTGTTATACCCTTAGCAGGATGTAATACATACAAGTAGGGGTACTGCAACACGGATTAATATAAACAATATCCCTGTATTCTGGAAATGACTTTTGTGGTAGTTTGCCACATGCATTTGCTAAACAGTTTGTGTAGTTTCATCATATTTACTGAATTACCACTTAAGACATAAATAACATACATTTATATAAGAAAAACTACATTAACATGTTCCAGATTATAAACATTATAGATCGCATATGTTTTACTTTATTTATCATCAATCTAACATTACATAAATTGGTCAATTCCTGCATACCCTTAAATCTCACTCATCCTCCTCCAAAACATTGTTCTGCAAGTACTGTTCACACAGCTTCCATTTTTTTATGTAATCTGCTTTTACCTTTTTCTAAAGTTCGCACTTCCAGTTCTTTTATCTCTGTTACAATACTCAGTACTTAAAATACAGTTGGTTTAGACTATGGATTCCCATTTTCTAGTAGTATTTTTTTTGGCAGCCACCAGGATTAAACTTAGAAAGGCCTTACTATGTTTAGGCTATTCAGATCTTGTATCCCAACTCAGTAAAATAATTTCCTTGGTTACATCCATTTGTGCATCCAGTATTTCTGACACAGTACTCTGTAGGGAATCTTTGAAGTTTACCAACTCATTACTCTCCCAAAACATAAATCCCCCGTTACCTCTTTCTTCCCCATCACACCCCCAAACACTTGCCTTCTACCAGAGGAAATTTTTTTAGAATCTGTTTGGAATATAAAATACCTATACAAACCCTTCCAAGCAAAAATCCTAACTCTTTAGACTTGGCTGCATCCTTGAAACATGCATATTTCCCCCTATGTTTCCTTATGAATTGCCTATATAATTTCTCTTCCCAATCTTTCACCATCTCCTCTGATTGGTTCACATTGGTTCCTTGCCAGATTTCCCATACTATTACCTTTCCCTTCTAGTAACTTGCTCTCAATACCTTGGTTTCTTTGCCATTTTTTTTCAATAAATTCCAGGCCCCTCTTGCCTATTCTCTCTACTCCGAATTGCAGTTATCCTCACTGTCAAAATCGCCTTTCTCCATTCTTGTGCTGATTTAGTTCTTTAAATATTTTCAACTACTTTATGACTATAATATTCTATATTGCTTTTGTTATTCTCCTTAAAGATCTGCATCCAAAATCCTTTTTTCTTCTTATTTCTTCAATTTCCCCTATTTCATCATCATCCATTTCCACTTCGAGTTATAGCTTTTTACTTTATGTATATCAGCTATAACGGTGTAGCTCAAAAATACCCCTTAAACACATTTTCACTGCTTGTAACTTGTTATCCATACACAAGACCTTTCAGTTTCTCAGACTTTGTATTATCTTTTGTTTAGTCTCCTCCAACGTATCCTTAGCTGCCATAAGAGAAACCGTTTTAATCCATTCTCCTAAATACTTCATCTTATTAATTACCCAGAAATATGGGTATTGCTGGATCAATTCATTATATAGTTTTAAAGCTATGGCCGTTGTTTTATCTTCATTAACTTTATACTGCAAAAAGACTTGAAACTGTCTCAAGATGTTCCACAACAATGAGATGTCCTTTTTTGGTTTTATCAGGTACAAAATAATATTGTCTGCAAATAAAAGCCAACTTTTCCAGATTACCATTCCAATTATATCCTTACATTTCTGAGTCACTTATTCTCTTTGCCATTGGTTTTTAAATATAAAGCAAGTAATAAAGGGGAAAGAGGTCACCCCCTGCTTGGTTCCTCTGTTCAAACACATGTCAGAGAGGAATCCTTCCAGTTTAATTTTTGCTTCTGATCCCTCGCATATACTTCTAATTAACTTTATTATTGTATCAGGGAAGGCAAATGCTTCCATTGCCCTACTCAAAATCCCAGCTCTACTCATCAAATGCCTTCTTTGCATCAAAACCAACCAACACAGTGGTATGTTCTTACACTCTGCTTCCCTTTGGATCATTGTTCTATTAATGTTTTCAAATGTTTGCCTACCCTCCACAAAACCACACTGATCCATATCTATCAATTTTGGCAACATCTTTGCCATTCTTTTTGCTATTACAGATAAACTGTAAATGGGCCAATATGAAGTTGGGTCTGTTGGGTCTTTACTGTTTTTAGGTATTAAAGCCACAGCACCTTTCTTCCATTATGTCAGTATTTCCCCTCCTTTTAAAATACTGTTAAACAAAACCTTCCAAGATCTTTATCACTTTCTTCCCTTTTAGCTTCTAAACTTCTACAGGAATAACATCTATTCCTGGAGATTACCCTGCAGATTGATTGTATGTCACAGTTTTTATTTCATCTCCTCCTATCTTAACTGTTAATTGTCGAACCTAATCGACCTCTAACCTTGGCAAACTTAAGTCTCCAATAAATATTTCCACTTGTGCTCTTTCTTAAATTTCTACATTTCTCTTCTTTATACAAATTTTCATACAATTTCTGAAATATGTTTAATAAATCTATAGGATCTCTGGCTATTTTTCTTGTTACAGGCTCTTAAGTTTGGTAACAACTCTTTCTACTTTCTGTTGCCCAAGTCATTGTGCTAAAAGTTGTTGTAGTCTGGAATCATGATCAAAAAAGCTGCTTTACAGCAATCTTTCTAAACTCATGCATAATACTGAGGTAATCCCTTTTCTGTTTAGCATTCTGCAGTTGCTCCTCTTGTTCTCTGAGATCCCCTTAATCATGCAAAACATAAACCTTTGTAAGCCTCTCTAAATAACTGCTATTACTTCTTAACCATATCCTTTTTATTTTATTTCTATCCTATTTTTAAACTCCAGTTTCACTATCACACTCACTAGCTATAACTTCTGAAGAAATCTGCATCTTCCCCAACAATTCTCAAATAACTTCCACTACCAATTCCTTAAATTCTTCTCTTTTCAACAGGTAGGTAGGGAAGTGCCAGTGTCTTTTTACTTCATTACTCTGAATTTTTATCTTAATTATTGGCATATGATCTGAAATAGTTACTAAATGTGTGTTAATACTTTCAATTAAATACACATATTCCTGTGAAATACAAATTTCAATCTAGTCTAGCCCAGTTATTGTACCTTGGGGAATATGTAAATGTTTGAGTTCCTACTACTGAAGTCACATCTTCCATACCAAATACCTTTATAAAATTCTTCAGAAATCTACCCTCTTTTGTTAGATTTCTCTTCTAGGTCCCCCAGATACATCATCACTGATGCAAATCAAATTCCAGTTCCCACCTGTAAGTAACATCACCTGCTGAAAGCTGATTTTTCCAAAAATTTAAGCTCCATAAAAAGAAGTTATGTTCTTACCATAATGTTTCATTTGTGTTATTTTTCAACTGTCTTCAACCCATGGGGTTCGGATCTGAACTCGGATCCAACTCGGCCGCATTACATAGCTTGGATCCAACAGCGGAGCTCCTCCACCTCCACCCACAACTCCCAAACTCCACCATCACTACCTCAGATAGAGTTTGCTGAAACACCCAGAGCAGAAAGTATAAGAAATGTGTTTACCAGAATTAAGACACCATCTTCAAGAACTCGAACAAGACCAGGAAATGGTCTGAGCCCCATCTCACAGGTCCCCAAAAAAATGGAAGGGTGATGCAGGGGGAGGGAAGGTTGAAGACGGATGAAAGACAACACCACAGATGGAATGTTATGGTAAGGACATAACATCTTTATCTGAAGCTGTTGCTTTCATCTGATCTTCAACCCATGGGACTGAGTCCCTAGCTACTTAGACCCTGGGTGGTCCTAAGGAAGGATGTTCCAGAGCACAGCACAGCCAAAGAACATTCGACTTCTGGAAATTATGCCTAATTTGTAGTGGTTGATAAAGGTATGAGGGTTAGCCCACGTAGCTGCTGTACAGATGCCATCTATGGAAACTTTGGACCAGAATGCAGAGGAGGTAGAAATGGATCTCGTGAAATGGGCTTTCACTTTGGTAAGGGAATATGTTTTAGATTATAAATCAAGTAGCTACACCTGGAAATCCAATTAGAAATGGTCACTTTTGAAACCGGTCTTCCTAGTCTGGACTTTGAAAAGGAGACAAATAATTGATCTGACTTGCGAACGGATTTGGTTTTATCCAGATAAAATCTCAACCGTCTATGAACATCCAGAGAATGAGGTTGGTATTCCCCCTTTGTTTTGGAAGTTGGGGGGAAAAATGGTAGGCTGACCTCATCTCTTGATTAATGTTGTCCTTTGAAGCAGCTTTTGGGACAAACAAAGGATTAGTGCGGAGGGTAACTCCGTCCTTATGAAAAATAAGGTATGGGGGCTTGATGCATAATGCTTGAAGCTCTAAAACCCTGTTTGCTGAGGCAATAGCTACAAGAAATGCAGTTTTCCAGGATAAGAACTGAAGGCCCACTCTGGCAGTTGGCTCAATAGGGGAGAAGTTAAAGCCTGAAAAACTAAAGTGAGATCCCAAGGGGGAATGACTTCCAAGCATGAACTAGACAGTCTCTTGGGAATTCCCCTGGAGGAGGAATAAGAGCAAAAAACTTGCTGCACTTTCTGTTGGAAGGAGAGCTGAAGAGAACGCAGCAAGGATGACCCCATTTTTGGAAGATATCTTCACCACAGCTAGGTTGAGGGACCACTCATGAGGCATCAGCAGAGTTCGGCTGAGCCTATCGGATAGAACTCAGGACTTCCTCGGAATGTGTGTTGCAGTTGGAAGAGATCGCCCATTCGCACAATCTCATGTCTTCTCGACATAGGGGATAGGTATCTGGTTCCCCCTTGTTTAGTTATATACCAGACTACCAACATGTCTGTCTGGATAGCAATAGACCCAGCCAGAAGCACTGCTGTCATCTCCAGGACATATATATGCAAACTGGTCTCCAGGGCTGACCACGTGCTTTGGACTGTCTCAGATAATGACCCCACCCCAACTGGGAAGCATTTGTGGTCACAGTGGCTGACGGTGCAGGGGGTAAGAAAGGACGACCATTCAGAAGATTTTTGAGGGTGAAGCCACCACATCAGAGAAAGTTTGCAAACCTTTGACAGTTGTACTGGATGAGAGAGAGGAAGATCCAAGAGAGACCACTGCACTGCTGGGGTCCATTGAAGTACCCTTATATGAAGACAGGCTGTGAGAATAATGGCAATAGTTGCAGCCATAGATACCAGAGCTCAAAGAATCGGGTTCACCAGGGAGGATGGAATGTGTAGAATTTGTCTGATATGAAGCTGTAATGACAGGATTTGTTGGGGAGGAAGAAAGGCCTTGAACTGTAAAGTGTCGTGACATGTTCCTATAAAGTCTAGGACTTGTACTGGTTGGAGATGTGACATTTTCAAGTTGACAGAAATTCTCAAGAACTGAGCTAGTTGCAAGATGTAATTCTGGGCTAGCAATAGTCGATGTCTGGTGGAAGTAGTTATGAGCCAGTCATCCAGGTACGGGAATACTTGGAAACCCTGTAGTCTGAGATGGGCTGCCACTACTGCCATGACTTTGGAACACCCTGGGGGCTGTGGTAAGGCCAAATGGCAGTACTTGGAAAGTATAGTTTTGTACCTACCATAAATGTAGATGTTTGAGTGTTCACCTTGCTGCAGTCATCACACTTGGGGTTATCCTGCCGTCAGGCGGTCCCACAGTAGGCCAGAGTTCCAAAGTCTTGGTCCGGCATCGGTTGCTGTCGCTTCTGCCCTGACGTCAGTGCGCCAGGGGTATATAAGAGACATCCAACGCCATTTTCTTCAGTTTTTCTTGCCCCAGATGTCAGGTGCCCCCAATAGGTAGGCAATACATATTGCTATATAAAAAGATACATGCAAAAATAAAACAGTACTTTCAGTCACAAGCAAATACACCACAGAGGTAGTATAGGATAGAAAGGTATGGATAAGTCCAGCTAGTTCAGAGGGGGTGGAGGGAGGGTAACCTGGACTGCAGCAGGGTGAACACTCTAATATCTACATTTATGGTAGGTACAAAACTGTACTATGTTCATCGTGTTACCCTGCTGCAGTCATCACACTTGGGTTGAATCCCAAAGCTAAGGATGGGTGGTGGAGTTAAACAGGGTTAGAAGAAGCTAGTAGGCCCTGAAAAAAGTACAGTTTTGTACCTACCATAAATGTAGATGTTCGAGTGCTAATACAGCTGCAGTCATAACAGATGGGTTCTTCTGCCGTCAGGCGGTTCCTCGGTCAGCCGAATTCCAAAGTCTAGGTCAGCGTCGGTTGTCATCGCTTCTTCCCTGACGTCAGTGCGACAGGGGTATAAAGGAACCAGCCGACGCCATTTTCTTCAGTTTTTCTTGCCCCAGATGTCAGGTGCCCCCAAAAGGAAGGCAATACATAAAATTGTGTAATAATGCAGTACAATGTAATCAAAATACAGTAGTTGCAAGCAAATACATCATAAATGAATACCCCAATCAGGTTGTATGAGGATGTGTTAGCCTATAGGCCTGTCCCAAGAGGGGAAGGAGAGAGGGGAAACTTGGACTGCAGCTGTATTTGCACTCGAACATCTACATTTATGGTAGGTACAAAACTGTATTATGTTCATCGTGCATACAGCTGCAGTCATAACAGATGGGTAGAATCCCAAAGCTAAGAAAGGGGTGGTAGGCACTAGGTGGAACTGGGAGGAGCCAAAATACCCTGCAAGACTGCAGTGGCAAAGCCTGCTCCAGATTTGGTGTATAATGATAGGTTGTCGTGCTTGGAGAAGGTATGCACAGAACTCCCAAGTGGCTGCTTCCAAAATATCCTTGGTAGGAACTCCTCTGAGGAAGGCTGCAGAGGTGGCTGTGGCCCTGGTGGAATGAGTTCTAATGCCTATGGGTACAGTTTTGCCATGAAAGGAATAGCAAAAGCGTATGCAGTGGGCTATCCATTTTGAGATAGTCTGTTTGGAAATTGGCTTTCCTTGAGCTCCTACCGCATAGGCCACAAAGAGCTGTTCTGATTTTCTGAAAGGCTTTGTTCTGTCCAAATAATAACGCAGTTGTCTGTGGATGTCCAAGGAATGTAGTAACCCTCTCCCCTTTGTTTTGAGGATTAGGATAAAAGGTAGGTAAATGTATGGCCTGATTTAGAGCTACCCTGGATACTACTTTAGGCATAAAGGACGGGTTGGTTCGTAAGGAAACTCTGTCCTGATGGAAGATGATAAAAGGCTGGACAGCCATGAGAGCCTGTAGTTCTGAAACTCTACGAGCTGAGGTGATAGCCAGAAGGAAAGCTGTTTTCCAGGACAAATGTTGCAAATCTGATGAGGCAGCTGGCTCAAAGGGAGGCAAGGTCAGTTTTTCCAGAATGAAATTAAGATCCCAAGCCGGTATTGGTTGTTTCCTTGGAGGTCTTAAATTCTTAGCCCCTCTGAGGAACTGTCTTAAGAGAGGGTGAGAGAATAAAGGTGGATCAGTGTTGTATTCTGCAGAAATGGCTGAGGCATGGATTTTAATGGAGGAGAAGGAAAGTCCACTGCTTAGCAGTTCAGCCAAATATTGTAGTATTTGAGGTAAATTCAGTTTTCCAGGATCCTGGCCCTTTTTCTCATTCAAGGCACAAAAACGTTTTCATTTTGCGGAGTAAGATTTTTCTAGTTGATGGCCTTCTGGCCTCCAAAATGACATCCTGCACCTCCTTGGAGAGTAAGGCCTGTTGTGATGCTAAGGAATCTTCCAGGCGGCTAGATTGAGCATTTTTAGCTGGCTGTGAAGAGTTTTGAAGCTGTGCTAAGTCAGAAGAAGAGGCATTAGAGGCAGGGTCCATGGTGGCGAATGTGTCAGGCCCCTCAGGAGTGGGTACCAGTGTTGTCTTGGCCAGTCCAGAGCAATGAGAATCATCTTTGGTCTGTCTGCTCTGGTTTTCAATAGAACTTTGGGCAGCAGAGGAAGAGGTGGGAAGGCATAAACTGTCATTGATGTCCAACTGAAAGAGAGAGTGTCCACTCTCCAGGCCTTTGGATGGAAGATCCTTGAGCAGAATTTTGTCAATTGATGATTTTTGTGGGAGGCAAAGAGATCTATGTCTGGCCTTCCCCATTCTTGGATTATTTCTGTGAAAACTCTTGGATGCAATTTCCATTCGTGTGGATCTGTCATATTCCTGCTTAGGTTGTCTGCCAGCGTGTTTTCCTTGCCTGGCAAGTACTGTGCTTGTAGTTCCATTTGTAAGTCCATGGCCATGTTCCAAAGTGACTTGGCGAGTCTGCATAGGGGGTAAGAATGTGTTCCTCCACGTTTGTTTATGTACCACATAACTGTGGTGTTGTCCGTTCTTATCAATAGTTGACCTGGTTGTAGAAGGTCCTTGAAAGCTATAATAGCATTTATTACTGCTAGCATTTCTTTTTGATTGATGTGAAGGTGCTTTTCTTTTTGGGACCATTTGCCCTGAATGCACCGATCTGTCATGTGCGCCCCCCAGGCGTAGTCCGAGGTGTCTGTTGTGATGACTTGATTTGCTTGAGGCTTGCTGAATGGGAGATCTGTGTTTGTTTGACATGCTTGAGCCCACCACAGAAATTCCTTTTGCAGACATGGAATTAGTGGTATTATTGTTTCCAAACTGTGGCTGTGTTGAGACCATATGTTTTTCAGGTACCATTGTAGTTTCCTCATATGCAGCTTTGCACATGGGATTAGTAAGATGCAAGATACCATGAATCCCAGAGCCTGCAGGATTTTCCTTGCAGTCAGCCTGGTGCAATTTGCTAGTGTTCTGAAGTATTGAGTTAGTTGCCCCTGCTTCTCTGGCGTGAGATAGGCCATCTGGGTGTTTGTGTCCAAATTGACACCCAGGAAAATTATCTTCGAGAGGGTATTAGCCTTGATTTCGACTGTGTATCCCAGAGAGTTCAACAACATTATTACATAAGCCAGATGTTTCAGAAGAATGTGCTTGCTGTCCGCTTGGATCAGGCAGTTGTCCAAATAGGGGGTATATTTGTATCCCTTGAAGTCTGCAGTAGGCAATTACTGATGCCGGGCATTTCGTGAATACTCTGGGCGCAGTAGATAAGCCAAAGGGCAATGCAGAGAATTGATAATGAGTTGAACCTGCAAGAAATCCGAGGTATCTTCTGCAATTTTTTCTGATTGGGACATGCAGGTATGCCTCCTTGAGGTCCAATGTTACCAGCCCAGACCCCTTGCCCAGCATGGGAAGAAGTTGCTGTAGAGTGAGCATCTTGAATTTTGGTACGAGTAGAAATGTGTTTAGGATGGATAGGTCCAAAATAGGTCTCCAGTCTTTTCCCTTCCTTGGTACCAGAAATAGCCTGGAATAAAAACCTTGACCTTGTTCGTGCGTAGGTATCTCTTGAATAGCTTTCATGTTTATGAGATCTGTAATTTGCCTTTGTGCCTCTGCCCTTTGATTGTGTGGCAGGTTTGGCATGCTTCTCATTTTTAGAAGGGTGTGAAAATGGAATTTGTAGCCTCTGTTTATAATGTCCTGGATCCATTTGTCCTTTGTGAAAATATGCCAATTTTTTGAAAATAATGCCAGCTTTCCTCCTAAGGGTGCTGCCATCTGAGACTTGGTTGGCATGCAAAGGGGAAAGTCATTGGGTTTGCTTTCTGAAAGATTGCGAGTTATCCTCACCACCTCTTTGTGAAGGTGCTTGCCATTGTCTGCCTCTAAACGATCCTTGGGATTGTCCTCTGCCCCTCGGGCGCCTGTATCTGCCTCTTTGGGGTCTGTCCGTGGCAGGAAAGGACCAGTTTTTGGAAGGCCAATTTCTACTAAAACGTGGGGGTTGTACCTGTAGAAAATCTTTCACAGTTTGCATTGATTTAGCCTTTTCCTCCATTTTCCTTAACTCCTCAGCATTAGCACCAAATAGTACATCCTTTTGAAGAGGGGCGTCCAGTAATTTAGCTTTGACATGATCAGGCAAGGCTTGTTCCTTGAGCCAGGCATGCCTACGTATGACTGATCCTGTAACAGCAGCTCTGCATGACACCTCTAGAGCATCAAAACCACATTGTAAGGTATGCTTGCCCACTTGTTCTGCACTATGCATCAAATCCTGCAACTCCTTTAAGTCTGGTTGTTCAGGTTGTGATATTTTACTTTTCAATTGTGATAACAAAAACTGTTGGTATTTTAGTATATGGAACTGACAGTTTAAGACCCTCATGGTTAAGGTAGCCGAGGTATATACCTTTTTTCTCCACCTTTCTAAGGATCTGGAATCTCTCTCGGAAGGTAATGGATTTTTAGCAATGGAGGCCTTAACTCCCTTGGGGCCCTGTGAGATGGTTTCTGGGTCAGCAGCATGGCTTTTGTATAGAAATTGGTGAGAATCAGGAACCCTGTAGTACCTGTCAGGCTTAACTGGAGCTGGAGGTAGAGAGTCCGGGTTAAGGCAGGCCTCCGAGTAAACATCATCTAGGATTTCCAAGACAGGAGGTATAGCCAGAGGCCTGTGCTGAGGTAGCAAGAGAAATTCCCTAAGCCTTTTCTTGGAATCTGAATAATCTTGGCCTTCCCAGTGGAAGTGTTCCCTTAAGGTATGCAAAGTTTCCCCAAATGAGTAATCCTCAGGGGGGGATACAGAAGGGATGGACTCCTCCGCATCAGAGTCTTCAAAAGGGGAGTAAGAATGTTCTTGATCATCCGAGTGCTCAGAAATAATGGAGCCCTGATCAGAGGAGGGGGAATCTTCCTCCACTCTGGGCCTTTTGTCCGGTGGGGGCAGAGAACCTCTGATAAGAGTAATTAAATCCTCAGCCATTTTAAGCAACTGTTTCTTAGGCATGGGGCCTGGAGATGGGCCCTGTGCAGCTGGTCTCTTAGAGTGCATGGTAGCTTTAGACTTAGTGAAAGCCTTGATGGAGAAAGAAGAGGAAGGTCTGAAGACACCTTGAGTGGAGGTGGACCTGTCCACATTCTGAGTTTCAACGCCAAGAGTGGCTTCGGTATCTGTAGTTGGGGTGTGGGCCGAGGAGCCTGCGACCTCGGGCACAGGAGACACCGTCAAAGACGTGTCGTCGGTATTCAGGGGCTGCATAGGCTTCTCGCTGAGAACCGGACCACGTTTAGTCAGCTTTGGCGTGGTGTCGGTAGAGGCCGTGGACCTCGTGTGTCGGTCCTTGTCTTTGCGTTTTTTAGACAAAACCAGAGTCGGAGTATCCGACGACATAGTATAGTTAAATGCTTTCCCAAAATAATGCTGGGCGAACTCCGCCCGACGCTTAATAGTGCGTCTGTTGAATGTAGCACAAAAACGACAGACCGAGACGTCGTGGTCTGGGCCTAAACAAGGTATACAGAGGGAATGGAAATCCTTATGCGGTATTTGCTTCCCACAAGAAATACAATTATTAACTTTGACATCGGTCTGAGGCAAGAAAAGTTTCCCCAACGGGGTACTTGGCTTTTAAGAAGACTTTGGTTCCAAATTTTCGTAATCTCAGGAGCTGGCCGACCGGCACTTGCGAACTGCTTCTGCTTCAGGCACCGTGTGGCAAGAAAGACTGAAGAAAATGGCGTCGGCTGGTTCCTTTATACCCCTGTCGCACTGACGTCAGGGAAGAAGCGACAACTGACGCCGGACCTAGACTTTGGAATTCGGCCGACCGAGGAACCGCCTGACGGCAGGAGAACCCATCTGTTATGACTGCAGCTGTATGCACGATGAACATCTGCACTGGCAAAGCCAGCTCTAGTCTTAGAATATAGAGGTAAGTGATAGTGTTTGGTGAAGGTGTGCACTGAACTCCAAGTTGCAGCTTCCAGATTATCCTTGGTTGGCACCCCCCTGAGAAAGGCTGCTGATGTAGCTGTAGCCCTGGTGGAGTGGGGCCTAATGCTAGCAGGTACCGGTTTCCCATGATGTGTGTAGCAGAAACATATGCAATGTCCTATCCATTTTGAAATAGTCTGTTTTGAGATAGCTTTTCCTTGTGATCCTGCAGCATAGGCTACAAAGAGCTGGTCAGAGTTTCTGAAAGCCTTAGTTTTATCCAAGTAGTAACGTAGTTGTCTGTGAATGTCCAAAGAGTGCAGGAGTCTTTCTCCTTTGTTCTGGGGATTTGGAAAAAAGGTGGGCAAATGAATGGTTTGGTTTAGGGCCACAGTGGATACCACCTTTGGCATAAAGGAAGGGTTCGTTCGTAGAGAGACTCTGTCTTGATGAAAAATGAGGAAAGGCTCCACTGCCATTAGTGCCTGTAGCTCTGAGACTCTTCTAGCTAAGTTATTGCTAGCAGCAGGGCAGTTTTCCATGAAAGAAACTTTAAATCAGCTGAGAAAGCTGGTTCAAAGGGCAGCAGTGTAAGTTTTTCCAGAACAAAGTTGAGATCCCAAGTAGGTGTTGGTGCTCTCCTGGGCGGTCTTATGTTCTTAGCCCCTCTGAGGTACTGTCTTAGGAGTGGATGTGAAAATAAAGGAGGATCCATGTTGTAATGAGCTGAAACTGCTGAGGCGTGGATCTTAATAGATGAAAAGGAAAGTCCTTTGTGCAACATCTCAGTTAAATATTGTAGAATCTGAGGAATGTTTGGATCAAAGTGGATTTTGGCCTTTAGCCTGGTTCCAGGCGCAAAATCTTTTCCATTTGTCTGAATAAGTTTTCCTGGTGCTGGCCCTCCTGGCCTCCAGAATGACATCCACAACAGCTTTGGATAGAGGTGTTGGTTGATTGTTTAGGTAATTAGCCATGCAGCCAGGTTTAAAGTCTTGAGCTGGCTGTGTAGAATTTGATTGTTTCGCTGGGTGAGCAGGTGAGGAATTTGTGGTAAAATCCATGGTGGGCCATGGGCCATGTTCTTTAGAATTAATACCAGTGCTGGCGTGGCCAGTCTGGTGCAATGAGTATCATTTGTGGCCTCTCTAATCTGACTTTCAGCAGCACCTTTGCTAGAAGAGGCAGTAGAGGAAAGGCATACACTGTTAATGTTTTCCAACTGAATGAGAGGGCGTCCACTTTCCAAGCTTGTGGGTGGAATGTCCTTGTACAAAATTTTTGAAGTTGGTAGTTTTGGGGGTTGGCAAACAGATCTATGTCTGGGTGTCCCCATTTTTGAGTTACCATTGCAAATACTTGTGGATCCAGTTTCCACTCGTGGGGATCCATGATGTTTCTGCTTAGGTCGTCTGCCAATGTGTTTTTCTTTCCTGGCAGGAATTGTCCTTGTAGGTGAACTTGGTAAGACAGTGCTTTGTTCCACAAGGTCATTGCTTGCCTGCATAGAGGGTAGGAATGTGTGCCCCCTTGCTTGTTGATGTATCACATTACTGTGGTATTGTCCGTCTTTATTATTAGTTGTCCTGTGTGTAAGAGGTCCTTGAAAGCTGTTAGGGCATTCTGTATTGCTAGCATTTCCTTTTGATTGATATGCAGATGCCTTTGATCTGTAGTCCATTTGCCCTGAATGCACTGTCCTGCCATGTGTGCTCCCCAGGCATAGTCCGATGCATCTGTTGTCATAGTTTGCCTGGCTGTGGGTAATGTGAAAGGCTGACCCTTGTTGAGGTGACATGCCTGTGCCCACCATAGAAACTCCTGTTGAAGGCAGGGAATGAGTGGTATCATGGTTTCCAAACTGTGGCTTTGCTGAGTCCATACGCTTTTCAGGTACCACTGTAATTTCCTCATATGCAGTTTTGCAAATGGTATTAGTAGTATGCAAGATGCCATGAATCCCAAGGCCGGCAGAATTTTTCTTGCAGGGAGTTGGGTCTTTGTTGCCATTATTTTGAAGTATTGAGTCAGCTGTTGTTGCTTGTCTGGCATGAGGTAAGCCATCTGGGCCGTTGTATTCAAGCTGGCACCAAGGAATATTATGTTTTGTGAGGGCACTAGTTTTGATTTCTTTTCATTTACTGTGTACCCTAGGCAACTTAGAAGGTGTTTGACAAATGCCAGATGTTTTAAAAGAATGTCCTTGCTTTCTGCTTGAATAAGGCAGTTGTCCAGGTATGGGTATATTTGAATTCCTCTGTCTGCAGTATGCAATTATTGGTGCCAGGCATTTTGTGAAGACCCTGGGCTCAGTAGATAAGCCAAAGGGCAGTGCAGAGAATTGATAATGGGTTGAACCTGCAATGAAGTGGAGGTATCTTCTGCAATTTTGTCTGATAGGGACATGCAGGTATGCCTCCTTGAGATCCAACGTTACTAGCCAAGCCTTCTTGCCCAGCATGGGAAGAAGCTGCTGTAGTGTTAGCATCTTGAATTTTGGTACTTGCAGATAGGTGTTCAGAATTGAAAGATCCAGAATGGGTTTCCATGCTTTGTCCTTTCTGGGGACTAGAAAGAGTCTTGAGTAAAATCCTTGTCCTTGCTCCTATATAGGTACCTGTTGAATGGCTCTCATATCCATGAGAGATGTAATTTGTTTTTGTGCCTCTGCCCATTGATTTGGTGGCAGGTTTGGCATTCCTTTTATCCTTGGCAAGGTATGAAAGTGGAATCTGTATCCTTGTGAGACAATGTTTAGAACCCATTTGTCTTTTGTGATGATGTGCCAGTTGTCTGCAAAAAGTGCTAATTTTCCTCCCAAGGGTGCTGCCAAGAGAGATTTGCTTGGTAGTTGGAGGGTTGAGTCATTGCGTTTGTCTTCTGCTAGCTGGGCCTTGTGACTGAACTCTGCCCCTTGGGCGTCTGTATTTGCCCCTCTGTGGTCTGTCAGAAGCTGGAAAGGACCAGTTTTTTGTTGGCCAATTTCTGCTGAAACGAGGGGTTTGTGCCTGTAAAAAATCCTTGACCGTCTACATAGACTTTGCCTTATCCTCCATTTTCTTTAAAACCTCTTCTGCTTTGACACCAAATAAGACATCCTGCTGTAAAGGTGCATCCAATAACTTTGCTTTAACATGATCAGGTAGGGTTTGTTCTTTTAACCAAGCATGTCTGCGTATGACAAGACCCAGTAACAGCTGCTCTACAGGAAGCTTCCAATGAATCAAATCCACATTGTAAAGTATGTTAGCCCACCTGTTCAGCTGCATGCAACAGATCCTGCATTTCCTTGAATTCAGCCTGTTCAGAATGTGTGCTCAGTTTTTGTTTTAATTGAGACATTAGGAATTGCTGATATTTCAGTATGTGAAACTGGCAATTTAATGCTCTCATAGCCAGAGTAGCTGAGGTGTAAATCTTCTTTCCCCATCTATCTAGGGCTCTGGAATCCATTTCAGAGGGTACAGGATTTTTAGCCATAGAAGCTTTAGCCCCTTTGGGACCCTGGGAAATTGTTTCTGGGTCAGCCAGAGGGCTTTTATAACGGAATTTGTGTGTGTCAGGTACTCTGCAGTATCTGTCTGGTTTGGCTGGAGCAGGAGGTAGGGAGTCTGGATTTAGACTAGACTCTAAGTAAACATCATCCACAATATCTAAAACTGGAGGGATAGCAAGTGGTCTGTGCTGGGGTAGTAAATGAAACTCTCTGAGCCTTTTCTTAGAGTCAGAGTAGTCCTGGCCTTCCCAGTGGAAATGTTCCCTCATGGTATGTAAAGTTTCCCCGAAGGAGTAGTCTTCAGGGGGAGATGCTGAGGGAATAGAGTCTTCAGCATCAGAGTCTTCATAAGGGGGAAAAGTGTAATCCTGTTCCTCAGAAGAATCTGAGGAAATAGAAACCTGGTCAGAGGAAGCATAATCCTCCTCTTGTCTTGGCCTTTTATCAGGAGGGGGATGGGAACCCCTGATTAGGGTATTCAAATCTTCAGCCATCTTAAGCATCTGTTTCTTAGGCATGGGGCCTTGAACAGGAGAGTGATGTACAGTCTTTTTTGGTTTTAATGGAGTCTTTAGCTTAGCATAAGATTTAATGGTGAGTGTAGTCGGTCTGAAGACACCCTCTGAAACCGAAGAGGTTTCTACTGCACAGGGATCACCTTCTGCCCCGGTGTCGGAAGGGCCTAATGAAGATGGTTGCGACGGCCTAGTACACTCCGCTTGAGAATCCGAAGCTGTCTGGTGTTCCATTTCCGTGGTCGTCAGGGGCTGCATAGGTGCCTCACTGAAAACTGGAGAACCTGCGGCAGGCCCAGCAGAGGCCTCGGAGTCTGGCTTGGTTCTAGGCTGCCTGTCCTTATCCTTGCATTTTTTTATGCATGCCGGTCGTCGGCTGCTCCGATGGCATGATATAATTACATTTCCTACCAAAGTAATGTTGTGCAAAGTCAAAACGGCGTTTGATAGTTCGTTTATTAAACCTAGCACAAAACCGACAACCTGTGACGTCGTGGTCTGGGCCTAGGCAAAGAATACAATAAGAATGGAAGTCCTTATGAGGTATTTGTTTCCCACAAGAAATGCAACTGTTAACTTTTTCTGACATCGGACTGAGGCAAGAAAAGGTTACCCAACGGGGTACTTATCTTTATTGAAGACTTAGGACTGAAATTCGATTTGAAAATCTCAGGTGTCGGCCGACCGGCAATTGCGAACTACTTCTGATTCGGGCACCGCGCGGCAAGAAAGACTGAAGAAAATGGCGTTGGATGCCTCATATACCCCTGGCGCACTGACGTCAGGGAGAAAGCGACAGCAACCGACGCCGGACCAAGACTTTGGAACTCTGTCCGACTGCGGGACCGCCTGATGGCAGGATAACCCAAGTGTGATGATTGCAGCAGGGTAACACGAACATCTGGAAGTGACTGGCTCCCAAACAGAGGCAGAGAAACCTCCTGGGAGTGCCAGTCCATCTTTATATGGTAGCACGCATCCTGGAGGTCTATGTAGCACATCCAATCATTCTCCTATGATCATGGGAAGAATAGATTGAATAGTAACTATCCAGAACTTTGTTTTGGCAACTGATTTGTTCATATTGGTGAGGTCCAGTATGGGTCTCAAGTCCACAGTCTTTTTTGGCATCAAAAAGACACTAGTGGATGCCTGATCCGGATTGGTCTGGGGGACTGGCTGGATGACTCTCTTAGCAGACCGGAAATTTCCATGGCTACTACCACCCTCTAATCAGGTGGAATACTGGGGAGGGTTTTTCTGGGTCTGGAATTGGACAGAAAAGGAATGCTATACCCTCTGGATATAATGGTCAACGCCCAATGGTCTATGGTGATGGCCTCCAAGCTACTGGGTGAAGTGACAGATGGCCCCCGACTGCCTCTAGAGTGGCTCTGGTTTCTGGAACCCCTTCTGCCCCTAGGGAGGCATCTATTGTTTCCTCCTCTGCCTCTGGAGGAAACCACTCCCAGAGACTAAAAGGAAGAGCTCTCTGACTTCCGGAACTGCAACTTACCACCACACTGATTCCAGGAAAAGGATCTTTGTGGGGTAGCGAAGCAGATCCCTACAGCAGAAAGCGTCTTCCCATCTTTCTCGCTCTGGCAGTGTGTGTCACAAACAGATGGACCGAACAAGGCTGATCGGTCAAAAGGGGCATTGATGAATGATGCTGTAAAGGGTTCAGAAAATTCGCCAACCCACATCCGGGCATGGTGTCTAATAGCAATACCGGAACTGGCTGCCCTAGAGGCTCCTTCCGCAGCATGTGAAAGTAGCCTCATAGAGGTGTTGGATATGGCAGTGAGGGTGGCCAGCTTAGAGGGGACAGATCTCTTTTCCTCTCCAGGCATGGACCCTGTGGGAGGCGGAGCAATTTCTTTGATTAGATCCCTCTGAAGCCTGGTGATGTGGGCCAAATAGTTCAGCACCCTCAGAGCGAAGGCTGCTGAAGAATAAACACGCTTCCGGAATCTGTCCAACACCCTAGACTCCCTGTTAAGGGGATGGACAGTGGAACTCTCAAGCGAGTTCCTTTTTAGTGGCTGTTGCAACCACCATAACATCGCAAGGATACCCTTTGACCAATGAGACCTGTCCAGGGGAGCACTAAGGACCTTGTCAGGATGATGGGGTATTGGCTCTACTGTGTCCGGTTCCTTCCATACCCTGCGGGAAATAAGGTCTAGTCAAGGGATCCGCAGGGGGGGGGGACATCTACGAAGTAGAAGGTCCTGTTCCAAAAGCCTCGAGGAACACGGATTCTTCTGGGGTTTTGGGTAGGCCACCAAGCTTTCTGCCTGAGGATTTCCATGATGTCTCCAAAGGAGACATTGACAGGTGGGGATCTGGGTGACCCTTCTCCTTCCTCAAAATCCATGTCTTCGGTGAAGGACGCTGGAGGGGATTCAAGTGCCTCCTCCTGCACTTGTGCTTTCCATGGATCTCCTCAGTGGGAAGATCTGGGAAGCAATCTGAAGGCTGTTGGAGTTCCAGCTGTGGTGTAGGACTAGAGGCCCAAGGAACATGCAGTCCCTAAGAGGACAGAAGGATGCTTGCTGCACAGATACAGAGGGAGCTGACAAGCTATCCAAAGTTGGGAGTGTCGGGGCCCTCAATGGAGTGGAGAGAAAGTACAGTTGTGTACACTTACCATAAATGCAGATGTTAGAGTGTATTCACTGTTGCAGTCATTACATTTGGGTAATCTAATAAACGAAAAGCAAAACGGCTATACAGGTAAAACCCAGTATATAAAAAGAGAAGTATATGAGAGAAAACACTATACCGGGTACCACACAATAACGTCTTTATTTAAACAAAGTAAAAAGGAGAGGTGAGCGCTTTCACAACCTTCGTTGCTTCATCAGACAAAGAATTAACTGTTCAACTGCTTGTTTTATATCACTCTCAGTCAAAAAAATTTTTTCCAATTAGTGACATCATACAACTTTTGAAAATTTAAAGGCATATATGACAAGAATATTGTAAAATACGCATATGAATATAAAATATATATACAAAAATGTAAAGTATGTTCATATTTATGCATATCTAATTTAAAACAGTTAAATAATCCCATTAAAAATGCATATATATAAAAAATGCATATAAATAAAAATGCATAGTATATTCATATTTATGCATATCTAATTTAAAACAATTAAATAATCTCATAAAAATGCATATATATAAAATATATATATATATATAAAAAGAATGCATAATACAAAATATATAATATAAGAAATATATGTATATATATATTTTTATTTTGTGCAAAAAATTAATTGTGTTGAAGGCGTCTAGCTTTAAGAAATGGAACCAGTGATGTACAACCATTTAAGCCTGGATATCTATCAGCATTGAGCTTGATAATCCATCTTTGTTCTCGGCTCTCTGTGAAATTTTCTATATCTCCTCCCCTCACATTTCTATGTATATGTTGTAAAACAAAGAACTTGAAAGAGTGTGAAGGGTCAGTGTTTAAAACATGTTGAGCAAGCGCACTAGTAGTTTTGTTATTTCTGATGTCTCTTATGTGTTCCAATATTCTATCCTTTAAGTTTCTATTTGTTTTTCCTGTATAGAAGGCATGACATATTTGGCAGAAACAAAAATAAATAACATCTGTGGTTTTACAGTCTGCATATGAATGAGAGTATAGTGTAAAATTTCTAACAGGATGAAAATATGGTGTAGTACTATGAATATGTGTACAAGCAGTAAAAGACCTACAAGGAAAAGTACCTTTGCGTCTGGAATTATAGGTAGTTTTTTGACGTCTTTATTACACAATTGTTGTTTTAATGTTAGATTATTTCTGAAACTGAAACTAGGTGCATTACCAATGAAAGAATGTAAACAAGGAATCTCATGTAAAATGTGCCAATGTTGTTTAATAATATTAGTATACTGATTAACATTACTAGCATACTGAAAAACCGCTCTAATGCTATTATTTTGTGTATTATTTCTCAAATTACTGCTATCTGACGTAATAGAATTAGAAGATTGAAAGTACACTTAGAGTCCCCGAGTGTCCAAGCATCAGAAATAGTTCTATCTATTTCATCCATAGGATATCCTCTTCTTAAAAAATCAGTTTTCAATTTATTCAAAGCTAGTACTGCATCATTATCATTGTTGTGTAATCTTAATGTTCTGTATACCTGCCTCTTGAGCACATTTCTTGGAATGTGTCTAGGATGCATACTGGTTTTGTGAATGTATGTATTTTTCTTCGTGGGTTTGTGAAAAATTTTGCTGGTAAAACCTGTCAACTCTGATTTGATTATATGTACATCTAAGAAATCAATCTCAGATGTAGAAAATTTGTATGTGAATCTCAGAAAATCAGTAGTTGTATGCAAATAGTTAATAAATAATATAAGCTCAGATATATTGCCTTTCCATAATAAAAAAAGCATCATCCACAAAACGTGTATACCATAAAAGCTGACTAATAAATGGATTCTTATCAGAAAAGACATGTGTTTGTTCCCAGAATGTAAGAGATAGATTAGCATAACTATTTGCACATGGTGTGCCCATGGCAACGCCGATCTGTTTTATGAGATTATTTAATTGTTTTAAATTAGATATGCATAAATATGAATATACTATGCATTTTTATTTATATGAATTTTTTATATATATGCATTTTTAATGAGGTTATTTAACTGTTTTAAATTAGATATGCATAAATATGAACATACTTTCCATTTTTGTATATATATATATTTTATATTCATATGCGTATTTTACAATATTCTTGTCATATATGCCTTTAAATTTTCAAAAGTTGTATGATGTCACTAATTGGAAAAAATTTTTTTGACTGAGAGTGATATAAAACAAGCAGTTGAACAGTTAATTCTTTGTCTGATGAAGCAACGAATGTTGCGAAAGCGCTCACCTCTCCTTTTTACTTTGTTTAAATAAAGACGTTATTGTGTGGTACCCGGTATAGTGTTTTCTCTCATATCATTTGGGTAATCTGCTGGAAGGTTGCCCTCAGTCGGTCTGATTAACAAAGTCTTGGGTCCTGCGTCAGTTGCTATCCCTTCTTCCATGACATCAGGGGTATAAAACATGTAGCCGACACCATTACATCAGTTTTTCTTGCCCCAAATGTCAGGTGCCCCCCAAAGGGGGAACAAAATATATATATATATATATATATATATATATATATATATATATATATATATATATATATATAAATAAAATTAAAAACACAAAAAATATACTTCCAAACAAAAACAAATACACCAAAGGCATAGTAAAAGAAAGTAGAGGTATAGTAAGAGATATAATATATATAGAAATATATATATATTTTATATTCATATGCGTATTTTACAATATTCTTGTCATATATGCCTTTAAATTTTCAAAAGTTGTATGATGTCACTAATTGGAAAAAATTTTTTTGACTGAGAGTGATATAAAACAAGCAGTTGAACAGTTAATTCTTTGTCTGATGAAGCAACGAAGGTTAAAGCGCGCTCACCTCTCCTTTTTACTTTGTTTAAATAAAGACGTTATTGTGTGGTACCCGGTATAGTGTTTTCTCTCATATCATTTGGGTAATCTGCTGGAAGGTTGCCCTCAGTCGGTCTGATTAACAAAGTCTTGGGTCCTGCGTCAGTTGCTATCCCTTCTTCCATGACATCAGGGGTATAAAACATGTAGCCGACACCATTACATCAGTTTTTCTTGCCCCAAATGTCAGGTGCCCCCCAAAGGGGGAACAAAATATATATATATATATATATATATATATATATATATATATATATATATATATATATATATATATATATATATATATAAATAAAATTAAAAACACAAAAAATATACTTCCAAACAAAAACAAATACACCAAAAAGGCATAGTAAAAGAAAGTAGAGGTATAGTAAGAGAAAAACAGGGGGCTGGAGGGAGGGTAAAGTAGTTGTGTACACTTACCATAAATGTAGATGTTCGAGTGTATTCACTGTTGCAGTCATTATATTTGGGTAATCTGCTGGCAGGTTGCCCTCAGTTGGCCTGAATAATAAGATCCTGGGTCCTGCGTCAGTTGCTGTCTCCTCTTCCATGACGTCAGGTCGTCAGGGGTATAAAACATGCAGCCGACGCCATATATATAAATGCACTTTTAGAAACATAAACTTTACCTTCAACTAAAAGCAAATACACCACAAAGGCTTTTGAGTACAGTGAAGGAAAGAAAAGGTATAGAATGGGGGATGGCGGATGGGTAACCCAGACTGCAACAGTGAATACAATCGAACATCTACATTTATGGTAAGTGTACACAACTGTACTATGTTCTTCATGTTTCACTGTTGCAGTCATTACATTTGGGCAGAATCCCAAAGCTATGGATGGGAGGATGGAACTAAACAGCATTAGGAGCGGCTATAAGACCCTGCAGGACTGCAGTGGCAAAGCCTGCCCTGTATTTAGATGAAAGAGGTAAATGATAATGCTTTGTGAAGGTATGAACAGAGCTCCAAGTAGCAGCTTCTAGAATGTCTTTGGTTGGGACCCCCTGAGAAAAGCTGCTGAAGTAGAGGCAGCCCTGGTGGAATGTAATCTGATCCCCATGGGCACAGGTTTACCATGGTGCAAATAGCAGAAACGAATGCAGTGGCTTATCCATTTAGAAATAGTCTGCTTTGATACAGCCTTCCCCTCTGATCCTGCAGCAAATGCTACCAGTAGTTGCTCAGACTTTCTTAGAGATTTGGTCCTGTTTAAATAGAATCTTAGTTGTCTGTGTACGTCCAATGAATGCAGAATCCGCTCCCCCTTGTTCTGTGGATTTGGGTAAAATGTTGGCAGATGAATGGTCTGGTTAAGAGCCACACTGGATACCACCTTAGGCATAAAAGAAGGATTGGTTCTGAGGGCCACCCTGTCTGGGTAAAATATAATGAAAGGCTCCACTGCCATGAGGGCCTGTAGTTCTGAAACCCTTCTTGCTGAAGTGATTGCCACAAGAAAGGCTGTTTTCCAAGATAGAAATTTTATAATCAGCAGTAGCTGCTGGTTCAAAAGGAAGTAGAGTGAGTTTTTCCAGCACAAAATTGAGATCCTATGCAGGAGTTGGTGCTCTCCTGGGAGGCCTTAAATTGTTGGCCCCTCTAAGATACTGTTTAAGCAGTGGATGAGAAAAGAGGGGAGGCTCTGTGTTGTAATGAGCCTTATTGGCAGAGGCATGGATTTCTATTGAAGAAAAAGATAGGCCCTTGTCAAGCATCTCAGTTAAGTATTGTAAAATCTGAGGAATATTAGGCTTTGCTGTGTCTATTCCTTGTGCTTGGTTCCAAGCACAGAATCTCTTCCATTTATCAGCATAAGATTTTCTAGTACCAGGCCTTCTGGCTTCCAAAATGACATCCATCACAGATTTACTGAGAGGTGTGGTTTGAATAATTAGTTGATTAGCCATGCTGCAGGATTCAGAGTTTGGAGCCAAGTGTGCAGAATTTGATAGTTCTGCTGAGACAGTAAATGAGGTATTTGAGGCAAGTACCATGGAGGAAGGTGTGACATATTCCTTAGAAGCGGGTACCACTGCTGGCGAGGCCAGTCCGGAGCAATTAGGATCATTTTTGGTTTTTCCTGTCTGACTTTTACTAAGACCTTGGAGAGTAGAGGCAGAGGGGGAAAGGCATAGATTGACAGGTTTTTCCAGCTGAAGGACAGAGCATCCACTTTCCATGCTTTTTTGTGATGAGTTCATGTGCAGAATTTGCCCAACTGATAATTTTGGAAAGAGGCAAATAGATCTATATCTGGGCTCCCCAATTTTTGTGTTAACATGCTGAAGATTTGTGGCTCCAGTTTCCATTCTTGTGGGTCCGTAAGATTTCTGCTTAGGTCGTCTGCCAGAGCATTTTGCTTTCCTGGCAGGAATTGAGCTTGAAGACGTATTTGGTAAGTCAAGGCTGTGTTCCACAAGGCCATGGCTAGTCTGCAAAGGGGGTAGGAATGTGTACCTCCCTGCTTGTTTATGTACCACATAACTGTGGTGTTGTCCGTCTTTATCAGTAGTTGTCCTGGATGAATTAAGTCCTTGAAGGCTGCCAGAGCATTCTGAACAGCTAGCATTTCTTTCTGGTTGCTATGCAGATGCATTTGCATTGGGCTCCATTTGCCCTGAATGCATCTCCCTGCCAGGTGGGCCGCCCAAGCATAGTCTAATGCGTCTGTAGTTAGGGTTTGGGTGGCAGGGGGTAGAGTGAATGACAGTCCCTTGCTTTGGTGACATGTCTCTGCCCACCAAAGAAACTCCTATGGTAGGCAGGGAATGAGAGGAATCATTGTTTCCAGGCTGTGACAATGTTGACTCCATAAACTTTTTAGGTACCACTGGAGTTTCCTCATATGCAGTCTCGCATATGGAATTAGTAGAATGCAGGATGCCATGAACCCCAAAGCCTGCAGAATTTGTCTTGCAGATAACTGGGTTTTTGTTGCCATTTGTTTGAAGTATGTTGTCAGTTGCCTTGTTTGTCTGGCGTGAGGTAAGCCATCTGGGCAGCTGTATTCAAGCTTGCACCCAGGAATGTAATTATTTGAGAGGGTACCAGTTGTGATTTCTTTTTGTTTATGGTGCACCCTAGGCATGCTAGAAGCCTTTTTACAAATGCCAGATGTTGAAGAAGAGTCCTTTCCTCTGTTTGAATGAGACAGTCATCCAGATAAGGATAAATTTGAATGTTTGTCTGTAGAATGCAATTACTGGTGCCAGGCACTTTGTAAAGACCCTGGGTGCGGTAGATAAGCCAAAGGGCAGTGCAGAGAATTGGTAATGCAAAAAACCTGCTTTGAAGCGGAGGTATCTTCTGCATGATTCCCTTACTGGGATATGCAGGTATGCCTCTTAAGTCTAGAGTTACTATTTATTTACATTTGTTGACCGGGAGTGTCCAACTGGACGTAGGTCCATTTTCAGCAGAGGCCCGGGGAGAAAAGCTCCACAGTTAAGTAGTTATATTGGATTACATAGAGATTAACAATGTAACATAGCAATTAATTACAAACATATTTACAGATAACAGGGAAAGTAGCCACTTGGGCTGCAAATGCAAAATGCATTAATAAACAAATAGCTTCTATGTTTATCACTGCAACTTTTACCACAACACAATCCACTGTCTCTAATTCACTGATTTTTGATCCATTAAAACCCTGTCAAACTGCTTACAGTTTCTCTTTCACCCATGTAGCCCCCCAACCACCATTTGTACCTCTAAATATAGTACCTCTGAGAGTTATTTATTTATTTTTATTTATTTACCAAGCTTTCTTGCCTAGCATTGGCAGTAGCTGTTGTAAATTCAACATTTCGAATTTTGGAATGTCCAGGAACGTGTTCAGAATCGGTAAGTCCAGTATTGGACGCCATGAATTATCTTTTCTGGGCACCAGTCTTGAATAAAACCCTTGTTCATAGGTTCATAGGTTCATACTAGGCTATCTGCCCGAGGGCATTTACAAGCCTAGCCCATAGTTTTGTGGCTTACGCCACCCCTTTAGTATGGGGAACTATACCCATTATTTTGCTGTGCCTCTGTCGAGCAGTGACACTGAGGTAATCCCTGGGGTATATCTGCGATCTCCCATCCATTGGTCAAGATTTCTCTTGAACAAGGCCAGCGAGGTGCTCTGCCTCACATATACCGGGATTTTATTCCACAGCATAGGGAGTCTTTGGGTGATGAATCTATCCCTCCAGCACGTCCTATTAATAGCCGTGTCGAGGTTTAAGTCTCCCGCCCTTGTGGCTCTGACGGATCTAGATTTTTTGAGGTGAAGCATATGCATCAAATCTGGGTTTGACATGGCCTTGTATGTTAGGCAAAGGTCACCTCTGAGCAAGCGGTGGCGACTGAATAGAGCTGGAGTTCTTTCAGTCGGGCAGCATAGGACAGATGTTTGAGACCCTTTATCCTTTTGGTGAGGAACTTTGTGGCCTCTCCAGCTGCTGCAAGTGTCGGGTCAGATACATTCCAAATGGGGCATTGTACTCAATCATTGGTCTGATGAGTGATGAGTATAGGAGACTATGACCTCCCTTGATCTAGATGAGAATCCCTTCATGATAAGGTGGGCAATGTAGAAGGTCTTCCTAACTACTTTAGCTACATGGGTGTCAAATGACAGACTACTATCAACCTGGGTCCCCAGGTCCCTGATAACTTCTTCTGTGCTCAGTGGATTGCCACCTATTTGGTAGCTAGGGGTAACCTTGTTTTTCCTGAAGGGTATGACCATGCATTTTTGGCATTTAACTTTAGGCCATGGCTCTGGCACCAGTTATCCGTTTCTGTGAGACCCTTCTGAAGGATATCTGTGTCAGATGTGTTTTCTACTATGGCGCCCAGTTTGCAGTCATCTGCAAACTTTGTCAGCTCATAACCCTCCTGTGTTTGCTTGTACTTGGAAAAGTAGATGCCAAACAAGAGTGGGCCCAGGACTGAGCCCTGTGGTACACCACTTGTGACAGGCTTTGAGTCTGACATGGCGCCAGCAACTCTGACCCTGTGGGTTCTGTCACTCAGCCAGTTTGCAACCCATCTTGTGATATATGGGTTAACATTTAAGCTGATGAGTTTTTCAATGATACCCGAGTGGGGTATTGTATCGAAGGCCTTCGCCAGATCGAGGTAGTCTGTATGGACTGCCTTTCCCTCATCAATGGTTTTGGTGACTGTTTCGAAAAAGTCAACCAAGTTTAGAAGGCATGATCTGCCTTTGACAAAGCCAAACTGGGATGGATCCAAAGTCTGCAAATTCCCTATGTCTTTATTTATGAGGTCCATTATGATCCTCTCCATGGCTTTGCAGATAAGGCTTGTCAAGCTAATGGGCGGTAATTTCAGGGTCGGTGGAGGCACCGCCTTTGTGAAGTGGGACCACAGTTGCAGTGCGCCACTCCTGGAGTGCGTATCCAGAGGTAAGACTATGATTAAACAGCTGTCCTAGCTGTGGGTTTAATTCCTCGTTGAGTTCGTGGAGCACACAGCCGGGGACACCATCAGGTCCCATGGATGCTGTGTTTTTTTGCTTTGGAGAGAGCAGTTCTCACTTGGGCGTTGGAGATGTTTGGGGGGCTGCAATCGCTTGGCATAGATATCTCTCCTTTTGGGGGGGAGGGGGGAGAGAAGTTTGCACTGAACCTGTCAGCCAGTATGTTGGCAATGTCTGTAGGATCAGTAATCTTCACATCATTTTGAACTAGTTCTGAGCATATCTGGGAGTTTCCTCCCAGGTTTCCTCTACCATCCTTTTTCCTTTTCTGGAACTGGTTGAATAGCCCCCATATCCATGAGGGACATGACTTGTTTCTGGGCCTCTGCCCACTGATTTTGTGGCAGATCTGGCCATCCGTTTGGAATTGGCAAAGTATGGAAATGAAATCTGTACCCCTGGGAGACTGTTTAATACCCACTTGTCCTGGGTAATTAACTGCCAATTTTGAGCATGAAGTGCTAGTTTTCCCCCCATGGGGGCTGCCAAAAGATAAGTGCTTGGAGATGGTAGAGGAATGTCATCGAGACTGCTTAGTGCAGGGTTGTGCTTGCTTTCCTCCAGATTTGGAGGTGGAGGCACCGCACTGCTTTGACCTGTAAAAACCCTGTGATTGATATCTGGAGCCTTTTGAGCACCTAGCTTTGCCCCGAGTAGCTCTGTCGGACACAGGAAAGGACCAATTTTTAGTAGGCCAGTGCCTACTGAACCTGAGTAGCTGCACTTGCAAGAAATCTTTTACAGTTTACATAGATTTAGCTTTGTCTTTCATTTTCTTCAAAACCTCTTCTGCCTTATTACCAGACAATCATGCTGTAAAGGTGCATCCAACAATTTAGCTTTAACATGATCAGGCAGATTTTGCTCCTTGAGCCAGGCATGCCTTCTAAGCACAGATCCAGTAACAGCGGCCCTACAAGAGGCCTCCAAGGAATCAAAACCACATTGCAAAGTATGCTTTCCAACCTGTTCTACTGAATGCAATAAATCGTGTAACTCTTTATTTTCCACACAATCAAAAATCAACATAATTTTCTGTTTCAGTAAGCCCATAACATGCTGTTGATATTTAAGCATATGAAACTTGCAGTTTAAAGCCCTGATTGCCAAGGTTGCAGTCGTATAAGCCTTCTTACCCCATCTATCCAGCGCCCTGGAATCTCTATCAGAAGGGGTAGGATTTTTGTCTGAAGAAGCCTCAACACCCTTGGGACCCTGAGAAATAGTCTCAGGATCAGCAACAGGATTTTTGAAAAGAAATTTGTGGGAGTCAGGAACCCTGTAATATCTGTCTGGCTTACTAGGAGCCGGAGGCAGGGAATCAGGAGCCATCCTTGATTCCGAGAACACATCAACAATGTTTAATACAGAAGGTATTGTCAAAGGCCTATGCTGAGGAAGAAGGAGGAAATCCCTAAGCCTCTTTTTTGATTCAGAGAAGTCCTGACTCTGCCTACTTTAAGGGAACATTTTCACTGTGAAAGTCTCTCCAAAAAACTAATCCTCAAGCGGAGATGCAGATGGGATGGATTCCTCTGCATCCGAATCCTCATATGGTGGAAAAGAAAATTCCTGCTCAGAAGAGGAATCAGAAGAAATGGAAACCTGACCTGAAGATTCACAATCAGTGACTTGCCTAGGCCTCTTAGCCAGGGGGGGGGGGGGCAACCCCTGATCAATGTAATTAAATTCTCAGCCATTTTGATCACCTGTCTTTTAAGCATAGGGGCCTGAGCACGTGGCTCATGCGTCATTTTTTTAAACATAAAAGTAGTTTCTGACCTTGTTTTTGTTGCTGGCGTCAGTTTAATATAAAAATGTTGAGGCCTGAAAACACCCCCAGAAGCCGGTGCCTGCTCTGCGGCTCCGGACCCATCCAAGGGAGAGACATCCACGGGTTCAATACTCTGAGAATCTTGCGGCATACCGGACTCCGAATGGGTCTCGGTAGAGGCCTGCAACTCAAAAGTAGCAGGTATCAGGGGCTGCGAAAGCACGTCACTGAGTACCGGAGAAGCGGTGACTGGCTTAGGAGAAGCTTCGTCATCGGTTTTGGACTTAGACGGTCTGTCTTTGTCTTTTTCTTTGCATTTTTTGTGAACTCCGGTAGTCTGATTGCTAACTGACTATATTTCAGGATAGTTAAATCTTGAACTAAAATATTTAGAAGCAAAAATATACAGACGCTTAACAGTGCATTGGTTAAATCTAGCACAAAACTGACAGCAAGGCACATTGTGATCAGGGCCTAGGCAAGGAATACAATACAAATGAAAATTCTTAATGAGGCATTTGCTTCCCACAAGTAATGCAATTATTAACTTTTACTGACATCGGTAAGGAGCAAGAAAAAGTTTCCCCAACGGGGTACTTAGCTTTAGTTGAAGTCTTCGGTTCTGAAACTCGAATACGAAAATTTCAGGAGTCGGCTGACCGGAACTTGTGAACTGCTCCTGCTTCAGGCACTGTGCAGCAAGAAAGACTAAATAAAATGGCGTCGGCTGCATGTTTTATACCCCTGATGACCTGACGTCATCAAAGAGTAGACAGCAACCGACGCAGGACCCAAGACTTTATTCAGGCCGACCGAGGACAACCTGCCAGCAGATTACCCAAATGTAATGACTGCAACAGTGAAACAAGAAGAACATCCAGCACTGCAACAGTAAATACACTCTAACATCTACATTTATGGTAAGTGTACACAACTGTACTATGGTCTTCGTGTTTCACTGTTGCAGTCATTACATTTGGGTAGAATCCCAAAGCTATGGTTGGGAGGATGGATTTATACAGCATTAGGACCAGCTATAAGGCCCTGCAGGACAGCAGTGGCAAAGCCAGCTCTGGATTTAGAGAAGAAAGGTAAATGGTAATGTTTGGTGAATGTATGATCTGAGCTCCAGGTAGCAGCTTCTGGAATGTCTCCGGTAGGAACACATCTGAGAAAGGCTGCAGAAGTAGATGCAGCCCTGGTGGAATGAGATTTGATCCCCTGAGGGATAGTTTTACCATGGTGCATATAGCAGAAATTAATACAATGGCTTATCCATTTGGAAATAGTCTGCTTTGAAATAGCCTTTCACTCTGCCCCTGCAGCAAATGCCACCAGTAGTTCAGATTTTCTTAGAGATTTTGTCCTGTTTAAGTAAAATCCAAGTTGTCTATGTACATCCAATGAATGCAGAATCCGCTCCCCCTTGTTCTGTAGATTGGGAAAAAAGTTGGCAAATGAATGGTCTGATTAAAAGCCACACTGGATACCACCTTAGGCATGAAGGATGGATTGGTCCTGAGAGACACCCTGTCCACATGAAAAATAATGAAAGGCTCCACTGCCATAAGAGCCTGCAATTCAGAAATCCTTCTAGCTGAAGTGACTGCTAAAAGGAAAGCTGTTTTCCAGGAGAGAAATTTTAAGTCTGCAGTAGCGGCTGGCTCGAAAGGAGGGAAGAGTGAGTTTTTCCAATACAAAACTGAGGTCCCAGGCAGGGGTTGGGGCTATCCTGGGTGGTCTTAAGTTTTTGGCCCCTCTGAGATACTGCTTTAGCGGAGGATGAGAGAAGAGGGGAGGTTCGGTGTTGTAATGAGCTGAAATGGCTGAGGCATGGACTTTTATGGAAGAAAAGGACAGGCCCTTGTGAAGCATCTCAGTTAAGTATTGTAAAATCTGAGGAATATTGGGCACTGCTGTGCTTATTCCTTGTGAAGGATTCCAGGCACAGAATCTTTTCCATTTGTCAGCATAAGAGTTTCTAGTACTAGGCCTTTTCGCCTCCAAAATGACATCCATCACAGGTTTGCTGAGGGATGCTAAGGGTGAATTTATGTGATTAGCCACGCTGCAAGATTGAAAGTTTGGAGCAGAGTGTGCAGAATTTGGTTGTTCTTCTGAGACAGTAAGTAAGGTGTGTCAGAGGCAGGTGCCACGGTGGAAGGTGTGACACATTGCGCAGGAGTGGGTACCAGTGTTGGCGAGGCCAGTCTGGAGCAATCTGAAAAATTTTTGGTTTGTCCTGTTTGACTTTTAGTAGAACTTTGCAGAAGCAGAGGGGGAAAAGCATAGACTGATAGAGCATCCACTTTCCAGGCTTTTTTGTGATGAGTTATTGTGCAGAATTTGTCCAACTGACAGATCTTTTTGCCTCATTCCAGAGCTATGTCTGGACTCCCCCATTTGCGTGTCAACATGTTGAAAATCTGTGGTTCCAGTTTCCATTCGTGTTGGTCCATGAGATTTCTGCTTAGTTTGTCTGCCAGAGTATTCAGCTTTCCTGGCAGGAATTGAGCTTGTAGTTCATAGGTTCATACTAGGCTATCTTCCCTAGGACATTTATAAGCCCAGCCAGAGTGTGTTTGGCTTTCGCCACCCTTTTTAAATTAATTTTGCTATGCCCTTTTTTGAGGTTAGTATACTGTGCCTCTGTCGAACAGTGACACAGAAGTGATACCCGGGGTAAACCTACTATCTCCCATCCACTCATCAAGATTCCTCTTGAAGAGAGTCAATGAGGGACTCTGCCTAACCTGGACTGGGATTTTATTCCAGAGTGAAGGGAGCCTCTGGGTTATGAATCTGTCCCTCCAGCATGTCCTATTTATTTCAGTGCTGAGGTTCAAGTCTCTCGAGCACACAGCTCGATGGGATCTGGATTTTCTGAGGTGCAGCATATCCATTAATTCCGGGTTGGACATGGCTTCATACGTCAGGCACAGATCGCCTCTGAGCAGGCGGTATGCCACTGAGTAGAGCTGGAGTTTCTTTAACCGGGCAGCATATGGCATCTGTTTGAGCCCTTTGATCCTCTTGGTAAGGTACTTTTGGGGTCTTTCCAGTTGCTGTAGGTGTCTGGTAAGGTACATCCCAAAAGGGGCATTGTACTCAATTATGGGCCTGATGAGTGACGAGTAAAGAGGCACGATGACCTCCCCTGATCTAGATGTGAATCCCTTCATGATTAGGTGGGCTATATAAAATGTTCTTCTAACCACTTTGGCCACGTGGTTGTCAAATGAGAGATTGCTATCAACTTGGGTCCCCAGGTCCCTAATTACTTCTTCTGTACTTAATGGATTACCACCTATGTGACAATTTGTGGGCACTTTGTTTTTGCCAAAGGGGATGACTATACACTTTTTGGGGTTTAGCTTGAGGCCATGGCTCTGGCACCAGTTGTCTGTTTCTATGAGGCCCTTTTGGAGGATGCTTGTGTCGGCTGGAGAGTCGATTATGGAGCCCAGTTTGCAGTCATCTGTGAACCTGGTCAGCCACAGTCCTTCCGTGTTGGCCTGTACCTCTGAGAAATATATACCGAACAAGAGAGGTCCCAGGACTGAGCCTTGTGGGATGCCACTTGTAACTGGTTTGGAGTCTGACATGGCTCCAGCAATTCTAACCATGTGGGTTCTTGTCCTTGAGCCAGTTTGCAACCCATCTAGTGACATAGGGGTTTATATTTAAGCTGGTGAGCTTATCTATAATGCCCGAGTGGGGTATTGTATCGAAAGCTTTTGCGAGGTCCAGGTAGGCTGTGTGGACTACCTTCCCCCCGTCAATGGCCTTGGTGACTGTTTCAAAGAAATCGACCAGGTTAAGAGGCAGGATCTGCCCTTAAAGCCGAACTGGGTAGGATCCAGTGTGTGCAGGTCCCCAATATCTTTATTTATGAGGTCCATGATGATCCTTTCCATAGCTTTGCAGACCAAGCTAGTCAGGCTTATGGGGTGATAGTTTCCAGGATCCGTTGAGGCACCACCTTTGTGGAGAGGGACCACTGTTGCTGTACGCCACTCTTTGGGTACATATCCTGTAGTAAGGCTGAGATTGAACAGTAGTTTTATGTTTGGGTTTAGCTCTTCTTGGAGTTCATGTAGGACGCAGCCCAGGACACCGTCTGGTCCCATTGATGCTGTGTTTTTTGCTTTGGAGAGGGTGGCTCTTACCTGAGCATCTGAGATGGCAGGGGGGCAGCACTCTGCTGGGATAGATATTTGCCCCTTTTGGTGGGGAGGGGAGGGAGAAGTTTGCGCTGAACCTGTCAGCTAAGATGTTGGCAATGTCTGTGGGTTCGGTGTATTTTTTGTCATTTTGGACTAATTCTGAGCATATCTGGGAATTCCCACCCAGGTTCCCAACATAACTAAAGAAAGCCTTGTGATTATCCTTAGTGTCCTGTGCAATTTTTCTCTCAAAGCTGGCCTTAGATGATTTTATGAGTGCCAGTAGTTTTTTGCTAATACTGATCAGAGAAGCCTTCCCTTTTTGGGATTTTGCTCTATCATGTAGTAGCTTCCTCCTTCTATTGTATAGTTTGTTTATGGCTGGGGTCCACCAGACAGGACGTCTGCCTTTGGAGGATTGGGTCTTGGTTTTATTTGGGACTGCATGATCCATGCATTCCTGAAGGTATTCATAAAATGCATTTATAAAGGATTCTGCGGTCTGGGCCGTATTTTCCACAGGCCCGGGGGCTTTGAAGGATTCCACCTCGGTTTTGAGGAGTGTGAAATTTGCTTTAGAGAAGTTTTTCACTGTGGTTTTTCTGGGCAGGGGGTGGGGTCGGGATGTGAATATCCAGTGAGATTAGTTTATGGTCTGATCTTACCAGTGAGGGATACACTTCTGGTCTGGAGCATAGAGTCCCCATGTTGGTGATGATCAGGTCCAGTAGTATGTTTTCCCCTCTTGTGGGAGTGGTAACAAGTTGTTCCATAGCATTTGAGTTTATAAATTCTAGGAACCTTTGGGCTAGGGTGTTGGAGCTAGAGTAATGCTCCCAGTCTATGTTTGGGTAGTTGAAGTCGCCCAATATAATGGTGTTTGGAGAGACCTTCATATTTTCCAGTGTTCTCAGGAAGGCCGAGTGGGGTTCCTGGGTTTGGGAGGGTGGTCTGTAGCAGGCTATAAACTGGAAGGCAGTTTTACCCACTGTTAGTTTCACATGGATAGTCTCTGATGCTTCGTGCTGTGCCACCAACCTGGAGGTGTGGGTATCTTTGACGAATATTGATACTCCCCCTCCTTTTGTGGCTCGGTCCAAGTTTTGGGGCCAAAAGCATGGTATGAGGTATAACCTGGTAGTGCTGGGGTGCTCTCAGGAGCCTTGAACCAGGTTTCTGTTGCTGCACAGATATCGATGTTCTCCATGCTAAGGAGAGTTTTGAGTGCGTGCATCTTGAGGTTTAGACTTCTGACATTGAGTAGCATTACTCAGTTTCTTATCCCTTGTGATACCTATGGAGGTGGGTTTGTCTTTTGAACCTTGCCTAAAAAAGGCACTATGGGGGTAGCAAGAACCTTTGCCAACATCCGAAAGCCCAGGGGTGACAGGTGCAAGCCGTCCCTAGCGAAGCATCGTGGCTTGTCGAGCATGTCATCCCAGGCTGACAGGCATTGGATCCCCTTTGAATGACACCAATACTTAAGCCAATTGTTGAAATTGATCATCTTGTCTTCATATTGTGGCATCATTCTTGGTGAGGGTAAGATGCTACTCGAGGTCAGGGTCATACCGGCCTGGGCTACATGCTCAGAGAGCTCCTCTAGGTCTCTTTTCATGTAGTCCAGGGAGGTACGTCTCAGGTCATTCACACCAGCATGGACAATGACAGAGTCATATTTGTACTTGCCTTGGAGTGACTTGAGTGCTTGTGTTATGTGGCGGATCCTAGCGCCCGACAGGCAGCTCACAGTGACCTTCTCCTTGTTCAGCCTGGTGAGCAGGACGTCAGTGTGCCTGGCGATAGAGTCACCTATTACAAGTGTATCAGGTGTGTTGTTTAGCCTTAAGGGCTGTGACTGTTCGGCACACTGGCTTTGTGAGCTATGTGTTGCACGTGTTTTGTTTTGTGGTAGCGGTTGCTTGGGTGTCTGCTTTGGAGGTCTCTGCTGCTTAGGCAGATTTTTATTTAGAGCATCCGAGTATGTTTTTGTGTGTTTATGTGTTTGGTTTGCTGTCATGGTAGGTCTATGCAAGACTGGAATTGTAGTGAGTGTGGTTTCCTTCTCCTCCTGACTGGTTACACCAGTACCGAGTTGAGAGAGCTTAGTCTCCAGTTTGGCTATATTGTTGCATCTCTCACACATGTTGGAATTTGTTGGGAGGAGGAGAGGGTTGTCTGTGTACATGAGGCAGTTGCAACATTGCCTCAAGATTCCCAGATTCACCAGCTGGACCAGAGAGGAGATTGACAGGTGACCTTTGGACATGCTAGAATAGTATTGGGAATTCCTTTATAATTGAAAAAAGGGCCAATGGGGAACAAGGTACTCAAGGGCAGTTTGTGAGGGTGTAGTGCTTTTAATTTTTTAGTGCTGACTTAGTCAGCAAGTGCCAGGTAACTTAAATGCAATGTGTTACAGGTAACTTAAATGCAAAAACGACAAACAGTAACAGTAACTTTCTTTCAAGTGAAACAAGGAAATAAGTACAGTAAGTTGTACTTGATAGGTCAAGGCCGTGTTCCGCAATGCCATGGCTAGTCTGCAAAGGGGGTAGGAGTGTGTACCCCCTGCTTGTTTATATACCACATAACTGTGGTGTTGTCTGTCTTTATCATTAATTGTCCTGGATGAAGGGTAGTCCTTGAAGGCTGTCAGTGCATTCTGTACAGCTAGCATCTCTTTTTGATTGATATGAAGGTGCATTTGATTTGGGCTCCATTTGCCCTGAATGCACTTCCTTGCCAGATGAGCCCCCCAAGCATAGTCTGATACATCTGTAGTTAGGGTTTGGGCGGCAGGGGGTGGAGTGAATGGCTGCCCCTTGTTTTGGTGGCAGGCCTCCGCCCACCATAGAAACTCTAGTTGCAGGCAAGGTATGATAGGAAACATTGTTTCCAGGATGTGACAATGCTGACTCCATAAACATTTTAAGTACCACTGAAGCTTCCTCATATGGAGTCTTGCATATGGAATTAGAAGAATGCAGGAGGCCATGAACCCCAAGGCTTGCAGAATTTGTCTTGTAGATAGCAGGGTTTTTGTGGCCACCTGTTTGAAGTAAGTTACCGAATTAATTTGCTTTTCTGGCGTAAGGCAAGTCATCTGGGCAGTTGCATTCAAGCTTGCACCCAGGAATGTAATTTTTTTGAGAGGGTACCAGTTGTGATTTCTTTTTGTTTATGGTGTACCCTAAACAAGTTAGAACCTTTTTACAAATGCCAGATGTTTTAGAAGAATGTCCCTGTTTTCTGCCTGAATTAGACAATCGCCTAGGTATGGATATATCTGAATATTTCTTTGCCTGCAAAATGCAATTACTGGAGCCAGGCACTTTGGCTTATCTACTGTGCCCAGGGTCTTCACAAAGGGCAGTGCAGAGAACTGGTAATGCAAGTAGCCTGCTTTGAAGTGGAGGTATCTTCTGCAAGATTCCCTGACTGGGATATGCAGGTAAGCCTCGTTTAAGTCTAGAGTTACCAACCAGGCATTTTTGCCTAGCATAGGTAGTAACTGCTGAGTCAGCATCTTGAATTTTGGAATGTCCAGAAATGTGTTTAGAGTAGATAAGTCCAGAATCGGACTCCATGATTGGTCTTTTCTGGGTACCAAGAAAAGTCTTGAATAGAAACCTTGTCCCTTTTCCTCTTCTGGTACTGGTTGAATAGCTCCCATGTTCATGAGGGACAGTACTTGTTTCTGGGTCTCTGCCCACTGATTTGGTGGCAGGTCTGGCCATCCGTTTGGGATTGGCAACGTGGAAATGAAATCTGCATCCCTGGGATACTACATTTAAAACCCATTTGTCCTGGGTTACAAGTTTCCGTTTCTTGCATAAAGTGCCAGTTTTCCCCCCAAAGGGGCAGCTAAATGGTAAGTGCTTGGTAAGTGTAAAGGAAAGTCATTGAGACTGTTTACCATAGGGAGGTGCCTTGTTGTTTCCAGATTTGGAGGAGGAGGCACCCCATTGTTTTGTTCTAAAAGTCCCTTGTGACTGAAACCTGGAGCCCATGGAATGTCTCGGTTTGACTGGAGCGACTCTCAAAGGAACTGGAAAGGACCAATTCTTAGTAGGCCAGTGCCTACTAAATCTTGGAGGTTGCACTTGTAAGAAATATTTCACAGTTTGCATAGATTTAGCTTTATCTTCCATCTTTTTTTAAAACTTCTTCAGCCTTATTACCAAAAAGACGGTCCTGTTGTAAAGGAGCATCCAACAATTTTGCTTTAACATGATTAGGCAGAGTTTGCTCTTTGAGCCAAGAATGTCTTCTTAGCACAGACCCAGTTACAGCAGCCCTGAAAGAGGCCTCCAAGGAATCAAAACCATATTGCAAAGTATGTTTTCCAACTTGTTCAGCTGAATGCAATAAATCCTGTAAATCTTTATTTTCCACACAGAAATTGTCATAATTTTCTGTTTAAGCAGCCCCATGATATGCTGTTGATATTTAAGCATATAAAATTGACAGTTTAAACTCCCGATTACCAAGGCTGCAGAAGTGTAAACCTTCTTATCCCATCTATCCAGCACCCTGGAATCTCTATCAGAAGGGGTAGGACTTTAAGCAGTAGAGGCCTTAATGCCCTTGGGACCCTGAGAAATGGTTTCAGGATCTGCAATAGGACTTTTGAAAAGGAATTTGTGGGAGTCAGGAACCTTGTAGTATCTTGTCTGGCTCTGAAAAAACATCATCAACAATGTCTAGAACAGGAGGTATAGCCAAAGGCCTATGCTGTGGAAGAAGAATAAAATCCCTAAGTCTATTTTTAGATTCATAGAAGTCCTGACTTTCCCCAGTGGAAATGTTCCCTTAAGGTATGTAAAGTTTCCCCAAAAGAAAAATCCTCAGGGGGAGCAGTAGAAGGAATGGAATCTTCTGCATCAGAATCCTCATAAGTAGGTATAGACAAATCCTGTTCATTAGAAGAGTCAGAAGAAACAGAATCCTGTTCAGAAGAATAATAATCAATGTCTTGCCTAGGCCTCTTAGGGGGGGGGGGGGGTTGGCTACCCCTGATCAGAGTAATTAAATCTTCAGCCATTTTGATAATATGTTTTTTAGGCATAGGGGCTTGCACATGTGGCCCAGACATTTTTTTTAGACAGATTTTGGCCTTAGTTTTGAAGATAGCGTCGGTCTAAAAGAAATCTGAAGGCCTGAAAACATCCTCAGAAGCCGGTACCTGCACAGCGGCTCTGGACCCATCTAAGGTAGAGACATTCGCGGTTCCATAATTAAAGCATCTCGCGGCATACCGGACTCCAAATGGGTCTCAGTACAGGCCTGTGAATCAGAAGTAGTGGATATCAGGGGTTGCAAAAGCACCTCACCGAGTACCGGTGAACTGGCGACTGGCTTAGAAGTGTCGTCATCAGTTTTGGACCTCGACGGCCTCTCTCTTTTTCTTTGTGCTTTTTAGGTATTCCGGTAGTCAGACTTCTAACCGACGACATTTCTGGATAATTAAATCGTGAGCCAAAATATTTAGAAGCAAAAATATACTGACGTTTAATAGTGCGTTGATTAAATTTAGCACAAAACCGACAGCAAGGCACGTTGTGGTCAGGGCCTAGGCAAGGAATACAGTACAAATGAAAATCCTTATGAGATATTTGCTTCCCACAAGTAACGTAATTATTAACTTTTACTGACATCGGTAAGGATAAAGAAAAGTTTCCCCATTGGGGTACTTAGCTTTTAGTTTAAGACTTCAGTTCTAAAACGAAAATTTCAGGAGTAGGCCGACCAGCACTTGCGAACTGATTCTGCTTCGGGAACCGCGCGGCAAGAAAGACTGATGTAATGGCATCGGCTGTATGTTTTATACCCCTGATGACCTGACGTCATGGAAGAAGGGACAGCCACCGATGCAGGACCCAAGACTTTGTTAATCAGGCCGACTAAGGGCAACCTACTAGCAGATTACCCCAATGTAATGACTGCAACAGTGAAACACGAAGAACATCTCTCTGCACCACCTCAAACGCAGAAGGAGAGCGAACACCAGAGGACAACTCTGCAGGAGCAGAAGCCACCAACATCGAAAATCCCCAGGCCCCACTAGCCCCCTGGGCCAAGGAGGGAGGAGCCAAACTGTCGATCGCCGAGGTGCCAAGAGGCAGGGATGGATCCAAAAGCCTTAAACCAGACGCCCACCCCTCAGACTTGGTGCCGAAGTCACGACTCCAAGAGTCTATCTGTGCCAAATTAGTCTGAGCCAAAGCACTCACAGTTACTGCCGGCGTCGAGGTAAGAATACTCAATGACGCTGAGATCTCAACACTCAGCAGCTTTAGACCACAGGGTTCCAAAGCAGAGAGTTGGATCAAAAGAGGAGCCAAAGGTAAAGGTTGGGGTTGGGTGCTCACAGCTCTGGAGGGAGACTGAGCAGGCAGAGCCCATCTGCATCTGTGCAAGCAGAAAACTCATCAAAATCTTCTCCATCCTGGTGTCGGAGAAGGAACTTGAGGACCTGGCGGATGAAGGAACGGACCCCTGTCTGGAGTGGTGCCTGGGAGGTGAGGACTGGGGAAGCATGGGAGGGAGCAAGTTTGTGAAAGAAACGTAAAGTGGTTGGGTGGGGAGAGGAGCGTTTTGTTTGAGGGAGAATGGGAAGCCCTGGAATCAGTAGGTCTCTTAGGTTTCCTGTCTTCCTTGGGGGCATTTTCTGAGTCTTTAGACTTAGCTGGGTGCTCCAGGTAAGATTTGGAGGGAGTTTGGGCTTCTGAAGGAGAGGTCTGAGGAGGAGGAGAAGAAGGAGGAGGAGGAGGAGGAGAAGAAAGCAGGCCCTTCAAAATAAGTTTGTTCCTCCAGTTGGCATGCGCTGGTTGAAGCCCGCACAGATAGAACAGGAGGACTCTAGGTGACTAGCACCCAAGCAATAAATGCACAGGGTGTGGGCATCGGAGGGTGGTATTTTGTGCCCACACCCTGTGCATTTTTTTAAACTAGCCTTAGGGGCTTCAGACACTGCAGAATAAAAGGAAGAAAACGGAAGAGAGAAGAAAGCCTGTCCATAAAGATTTTTTTTTTTTGCTGGAGTGGAGAAAGTGCTGAAAAAACAGTAAGAAAGGAGAAAAGGTGGAGAACACCAAAAAAACAGTAACTTGCAGTAACCTAATAAACAATCCCAGGAGGAGCTAGTCACACACACACACACACACACACACACACACACACACACACACACACACACACAGATATGACAGTTTCTTTTGAATGTCTATTTCCAGATTCTGTGTTACATGCACCCACTAAAGTTTGGCTGATCATTTTTACAGTTATTTCTTGACATCTCCAGTTGAACCTATGCTACAGTTTACAAGACTTTTTATTTTAATGAAAACTCTCAAACTAAAAACCCAAACACCCCCACAGCTTAACAAACACATAACATTAAGTGCATGTTCAAATAATGAAGTCTAACCCTCCTGACAGGAAAAATTATCCCAAACAAGCAGCTGCACAAACACAGGCATTACCTATAATTAAGGTTATCCATGCTAAGACATGTTATAGCTTGTGCTCCTACTTACACCAATTGCTGTTTGAGTCTTACCTTTATTGTTTCTCAGCTGGTATGTGATTTTAACCTTAAAAGTGCTCTGGCTTTTACTGCC
This sequence comes from Protopterus annectens, assembly GCF_019279795.1. Taxonomy (NCBI): domain Eukaryota; kingdom Metazoa; phylum Chordata; order Ceratodontiformes; family Protopteridae; genus Protopterus; species Protopterus annectens. The sequence continues at coordinate 1,081,409,118 of NC_056733.1, read as the reverse complement.
TGCCCCACTAGTCATCTTGTCTCTGAAAACATAACAAAATGTAAATCTGCCCTCAGCTGCAAACTTCTCATCTATTTATTTTCTACAGGAAAACCCTTCATTACATTCAGTGTTGTATTTACTGGCTTACACAAAAAAAAATGTAATTAGATTAAGCCAAATGTCTTAATCCAGACATCTTACCAATGCCACAGTAAGAGGAAACATGAACTTAAACAAGCTTTTGTCTTGCCTTTCTTCTCCTTTTACACTGTAATGCCCAAATTTCTTAAAACTAAGAATGAAGAGAAAAAAAATTACTGGTTTACTTCTGTATTTTTATCGCATACAATAACTGAAAATGCTTTACTATATAACAAGCAATTTATATCATGAAATGTTTTACACAAATACTATTAAGAACAAAAAAGGTCTGCAGTGGTAGTGCTGCGGTAGCATTGTCTCCTCACAGTAAGACGTCCTGTTCAATTCTCAGCTAAAGCGTCTTTCTGTGCAAAGACATATGTGAATGGGCGTACCTTCGTTGAAGGTTGTGGGTCAGGGCTGGCAACTTGGCACGTAAAAATCTACTGCCAATCATTAGCGGACTGGAGTTCCGCTGTGGCGACCCCTAACAGGGAAAAGCCGAAAGACAACAACTTACAGTTACTCCTCCCACTGTTCTTCCAAACATGAAGTAGGGCATACGCTTTTCAGTCCCCCACAAGTTTAAAAAAGTCAGCAAATGTCCAATCTTTACACTTTTTCTTGTAAAGTCATATTTCACAAATGTGATTGATACTTTATAATCTCACATTTATTCACTAATTTCAGTGTTGCTTGTCTTCGTCCTGTTCATCTACATCTGCCAACCCCAGACACTGGCTCATGTCTAAGGTACTCCCGATTCTCCTAGTCAACTCCTGTTTCTTCGGTCTCTCAAACATTTTCCTTTGGAACAATGGAAAAGGTTTCACTGGCAAAGTATGTCAATTAGTTTTATTATCTGAAGAATGAGTGTAGTCCCAGTCTCTTTGATGACTCGCTTTTTGTTACACACACTTGTATTTCCTCATTAGCTTGTTCTGCAAACACTGACTTTGATCCTCCAGAAAAAAAAATTCTGAAGACAGATGGATACAGCAGCTTGAATAACACACCTGCCTCTCGACATTCCCTGACTGATGGAATAAATTTGCTTCTCTTCTGCATGGTGTATAGTGAATAATCATTTTCCACAAACCCTCTACTGTCTCTAATTTTTAATACGTTGCCCTTCTCCTACAGCTTTGTCAGGATCACACACACATCACACACATGCCAATTATAACCAAGTATTTTAATACACTTTTCATTCTATTTTTCATACACTGTATTTTATACAAATTGAGTTTCATATGAGACTGAAAAAGATGCTTTTTAAAAACTGCAGTATGCTTTCTGAAACTTGCAAGTTGCCCTCTGACCTAGTAATTGCTAGCACAGCAATATTCATGTTTATGCCTTTTGGAAATGTACTTGAGAAGCAGGTGTTTATCTGCTAGGTCAGGAACGAATGAATGAACAATGCTTTATTCTGTAAATGTAATGATTTTAGACAAACAGCTCTGTTTGAAGGATGGGAACCTGTGCAGCTGTAGTAACTTAGAGATAAAGTAGACAAAGGATTATTAGAGAAATGAACTGCTAGCATTGTGCTTGAATTAGCCATAGTATCTTGAATGGTAACATAACATGTATCTAACTGGGAGTAATCAAAGCCATGTTGTTTTCCTCAGGAAGTTTCACATAAAAATTGATAAATCGGCAGAAATTCATAGGAAAGATGGTCATCAGATGATGATGAAAAAGGTGGCAATCTGTTACGTCAGTATGGTAGGACATAACCAGTTTAAGAATGTATAAAAATGAAAGTATTTCCTGTTTCTGGTTAGACAAACTCTATATTAGCACGTTTTTGTCTCCTTGCTGCAAGATTAAAGTGCCTTAACTTGAACCTACCGTGTTTTGATCATTTTTGAAGTATATTTTTCCTTTGACAGTTTGGTCCTTCGGACCGGAAAGTACCTCTCGCTCTAGGCCTAGGTCAGAATTGGGCTCGGTGGCATGCATCCATATGGAGAAGAGGCCAAATCGGCTCTACTGTTTTGAAAGACCTCCGACTGAATTGTCGTTCGAAAGAGGCCAGCCACTGTTTCTGATCTGGGATTGGAGGACGAGTCAACGATCTGGTGGATCAACTCACGGAGGGTCAGGCAAGGAGGAATTACCTTATTTCTGTTTTTAAGATCAGGAGCTAATTACAGAACTGTTTTTTGTCAGGAAGATTTGCATGTGCAGATCAGGGACAGAAAAAGGGGTTACTGTTTTTGTCATAGATCAGGGAAACAGAATAGGTAGGCAGTTATTCTAGATAAACTGTGAAAAGGTATAGAACTGTGGTGCCACGTGACAGAAAGGGTTACAGAACAATTTACAGCTTAGCTAAGACAGCAATTGGAAATCAGTGCACAAAAAGTTCCCGAGACCAGCCCCTAACTGAAGACACGAAATATATGCAATTACAGCGTGCCGACAATGTTAAGTATTACACAAAATGGGTTGATAAGTATAAATTCGATGGTAACCGAGATAAACCTGCACTTATGAAACTTGTTAAGCAATTAAAAATAGACGTGAAAGGTCAACTAAAAAAAGCAAAGACAATTAGGAGTCCCTCAGGCGCAGAGGTGGCTTGAGGAAGCAAATTGCAGGGAACAGAGAATAAAGAATTAAAAGACAATGTTCTTAGACAAAGAAGACAATAACTTGGTAATAGCAACAGCCCCTCCTTTGCCCCCTCCACTTCCGTTACTAGAATATGAAGCGAGTGGACAGACTGATCCACCTCCGCTATACCCAGCTGTTCCTGCAAAATCACAACCGTTTGTCAGGGATCCTATCGAGACAAGGTCTCGAACACGCGACTCGAGGAGGGAGATTGAATTAAGTGAAATAAATAGAAAATCACAGGCTATGAGGGAAGAAGAGATATGTCCACTCATAGAAGTACCAAATCCTCAGGCAGGACAGGATCTGACTCTTAGTTTATAGACCGTGGACACCGGAAGATATCCGGAAAGCCACGGAGGGAATTCCCCACCCAAAAGTGAATTTCCGAAAATTTTTAGAAGACTTACAGGGTATGAGATTAAGTTACCGTTTGAATGGAGAAGAAGTAGAAAAAGTAGTTAGACAAATTGTGGGTCCAGATTGGCACATGAACAGTGGTGACTGGAATCCTCGTGACGCACAACTTAGACCACTCTCACATACTAATGCAGAACTGGATGGCAGAGTAAAAGGTCTGACAGACCAAATCTCTGAAAAGTGGAAGCCTAGGGCTGATTGGACTTGCATTAATCAATGCATTCAACAGGAAGGTGAAACAGTTGATAGATATTATGCTAGACTGTTAGAATGTTTTAATAATCACTGCGGAATGCAGATACCAGAAAACCAGACGCAAGATTCCTCATATGAACAACAGTTAAAGAATGCATTATTGAAAGGTAGTAGAACTCCCATTAGCAGCTTTATTACAAAGCACATGGTAGATCGTACAAGTAGATTACAGCCATTACTTGAATATGCTAGACATGCAGAGAGGCATTTTAATAGTAAAAAGAAAAAGAAAACTAAGTATTTTCGGCAGAAGATGGGTCAGAAGTATTTGTAGTACAAACCGGGAGAAAGGGTAAGAAAAATGCCCAGGGAAATAAACAATCTGACAAGCGATCAGAAGATTTTGAAGAAAGAAAGAAAAAAGGTGAATGTTTTAAGTGCGGGAAAAAAGGACATTTAGCAAGGGATTGCAGGCTAAATAAGAAGGTGACTACAGAAAATAAGGAAGATGAGGAATGAGTATATGATCGTCAGGAGTCACTGAATGAAAATAAGCAGGAAAAGACAAGTGCAAAGGTGATAGCAAGAGTAGAGGATGTGACAGAAGGGGTAGAGGATGTACATGAATTTGCAGACATCGAAGAAGATGAAATTTTGGACTTGGCTCTATTGAGCTTAGAGCTTTACTTGGCAGACACAAAACCGGAAGTGACGCTTCTGGTAGAGGGGAGGGAAGTCAAATTTCTGTGTGACTCGGGGGCTTTATGGACCCTGATGCATCCTTCCAAGTTACCGGAAGATTCAGAATCACCAGATTATATACTAGTGAAGGCAGCTAATGGACAGCTGTATCGGGAGCCACTCTCCCATGACATAGCAATAACAGACCCCGTTTCAGGGGTGACCCAGAGAAGTAAAATTGTGGTTTCTGCAAAATGCTCAGTAAGCATAGCCGTAGTTCCAACCATGCAGGGTATGGAAGCACAGCGACAAATGGATACTTTTGTAGTGCGACCAGAAGGTGAGACATATTATTGGTACAGCCAGGACTTAGTTACGACTGGTCCAGGGGCAGTAACCGAGGAACTGATGAACGTACCCATCAGTAAGTCCTCCTCCCTCGACATTGACAAACAGCATTTGTTGCACTGTACTCTATATTACTGTAATAGACCAGGACCTGATAAAGATTATGAGCAGGAATTGTTTCAGAACCATGCAAACAGACTAGTGCTGCGAAATTTGTACTGGGATGTAGAGGGAAACAGTGTAGTGAGCTGTTCATTGCCCCAGGAATTTTTAGCACTTTACAAATCTAATCGATTGCCACATGTTAGCTTAACTAACAATAAAAATTTGAAATGGGCAGACTTAGGTGAAAAAGTCACAAGGTGGGAAAAGCAGACAGAATTAGAGCTCTCTGAACAATGAGTACAGAAACAGAAACTGAACTGGATTACACAGACACACCCAGCTGTGCACTCACAGGCTAGTGAGAATAGCTGAGTATTACTCCTATTAGAAGAAGAGGAAAAAGCCTTGCGAAACATACCAGACATTCTCTGGTCAACAGGGAAATCAAATGTAGGACTTATACGAACAGCAGGACCAGTTACTATTATGCCAAAGTCAGCATTCAGACCCCAGAAAAGACAGTATCCCTTGAGAAAGGATGCAGAGATAGGAATCAAGCCTATAATAGCAGCCTTACTTAAGGAAGGTGTCTTAATAGAATCTCCTGATTCACCATGTAATACACCCTTATTTCCTGTCAGGAAAGCAAACGGGGAATGGCGTATGGTCCAAGATTTACAAGCTGTAAATGATGCAGTTATACCCAGGGCACCAACGGTGCCAGATCCACACACCTTACTGAATGATTTAAAGCCAGAGCAAAAATATTTTTCTGTGGGAGATATTAGTAATGCATTTTTCTCTATACCGATACACCTTGACAGCCAATATTGGTTTGCATTTACATTTCAGGGAAAGCGGTATACATACACAAGATTACCACAGGGATATTGTGAAAGTCCAACAATATTTGCACAAGAAATGGCAAGTAAACTGGCGGGATTTATCCCATCGAGAGGTAGTCAGATTTTATTTTATGTAGACGACATTCTGCTGGGAGCCCCCCACCCAGCAAGAATGCAAAGAGGACACAATAGCTTTATTACAGTTTTTAGCTTCTCAAGGTCACAAAATAAACAAGGACAAGCTATAACTTTGGAGAAAACAAGTTAAGTACTTAGGATATGTAATATCCAAGGAAGGTAGAATATTAGACGAAGACAGAAAAACAGCAATATTACAGGCACCTAGACCAACTACCAAGAAGGAAATGATGTCCTTCCTGGGAACTACCAATTTTTGTCAGAGCTGGATACCAAATTATGCTTTGGAATCTGCACCACTGGCCAATTTAATATTTAAAAAGCCGATGGCAGCACAGGATTTATTACAATGGACACTTGAAGCAGAAGCAGCTTTCTGCAAGCTGAAACAACTGATAGCATCATCCTTAGTTTTAGGATTACCAAACTATCATAAGCAATTTATTCAAACTGTAGACTGTAAGCAGGGTTACATGACATCAATATTGACACAGCAGCATGGCGACAAGCAACGCCCCATAGCTTACTACTCATCACAGTTGGACCCAGTGGCACGGTCCCTGCCCCAATGTGCACATCTTTCCTGTATGACTATACTGTTGAGCCAACCTCATATCTCAATTGAATAATGCACAACTTTGAATCTGTCAACCTTGCTCCCAACCCCTGTAGATGGCAAACCGCACTGCTGCCTGCAGGAAATTGAGCAAAAGACATTACCTAGACAAGACCTTACGGACGTTCCCTTGGATGATGCCGAGGTGGAATATTAGGTGGACGGCTCGTGCAGGAGGGGTCCTGCAGGACAGAATCTAGTAGGGTATGCAGTTGTTTCTGATACTGAAACTTTGGAAGCAAAATCTTTACCACACAACTTATCTGCACAAGCGGCATAATTTATTGCCTTGACAAGGGCATGTACCTTAGCAAAAGGTAAGAAAGTGAACATTTATACTGACAGTCAGTATGCTTTTTCGACTGTACATGTTTTTGCGCAGCAGTGGAAAAATAGAGGGATGATAACATCTACTGGTAAACCAATTAATCATACGCAAATTATTTTAGCTCTATTAGATTCTATTCAGTTACCTAAAAAAGTAGCTATTTGTAAATGTGTAGCTCATACAAAGCAACAGGATAAGATTTCAAAAGGTAATGCACGGGCTGATACAGCTGCAAAGCAGGCAGCTTCAGCCACAGAAACTTTTCTTTTGAGTGAGGAATTACAACCCTCAGAGACTTTAGATTTAGAAATGTTAAAAACAATGCAGACACTTACTACAAATGTAGAAAAACAGAAGTGGATAAAAATGAGGCACAACCCTTGAAAAGGGACTGTACATCTCCAAGGAGAAGAAACCAATTTTGCCATCTAATTTGTTTAGATATGCAGCGTTGTTGAGCCATGGGCAGAGCCATGTCTCAATAGGGGGGATGGTACAGTTAGTGAATCGAGTGTTTACAACCTATGGATTTACAAATTATACAAAAAATTTCTGTGCAGCATGCCATGTTTGTAACAAGCATCACGCACAAGGGGCATTAAAGCCTAAGCAAGGGAGTTTACCTAGACCACCATATCCGTTCCATACTATTTGTATGGATTTCATAGAATTGAATAAATGTGAGAATTTTAGTATTGCCTTGTCATTATAGATATGTTTTCCAAATGGGTAGAAGCTTTTCCGACTAAAAATCCAGATGCAGCTACTGTTGCAAAGGTCTTTGTTAAAGAAATCATACCCAGATTTGGTATACCGGAAAAGATTTATAGTGATAACGGTACGCATTTTGTGAACCAAACAGTTCAGCAACTTAGTCGCTATTTTGGGATATCGTTGAAGAATCACTATGCTTACCACCCCCAATCTGCAGGGTTAGTAGAGAGGCATAATGGGGTGTTGAAGAACAAGCTTAGGAAGCTGATGACTGAGACACAGAAAAACTGGGTGCACTGTTTGCCTTTAGCACTGTTGAGCATGAGAACTGTTCCAAATGCAAAGGGATTAACTCCTTTTGAAACTTTGTTTGGGAGGACATATTATACACCTCAGTGGAAACCTCTCATGTCTGCAGAGCAGGGGGCTGACAGTTCACTTGCAGGGTATATGAGGCGATTTTTGAATAACAAACTTTTGCAGTTAAATTCTGTTTCAAATAACGAACCACCGAAATCTGAAGCACCAGTAGCCCCAGGCACCTGGGTCTGGGTGAAGATTGTGAAACAAAAAAATTGGAGTTCTCCGAAGTGGGAAGGTTCGTACCAGGTACTACTGTCGACACCCACTGCAGTCAAGATCGCAGAGCGAGCTTCTTGGATTCATTTGATGCACTGTAAACTGGTCAAGAACTTTGAGTTGGACAAAAACTTTGTTACTGTTGTACAACAAGAACAAAATGGCCAGGCCAGGTACAGAGTGAATAGAGACATTGAGCAACCTCAAAAAACTTGTTATAATCATTCTAATTGTTATGCTAATCACACTGTTCTTTTTGTTGTGGCCACTCCTTTTTCCTGCCACAAAGGTTGAACTGATTAGGCGTAATGAACCAAACATAGACTGGCATCCGAACTTTAACACTTATCAGGCAATTACACGTGTGTACGCTGAGACTTTTAATGTTTCGAACTGCTGGGTCTGTACGGCCATACCAACAGCATATGGGGGTTTATTGATGACTGCTATCCCCCTAGGGGTCAATGAGACCTGGGAAAATCTGTTTTTTGACATAGTTGCTATTAAAGCACATGATAAAGTAGCACTGTATTTGCTTGTGACACAAAAAGAAATTGTATGTTTTTACAAAAATGACACCATCCAAGTGGGATGGAGTAATTGTAATGTTACAGTACAGTATAAATGTTACAGAAAACCAAATGATTTGAGTGGATCTTGTAGCACAGATTATGACTCATTTTTGAAATCTATGCATAAGACTCTTGATCAGGTACAACGCAATCCTGTACTTTTTAAACAGTTATCTGTAATAGATAGGAAAATGTTTCATGCCGGGCAGTCATTTCGTAACAAAGTAACAACTAAAGTAGAGGACTGTTATTTTGTGTGTGGTAAAAAAGCATATAAATGGTTACCTTAGAATTGGGTCTGGCAGTTGTTTTTTGGGGTACCTGGTTCCGGCCATCCGACACACTGCAGTTTTGCCTCAGGGAAATATTCGAAATACCAGAAACGTGACCAACAAGACTGTTAAGAAACCCGAGAATCCAGTGGGGCGGATCGAAGCGGGCTGGAAAGACCATCGTGATGTGGGAACCAAACTTGTGCACATGGACTTGAGTGATGCTGTCATATCCTGGGCAGGTATATTACCTGCATATGGTGCAGTTAAAATCGATATGGGAGCTGCAAAAACTGTCGAAACTTCTCAAAGTAATGAGTAATGCGACTTTTTCTGCTCTTGAACTGATAACTGATGAACTGAATGCCTTGAGAACTGTAGTGCTCCAAAACCAAATGGCTCTTGACTTCACCCTAGCGGCGTGGGGTGGGACTTGCGCTTTAATCAAAGAAGAATGCTGTGCATTCATTCCTGACCATCAGCATGAAATTAATGATAATCTCGAGGTGATTCAGCAAGTGTCGGCCATGACCAAGCCAGGCCCAAACCCTCTGACAGACTTTTTCCAGAATGCATTTGGGGGGTGGGGTTCCATCTTTATGAACATATTGATTGCCATTGGGGTGGGACTACTCCTAATTGGAGTTTGTATTTGTTGTGCAATCCCCTGCATGAAGAGATTAATCAAAGAATTCATAGATATATCCGTATATGAGACTATGTTATCAAAGTACTGAATATGAAGAGCTGCTAGAATGTGAAACACTTTCATAAAAGTTTAAATTGAATGACTTTCTTAACTGCAAATACTAAGTGGAAGAGGTTAGGAAAAGAAGCAAACTGTTTATTCTTTTTTGAAAATAGAATAAAAGAGTATTAACAGGAGAGAAATGTTAGAAAAATATGTATTAATGTGTGTATGCTTAATGCCAATTAATAACCAAGTATTTTAATATGCTTTTCATTCTATTTTTCATACACTGTATTTTATACAAATTGAGTTTCATATGAGACTGAAAAAGATGCTTTTTGAAAACTGCAGTATGCTTTCTGAAACTTGCAAGTTGCCCTCTGACCTAATAATTGCTAGCACAGAAATATTCATGTTTATGCCTTTTGGAAATGTACTTGAGAAGCAGGTGTTTATCTGCTAGGTCAGGAACGAATGAATGAACAATGCTTTATTCTGTAAATGTAATGATTTTAGACAAACAGCTCTGTTCGAAGGATGGGAACCTGTGCAGCTGTAGTAACTTAGAGATAAAGTAGACAAAGGATTATTAGAGAAATGAACTGCTAGCATTGTGCTTGAATTAGCCATAGTATCTTGAATGGTAACATAACATGTATCTAACTGGGAGTAATCTAGGCCATGTTGTTTTCCTCAGGAAGTTTCACATAAAAATTGATAAATCAGCAGAAATTCATGGGAAAGATGGTCAGCAGATGATGATGAAAAAGGTGGTAATCTGTTACGTCAGCATGGTAAGACATAACCAGTTTAAGAATGTATAAAAATGAAAGTATTTCCTGTTTCTGGTTAGACAAACTCTGTATTAGCACGTTTTGGTCTCCTTGCTGCAAGATTAAAGTGCCTTAACCTGAACACACACACACAACACCACACCACACCACACCACACCACACCACACCACACCACACCACACAAACAACACACACCACACAAACAACACACACACACAAACAACACACACACACAAACAACACACACACACAAACAACACACACAAACAACACACACAAACAACACACACAAACAACACACACAAACAACACACAAACACACACACACACAAACAACACACACCCTTCTTGAAATTATTTGCTCCTTAACAGTTTTTCTGGTACAGTAGAACATTTCAGGTTTTCCCTAAGTACTCTGTCTTCTAATTCTACCATTTTTGAAACAGCTGTTACTGAGCAGACTCGTACTCAGTCAGCCTTTTCTTCAGTTCGACCTCTGATTTTTTTTTTTAGTTTTACCAGTTCATCGGAGTAGCTGTTTAAAGCTTTTCCATTTTTTTCCAGCCTTTTATTTGAGTTGATATATTTATTCAACATTTTGTTTACATTTATCAGCTCTGAGCACATTTAATTTATTTTTTCTTCTAGATTACTAGAAGCCATACCTTGTACCAAAGCTGGAGACTGAACTGCTTTTTTGCTTAACACCTGCAGAATTCTTCCCATTCAGTGTTTTCTGTTCACCTTTTGTAGTTGGATTTTATTTCAGGCTCTCTAGGTTTTCTCTTTGCTGACATCCAGGCAGTGTATTTACTACCCACTGAGTGGCGCACAGCTACAGTTATCCCACTCCAGAAGGGGGGATCCACCTTGGATTCTGGGAACTACTGCCCCATCAGTCTGATCTGCAAGGCCATGGAACGTATTATCATAGAACTTATAAACAAAGACATTAGCAACCTTCAAACACTGGACCCCTTGCAGTTTGGGTTTGTGAAGGGCCGATCTTGTCTCTTGAACCTGATTGACTTCTTCGAATCAGTCTCCAGAGCCGTGGACAAGGGTAAGGTGGTCCACACATCCTATCTGGACCTCGCCAAGGCCTTAGACACTGTCCCCCAATCTGGAATCACAGATAAACTTACTAAGCTGGGAATTCCTCCCTACTTCACTCGATGGGTTACCAACTGGCTTACTAACAGAACCCACACTGTAAAAGTAGCAGACTCCAAATCCAGCTCCAGACAAGTGGAGTATCTCAGGGTTCAGTTCTGGGACCGCTCTTGTTTGGCATCTGCTTCTCTGAAGTACAGGCCATTACTAAGGGACTTTGGCTAACTACGTTCACAGATGACTGCAAACTGGGAGCCATTATTGAATCCCCAAATGACATGGATATTCTACAAAAAGGCCTTACAGAAACAGATGCTTGGTGCCAAAGCCATGGGCTCAAGCTCCATGTCAAGAAATGTATAGTTATCCCCTTTGGGAAAAAAACAACATGTACCCGTGAAATACCATATAGGTGGCAGTACACTAAACACTGAATGTGTGATAAGAGACTTAGGGACACAGGTGGACAGTGGTCTCACCTTCGATAACCACATCACCACAACAGTCAGGAAATAGTACAGTTGTGTACACTTACCATAAATGTAGATGTTCGAGTTTATTCACTGTTGCAGTCATCACATTTGGGTTATCTGCCTGCAGGTAGCCCTCAGCCGGCCTAAATACCACAGTCGTGGGATTTCTGCAGAGGCGGTCGCTTCTTCCATGACATTAGGTCATCAGGAGTATAAAACTTGCAGCAGACACCATTACATCAGTTTTTCTTGCCCCAGATGTCAGGTGCCCCCAAAATAGGAAGCAATTATATGGTATGGAACACCCCCAGCAAAAAGCAAATACACATAGTATAAGATATGCCAAACCACAAAGGATAGGTGATAGAAAGACAATCAGGGGGCTGGAGGGAGGGTAACCAGGACTGCAACAGTGAATACACTCTAACATCTACATTTATGGTAAGTTTACACAACTGTACTATGTTCTTCATGTTTCACTGTTGCAGTCATCACATTTGGGTTGATTCCCAAAGCTAAGGAAGGGTGGAGGTAGACTAAGAAGCATTAGGACTGACAATCGGGCCCTGTAAGACTGCTGTGGCAAATCCGGTTTTGGATTTAGAAAACAGAGGCAAGTGGTAATGCTTGGTGAACGTGTGTACAGAGCTCCAGGTTGCAGCTTTCAGGATGCCCCTGGTAGGGGACTCCTCTGAGAAATGCAGTAGAGGTAGATGCAGTCCTAGTGGAATGTTTTCTTATCCCTTGTGGGGTAGGATTTCCATGGTGTTTGTAGTAGAAATGGATGCAGTGTGCTATCCATTTAGATATGGCTTGCTTTGAAATGGCCTTCCCCTCTGCCCCTGCAGCAAAGCTGACTAGCAGCTGGTGAGATTTTCTGAGAGGCTTAGTCCTGTCCAAATAGAATCTAAGCTGCCTGTGCACATCTAGAGAATGCAGTATCCTTTCCCCTTTATTTTGAGGATTAGAGAAAAAAGTAGGCAAACAAATGGACTGGTTTAAAGCCACACTAGACACCACTTTGGGCATAAAAGATGGGTTAGTCCTGAGGGAAAACCTGTCCGCACGGAAGATAATGAAGTGTTCCAGTGCCTTTAGCAGTTCAGACACTCTTCTTGCTGAAGTGATGGCTAGAAGTAAAGCTGTTTTCCAGGAGAGGAATTTCAACTCTGCTGTAGCAGCCGGTTCGAAGGGGGGAAGGGCAAGTTTTTCCAATACAAAGTTAAGGTCCCAGGCTGGAGTGGGAGCTCTCCTGGGGGGTCTTAAATTTTTGGCCCCTCTAAGGAACTGTTTTACCAGAGGATGAGAGAAGAGGGGTGGCTCAGTATTATAATGAACTGAGATGGCAGAGGCATGAATCTTAATTGAAGAGAAGGATAGGCCCTTGTGGAGCACTTCTTTTAAGTAATCTAGTATATGAGGTAAGCTGGGCACAGTTGTGCCTATCCCTTGAGACTGGCTCCAGGAACAGTATCTTTTCCACTTTTCTGAATAGGATTTTCTAGTACTAGGCCTCCTTGCCTCAAGAATGACATCCATCACCTGCTTACTGAGCATTGCTAGAGGTGAGTTCAGGGGATTAGCCAGGCTGCAAGGTTCAGGGTCTGAAGCGGAGGGTGCAGAATTTAGCACCACTGCTGGGACAGCATGGAAGGGGTCTGAGGCAGGTGCCATGGTTGTAGAACTGTCAGACTGCACAAAAGAGTAAACCAGTACTGGTGTGGCCAGTCTGGTGCAATCAGGATTGTCCTTGGCTTGTCCTGTTTGATCTTTAGTAGAACCTTTGAGAGGCGAGGCAGAGGGGGGGGAAGGCATAAACTGAGAGGCTTTCCCAGGAAAAGGACAGGACATCCACCTTCCAAGCTTGGCTGTGGGGAGTTCTGGTGCAGTATTTGTTCAAATGATAGTTCTGAGGGGAAGCAAACAGGTCCACGTCTAGTGTCCTCCATCTGTTCCCCAAAAGCATGAATATTTTGCGTTCCAGTTTCCATTCGTGTGGGTCCATGAGATTTCTGCAATGAATTTAGTTTGCCTGGCAGGAAAGTACAGTTTTGTACCTACCATAAATGTAGATGTTCGAGTGCTAATACAGCTGCAGTAATTACAGATGGGTTCTCTGCCGTCAGGCGGGTCCTCGGTCGGCCGAATTCCAAAGTCTAGGTCCGGCATCGGTTGTTGTCGCTTTCTTTCCTGACGTCAGTGCGACAGGGGTATATAAGACACAGCCGATGCCATTTTCTTCAGTCTTTCTTGCCCCAGATGTCAGGTGCCCCCAGAAGGAAGGCAATCCATAAATTATATATATATAATCATGCAATGCAATATAATCAAAAATCAGTAGTTGCAAGCAAATACACCATAGAAGGATAACCCAATCAGGTTGTATGAGGAGGTGTTAGCCACTAGGCCTTTACCAAGAGGGGAAGGAGGGTGGGAAACCTGTACTGCAGCTGTATTAGCACTCTAACATCTACATTTATGGTAGATACAAAACTGTACTATGTTCATCGTGCATACAGCTGCAGTAATTACAGATGGGTAGAATCCCAAAGCTACGCACAGGGTGGTAGGCACTAGGTGGAACTGGGAGAAGCCAGAATGCCCTGCAACACAGCAGTGGCAGAGCCTGCTCTAGTTTTGGAGTATAAAGGCAGGTGGTAGTGTTTTGTGAAGGTATGCACAGAACTCCAAGTAGCTGCCTCCAAAATATCTTTGGTAGGAACTCCTCTGAGGAAGGCTGTAGAGGTAGCTGCGGCCCTTGTGGAGTGGGATCTGATGCCTGTAGGAACAGATTTGCCATGAAAGGAGTAACAAAACCGTATGCAGTGGCCTATCCATTTTGAAATTGTCTGTTTGGAAATTGGCTTCCCTTGAGCTCCTACAGCATAGGACACAAAGAGTTGTTCTGATTTCCTGAAAGGCTTTGTTCTGTCCAAATAGTAACGTAACTGTCTATGGATGTCTAAGGAATGTAGCAGCCTTTCCCCTTTGTTTTGAGGATTGGGGAAAAAGGTAGGTAAATGTATGGCCTGATTTAAAGCTACCCTGGATACTACCTTAGGCATAAATGACGGGTTGGTTCGTAGGGAAACCCTGTCCTGATGGAAGATGAGAAAGGGCTGCACAGCCATGAGAGCTTGTAGTTCCGATACCCTACGAGCTGAGGTAATAGCCAGAAGGAAAGCTGTTTTCCAGGACAAGTATTGCAAATCTGTTGAAGCAGCTGGTTCGAAAGGAGGCAATGTTAATTTTTCTAGAATGTAATTAAGATCCCATGCTGGTATTGGTTGTTTCCTTGGAGGTCTTATATTCTTAGCCCCTCTTAGGAACTGCCTTAAGAGTGGGTGAGAGAATAAGGGTGGATCAGTGTTGTATTCTGCAGAAATGGCTGAGGCATGGATTTTGATGGAGGAAAATGAAAGTCCACTGTTCAACAGCTCAGCTAGATACTGTAATATCTGAGGCAAATTCAGTTTTCTAGGATCCTGGTCCTTTTTCTCATTCAAAGCGCAAAACCGTTTCCATTTTGCGGAATAAGCTTTTCTAGTAGATGGCCTTCTGGCCTCCAAAATAACATCCTGCACCTCCTTGGAGAGTAGGGTCTGCTGTGGTGTTAAGGAATTTTCCATGCAGCCAGATTGAGTGTTTTCAGCTGACTGTGAAGAGTTTTGTAGCTGCTGACTGTGAAGAGTTTTGTAGCTGTGCTGAGTCAGGAGAAGAGGCATTAGAGGTAGTGTCCAGGGAGGAGAATGTGATAGACTCCTCAGGAGTGGGTACCAGTGTTGTCTTGGCCAGTCTGGAGCAATCAGTATCATCTTTGGTCTGTCTGCTCTTGCTTTCAAGAGCACCTTGGTCAGTAGAGGCAAAGGTGGGAAGGCATAAACTGTCCTTGCTGCCCAACTGAAATAAAGGGCGTCCACTCTCCAGGCCTTTGGATGAAATGTCCTTGAGCAGAATTTTGTCAATTGATGATTCTTGTGGGAGGCAAAGAGATCTATGTCTGGCCTTCCCCACGCTTGGATTATCTTTGTAAACACTTGAGGATGCAACTGCCATTCGTGCGGATCTATCATATTTCTGCTTAGATTGTCTGCCAGCGTGTTTTCCAAACCTGGCAGGTACTGTGCTTGAAGCTCGATTTTCCATTCCAGAGCCATGTTCCAAAGTGACATGGCCAGCCTGCACAGGGGGTATGAATGTGTTCCTCCTTGTTTGTTTATGTACCACATTACTGTGGTGTTGTCTGTTCTTATCAATAGTTGTCCTGGATGCAGGAGGTCCTTGAAAGCTGTAATTGTGTTTATCACTGCTAGCATTTCCTTTTGATTGATGTGAAGGTGCTTTTCTTTTTGGGACCATTTGCCCTGAATGCACCTGTCTGTCATGTGTGCCCCCCAGGCGTAGTCTGAAGCATCTGTTGTGATGACTTGCTTTGCTTGAGGATTGCAGAATGGTAGGCCTGTGTTTGTTTGGCATGCTTGGGCCCACCATAGAAATTCCTTTTGCAAACATGGAATTAGTGGTAATATTGTTTCCAAACTGTGGCTGTGTTGAGACCATATGTTTTTTTAGGTACCATTGAAGTTTCCTCATACGCAACTTTGCATATGGGATTAGAAGAATGCAAGATGCCATGAAGCCCAGAGCCTGCAGGATTTTCTTTGCAGTTAGCCTGGTACAATTTGCTAGCGTCTTGAAGTACTGAGTTAGTTGCCCCTGCTTTTCTGGCGTAAGATAGGCCATCTGGGTGTTTGTGTCCAAGTTGGCACCCAGGAAAATTATTTTCTGAGATGGTGTTAGTCTGGATTTCTCTTTGTTGACTGTGTATCCCAGAGAATTCAATAACCGTGTCACATAAGCCAGATGTTCCAGAAGAATGTGCTTGCTGTCCGCTTGGATCAGGCAATCATCCAAATAAGGGTAAATTTGCATCCCTTGAAGTCTGCAGTAGGCAATTACTGATGCCAGGCATTTCATACTCTGGGCGCAGTAGATAAGCCAAAGGGCAATGCAGAGAATTGATAGTGGATTGAACCTGCAAGAAATCTGAGGTATCGTCTACAACTTTGTCTGATTGGGACATGCAGGTATGCCTCCTTGAGGTCCAGTGTTACCAGCCAAGACTCCTTGCCCAGCATGGGAAGAAGCTGCTGTAAGGTGAGCATCTTGAATTTTGGTACGAGTAGAAATGTGTTTAGGATCGATAAGTCCAAAATGGGTCTCCAATCGGTTCCCATCCTTGGTACCAGGAATAGTCTGGAATAAAAGCCTTGACCTTGTTCGTGCATAGGTACCTCTTGAATAGCTTTCATGCCCATGAGCTTTGAAATTTGTATTTGAGCCTCTGCCCTTTGATTGTGTGGCAGGTTTGGCATGCCTCTCATTTTTGGAAGAGTGTGAAAATGAAATCTGTAGCCTCTGTTTATAATGTCCAGGATCCATTTGTCTTTTGTGACAATATGCCAATTGTTAGAAAATAATGCCAGCTTTCCCCCCAAGGGTGCTGCCACCTGAGCCCCGCTTGGCCTGCAAAGAGGAAAGTTATTGGGTTTGTTTCCTGTATTGCTGTGCACTGTCTTCGCTACCTCTTGGTGCTGGAGATTGCCATTGTCTGCCTCTATATGATCCTTGAGATTGTCCTCTGCCCCTTGTGCGCCTGTATCTACCTCTTTGGGGCTTGTCCGTTGCTGGAAAGGACCAGTTTTTTGAAGGCCAGTTTCTGCTAAAACGTGGTGGTTGTACCTGTAGAAAAGCTTTGACAGTTTGCATAGATTTAGCATTTTCTTCCATTTTCCGTAGTATCTCCTCAGCATTAGTACCAAATAATACATCCTTTTTTAAAGGAGCATCTAATAGTTTAGCTTTAACATGATCAGGCAAGGTTTGTTCCCTAAGCCAGGCATGTCTACGAATGACTGATCCTGTAGCTGCAGCTCTACTTGAGGCCTCTAGAGCATCATAGCCACATTGCAAGGTGCGTTTACCCACTTGTTCTGCACTATGAATCATATCCTGTAACTCCTTCAAATCTGGTTGTTCAGGTTGTGACATTTTATTCTTTAATTGTGATAACAGAAACTGCTGATATTTAAGCATATGGAACTGACATTTTAAGGCCCTCATGGCTAGAGTGGCCGAGGTATATACCTTTTTTCCACACCTTTCTAAGGATCTACACTCTCTTTCGGAAGGTAATGGATTCTTAGCAGTAGAGGCCTTGATTCCCTTAGGGCCTTGAGAAATGGTTTCAGGGTCAGCATTATGACTTTTGTACAGAAATTGGTGTGAATTAGGAACTCTGTAGTACCTATCAGGCTTGACTGGAGCAGGAGGCAGGGAATCCGGATTAAGGCAGGCCTCCGAGTAAACATCATTAAGTATGTCCAAGACAAGAGGTATCGCCAGAGGTCTGTGCTGAGGAAGCAAAAGGAATTCCCTCAGCCTTTTCTTGGAATCGGAAAAATCTTGGCCTTCCCAATGGAAGTGTTCCCTCAAAGTATGCAAAGTTCCCCCGAAGGAAAGGTCCTCTGTGGGGGATACAGAAGGGATGGACTGCTCTGCATCAGAATCTTCATAAGGGGAGTATGAATGTTCCTCTTCATCAGAATGTTCTGAAATAATGGAGCCCTGGTCGGAAGAGGAAGAATCTTCCTCCACTCTGGGTCTCTTGTCTGGAGGGGGTTGGGAACCCCTGATAAGAGTAATTAAATCCTCAGCCATTTTGAGCATTTGTTTTTTGGGCATGGGGCCTGGAGATGGGCCCTGTGCAACAGGCCTCTTGGGATGCATGGCTGATTTAGACTTAGTAAAGGCCTTTATGGAAAAGGAAGAAGAAGGTCTGAAGACACCATGGGTGGAAGTGGACCTGTCCACATTAAGAGGCTCAACACTCACAGTGGCTTCGGTAGCTGTAGTCGAGGTGTGGGCCGAGGAACCTGCGGTCTCAGTTACAGAAGATACCGCCTGAGAAGGGTCGTCGGTAGTCATGGGCTGCGTAGGCGCCTCGCTGAGAACCGGACCACGTGTAGCCGGTTTTGGCGTCGTGTCGGTCTTTGTCCTTGCGTTTTTTAGACAAAACGGTAGTCGGAACCTCCGAAGACATCTTATAGTTAAAGGTTTTACCAAAAAAGTGCTGGGCGAACTCCGCCAGACGCTTAATAGTGCGTTTATTGAAAGTAGCACAAAAGTGACAGCCCGAGATGTCGTGATCTGGGCCTAAGCAAGGTACACAGAGGGAATGGAAATCCTTATGTGGTATTTGCTTCCCACAAGAAATACAATTGTTAACTTTGTCTGACATCGGTCTGAGGCAAGAAAAGTTTCTAACGGGTACTTAGCTTTAAAGAAGACTTCGGTTTCCAAATTTTTGTAATTTCAGGAGCTGGCCGACCGGCACTTGCGAACTGCTTCTGCTTCGGGCACCGCGCGGCAAAAAAGACTGAAGAAAATGGTGTCGGCTGTGTCTTGTATACCCCTGTCGCACTGACGTCAGGAAAGAAAGCGACAACAACCGACGCCGGACCTAGACTTTGGAATTCGGCTGACCGAGGACCCGCCTGACGGCACAGAACCCATCTGTAATTACTGCAGCTGTATGCACGATGAACATCTGAGCTTGTAGGTGCACCTGGTTGCTCAAGGCTGTGTTCCACAGAGCCATGGCGAGTCTGCAGAGTGGGTAGGAATGTGTTCTCCCCCTGCATGTTTATGTACCACATAACTGGGGAAATGTCTGTTTTTACCAATAGTTGTCCTGTAAGAATAAGGCCTTTGAAGGCTGTCGGAGCATTCTGTTTGATCGATATGCGGGTGCATCTGCTTTGGGTTCCATTTGCCCTGAATGCACTGCCCTGCCCTGCCATGTGAGCCCCCCATGCATAGTCTGATGTGTCTGTTAGGGTTTGGGTGGCAGGGGGTAGAGTGAAAGAGTGTCCTTCGTTGAGGTTGCAGGCCTCTGCCCACCAAAGGAACTCTGCTCTTAGACACGGTATGATAGGAATTATTGTTTCCAGGTATTGAGAATGTTGACACCATAGATGTTTTAGATACCACTGAAGTTCTCATATGCAGTCTTGCATATGGAATTAACAGAATGTAAAAGGCCATGAACCCCAGAGATTGCAGTATTTTCCTTGCAGATAGCTGGGTTTTTGTGGCCAATAGGTTGAAGTAAGTTGTCAAATAAATTTGTTTCTCTGGAGTGAGGAATGCCATCTGGGAAGTTGTGTTCAAGCTTGCTCCCAGGAATACAAATCTGTTGGTGGGATACGAGGTGTGATTTCTTTTCATTGATGGTGTACCCCAGTGAAGTTAAAAGTCTCTTTACAAATGGCAGGTGCTGTAGTAGCAAGTCCTGACTTTCCCCCTGAATCAGGCAATCATCCAAGTATGGGTAAATCTAAATACTTCTTTGCCTGCAAAAAGCAATGGCTGGAGCTAGGCACTTGAATACCCTGGGCGCAATAGATAAGCCAAAGGGAAGTGCAGAGAACTGATAGTGCATAGAGCCTGCCCTGAAGAGAAAGTATTTCCTGCAAGATTCCCTTATGGGGATGTGCAGGTAAGCTTCTTTTAAGTCTAGGGTTGCCAGCCAGGCATCCTTGGCTAGCATAGGAAGCAGCTGTTGGGAGAGTTAGCATTTTGAATTTTGGAACCACCAAAAAGGTGTTGAGAATAAATAAATCTAGGATAGGACGCCAGGAGTTTTCTTTCCTGGGAACCAGAAACAGTCTTCAATAAAACCCTTCCCTTGTCCCCTATGTTCTGCTGGGACTGGCTGAATAGCCTTGATGCTGAGGAGAGAAAGTACTTGCTTTTGGGCCTCCGCCCACTGGTTTGGGGGGAGGTCTTGCCATCCATTTAGGTTTGGGAGGGAGTGAAAGTGGAATCCGTATCCTAGGGAAACAAATGTTTAAAATACATTTGTCTTGAGTAATGTACTCCCAGTTTTTTGAATGCAGGGCGTGTTTTCCCCCTAAAGGTGCAAGTACTTGAGCAAGGCTTGGGGGAGTTAAGGATAAGTCACTGTGCAAGTTTACCATAGGGGGGTGGCTTACTACTCCCTGTTTTGGACGTGGGAGCACTCCACTGCTTAGATCTGTGCATAACCTGAGACTGAAGTCTTGGGGGTCTGCTGCCCCTGGGCTTGGACTGAGAAGGCCTGGAAGGGACTGGAAAGGACCAGTTCTTTGAAGGCCAATGCCTACTGAATCTAGTGGCTGTACTTGTAAGAACTAACAGTTTGCATAGATTTAGCTTTCTTCTCCATTCTTTTGAGAACTTATTCTGCTTTATTGCCAAATATGTGCTCTTGGTTTAAGGGTGCATCCAGTAATTTTGCTTTGACATGATCTGGCAAGTTTTGTTCCTTAAGCCAATCATGCCATCTAAGAACAGACCCAGTGACAGCAGTCCTACAAGATGCTTCTAAAGCATCAAAACCACACTGCAAATTTTGTTTACCAACTTGGTTAGCAGAATGCATGAACTCTTGTAAATCTTTGTGTTCTGCACAGCCAGGAATTAACATTTTCTGTTTAATTAGCCCCATAATATGCGGCTGATACTTTAACATATGAAACTGGTAATTTAAAGCCCTAACGGCCAGCATAGCACAGGTGTATACTTTCTTACCCCATCTGTCTAAAGCCCTAGAATCCCTGTCAGAAGAGGTAGGATTCTTGGCAGTAGTAGCCTTAATGCCTTTTGGTCCTTGGGAAATGCTCTCTGGATCCGCAGTAGGATTCTTGAAAAGGAATTTGTGAGAGTCAGGTACTCTATAGTACCAGTCAGGTTTCCTTGGAGCCGGAGGGAAAGGCTGAATTCCAAGAAAACATCTACAATCTCCAGAACAGGAGGGATAGCTAGAGGCCTGTGCTGAGGCAGGTTTAACCCCCCCCCTCCCCCAGTCTCTCTTTTTGGGCAGAGTACTCCTAGCTTTCCCAGCAGAAATGCTTCCTAAGGTTATGCAGGGTTTCACCAAAAGTAAAATCTTCTGGAGGAGAAGCAGAGGGAATGGAATCCTCTGCATCAGAATCCTCATAGGCAGATAAGGCTATGTCCTGGTAGTCAGAAGGAACAGAGATATCAGATTCCTGATCAGAAGAATCATAAGGAAAATCAGTTCTAGGTCTCTTTGAGGGGGAAGGCTGGCTTCCCCTAATCAAGGTAATAAGGTCTTCAGCCACTCTAATCATTTGTTTTTGAGGCCTGTGGGCCTGAGAATGCTCTTTGGTCGTCAATTTCCTAGGCGTAGTGCGAACTTTAGGCCTGAAAAATTCGGTACTTTTGGCTTGAAACTAAGTCGTCGGTTTAATATTAAAGTTGGTAGGCCTGAATACACCCTCAGAAGCCGGTGCCTGCACAGCGGCTCTGGACCCATCCAAGGTAGAGACATCTGCAGGTTCCATAGTCGAAGAAGCATTTCGCGGCATACCAGACTCCAATTGCATCTCAGTAGAGGCCTGCCAATGTGGAGAAGCGGGTATCAGGGGCTGCGAAAGCACCAGAGTACTGGCAGACTGGTGACTAGCTTAACGGTAGCGTAGTCAGCGGTTTTGGACCTATGCTGTCTCTGTCTTTATCCTTACATTTTTTCAGAAGATCGGTAGTCAGATGGCTTACAGACACCATTTGGAGTACGGAGATCGAGAGCGAAAGTATTTAGCTACAAAACTTGCCCGACAACGGATAGTTCAGGTGTTGAACAAGGCACAAAGCCGACAGCGAGAGATGTTGTGTTCTGGGCCTAAACAGGTGACACAGTAAGAATGA
The DNA here is from genome assembly GCF_019279795.1 of Protopterus annectens. NCBI lineage: Eukaryota > Metazoa > Chordata > Ceratodontiformes > Protopteridae > Protopterus > Protopterus annectens. The sequence goes on along the minus strand of NC_056733.1, from coordinate 1,081,386,713 downwards.
AAATCTCTATGAGGTATTTGCTTTCCACAGGCAAGACAATTATTAATTTTTTCGGACATCGTTTAGAGCATGAAAGAAGGATCCCCAACGGGGTACTTATCTTTTAGAAGACTTCAGGTCTGAACCTTGAAAACAAAAATTTCAGGAGTCGGCCGACTAGCACTTGAAACTGCTTCTGCTTTGGGCACCGCACGGCAAGAAAGACTGATGTAATGGCATGGGCTGCATGTTTCATACCCCTGACGACCTGACGGCATGGAAGAAGCGATAGCATCAGACGCAGAAATCCCAAGACTCTGGTATTTAGGCCAGCTAAGGGCTACCTGCAGGCAGATAACCCAATTGTGATGACTGAAACAGTGAAACACGAAGAACATCCTTCTATGTGGCACACGTCATCACTAAGGGCTTTTCATCCAGAAAAAAGGAGGTCATTGTCCCACTGTACTCATCCCTCATTAGACCCATTATAGAATACAATGCCCTGTTTGGTATGTACCTCTCAAGACATCTGCAACAAGTGGAAAGGCCGCAGAAATATCTCACTAAAAGAATCACAGGCCTAAAGCAGATGCCCTATGCTGACCGTCTAAAAAAAACTCCTATACTCTGTCGCATATCGTCTACTCAGTGGTGATCTCTGCTTAACATACAAGGTCATGTCAAACCCAGAGCTGTTGGACATGCTACACTTAAAGAAATCCCAATCCCTCAGAGCCACACGCTCCAGGGATCTAAATCTTGTAATCACAATGAACAAAACATGCTGGAGGGATAGGTTCCTGACCCAGAGACTCCCCAGACTCTGGAATAGACTGCCCATACATGTCAAGCAGAGCGTCTCTTTGGCCCGCTTCAAAAGCAACCTTATGACTGGATAGGAGAAAGGAAATTCACCCCGGGAATCACTTCAGTCACCCTGCTAGACAGGGGTCCAGGGAAATATATACGGAGGGAAGAAATAGCCAGGGAACTGTTATGGCTAGGCTTGTATAGGCCCTAGGGCTGATAGCCTAGTACCAACATATGAACTGGCAGAGTTACTGGCTCTTACATCTCAGCTAAATTTTAGCTCTCCCAGTGTGAAAAATAGAAACTGTTAATTAGTGTGGAGCCACGTTGGAAGTCCCTAGCCCCTTATGTAAAAATTAACTTTTTGTGCTTCAATAATCTCCCAAGAATAACCAGACTCATTGTCAGTGCAGTGAACCCAAATTAATGCATTAGAAACAAACCAAAACCAGAGAAACTGCATTATTCTGCAGAAAAATGTAGCAATGCAACTTCACTGCTGCACAACTGCAGAAAAAGGGCAAAAACAACTTTCAATGAATCCCCATTCTAGTATACTGCTAGAGTTCCACTAGAAAACATAAAATAAAGCAGCAAAACTACTTTCATATACCCTTAACATACTATGACAGGGAAAACCAAAGTTAAAATGCACTGTCATTTGGAATGAATGACACTTTGTTGTGTCATTTGATCTGACACTTCAAAAATCCCTTCACTGAATGTGTTACTGACGCATGGTCCTGAATAATTCACTGATCAGAAAAACGACACAAATAAATAAATAGTATTTTTTCCTCATTCACTACCCAAGTGCTCAAAACTTTCTTTCCATGACTGCAAAGATTCATGGCTGTTTGTGTAAGAAAATAAATAGATTTAAAGCTTTTTTTTTTTTTTTTTTTTTTTTTTTTTTTTAAAGAAAATAGCATCAGTAGCAGCCAAGCCACTAAGTAAGTGAAAATGGCAGACATTCTCTTCATTCTTCTTTGTTGAGATATGCTGCTTAAAAAGCTTCTGCTAAAATGTCTGACAAACAGAATGATACTATCACCTAGAAGGAAGTATCCTAAATGTATCTTTGTACTGACAGTGGTCTTGAGCCGAAATGTGTGGATAAGGTTAAAATTCCTAACACAGTTTTGATAACAGAGTGACACTCAGGAACCAAGTGTCACCTGCTGTCACAATGCATAGTTTCCGCACTTTATGAAACATCTTTTATCACTAAAGAACAGCATGTTCATAGGTAGATACTAGGCTATTGGCCCTAGGGCCTATATAAGCCTAGCCAAAAACGTGCCCTGGCTTTCGCCACCCAAGAAAATTATTATCCTGTGCCCCTGTCAAGTAGAGCCACAGAAGTGATCCCCGGGGTGAATTTCCTATTTCCTATCCAATCATCAAGATTTTTCTTGAAGAGTGCTAATGAGGAGCTCTGTTTGACATAGATAGGTGGTCTGTTCCAGAGTATGGGAAGTCTCTGGGACAGGAATCTATCTCTCCAGCATGTTCTGTTTATTGTGGCGACAAGGTTTAGGTCCCTAGAGCGTGTGGCTCTGAGGGATTGAGATTTCTTTAAGTGGAGCATTGTCCAACAGCACTGGGTTTGACATAGCTTTGCATGTTAGGCAGAGATCACCTCTGAGTAGGCAATATGCGACGGAGTAAACCTGGAGTTTTTTGAGACAGTTTGTGTAGGGCAGCTGTTTGAGGCCAGTAATCCTCTTTTTGAAGTATTTCTGTGGCCTTTCCAGTTGTTGTAGATGCCTTGTGAGGTACATACCAAAAGGGGCGTTTTACTCTATAATGGGTCTAATGAGTGATGAGTAGAGGGGAACAATGACCTCTTTTTCTGGATGAAAAACCTTCTGTGATGAGGTGTGCCACATAGGATTTCCCGACCACTGTGGCAATGTGATTATCAAAGGAGAGACTACTGTCCACCTGTGTCCCAAGGTCTCTTTATCACACTTTACTTACCACCTATGTGGTAGTTCATGGGTACAGAGTTTTTACCAAAGGGGATGACAATGCACTTTTTGGCATTGAACTTGAGACCATGGCTTTGACACCAGGCATCTGTCTCAGTGAGGCCTTTTTGTAGGATGTCCACATCATTAGGAGTTTTGATTATGGCTCCTAGTTTGCAGTCATCTGCGAACTTAGTTAGCCAAAGACCTTCTGTGTTTGGTATCTACTTCTGTGAAGTACAGTCTAACAGGAGAGGACCCAGGACTGAACCCTCTGGTACTCCACTTGTCACTGGTCTGAAGTCAGAGCTGGAGTCTGCTACTTTCACAGTGTAGGTTCTGTCAGTAAAGCCAATTGGCAACCTGTCTTGTGACATAGGGATTTATACCTAGTTTAATGACTTTATCTATAATTCTAGAGTGGGTGATGGTGTCGAAAGCCTTGGCGAGATCTAAACAGACTCTGTGAACCACCTTACCTTCATCTATGGCTTTGGTGACTGCTTCAAAGAAGTCTATCAGGTTTAGGAGACATGATCTCCCTTTTACAAACCCGAACTGTGTGGGGTCCAGAGTTTGGAGATTACCAATGTCTTTGTTTATGAGTTCCATGATGATACGCTCCATGGACTTGCAGACCAGGCTCATCAGGCTAATGGGGTGGTAGTTCCCAGGGTCCATCATGGCTCCCCCATTGTGGAGTGGGATAACAGTCACAGTGCACCATTCAATGGGCACAAAGCCTGAGGTGAGGCTATGAGTGAACATGGTACATAGGGTGGGGTGCCAGTTCATTCTGCAGTTCGTGTAGAATGCAGCCTGGGATGTTGTCAGGTCTCATGGATGCTGTGTTCTTGGCTTTGGAGAGTGAGGTTTTTACCTGTGCAACCGTGATTACAGGAACTTTGCATTCTTCTGGTATAGAGATGAGCCCTTTAAGGAGTGAGAGGGGGGGGGGTAAAATTAGCACTGAACCTATCTGCCAGGATGTTGGCAATATCAGTTGGTTCTGTATATTTAGTGCTATTGTGTTGTAATGCAGAGCAAATCTGAATGTTGCCACTGAGATTCTTGACATAGTTATAGAATGCTTTGTGGTTGTTTTTAGAATCAGTGGTGATTGTCCTTTCATAACTAGCTTTGGAGGATTTTATGAGGGATCTCAGCATCTTACGGAGGCTGACCAGGGAGTTCCTCCAATCATGGAATTTTACTCTTTTTTTGCAATAGTTTCTTTCTTCTGTTGTAGAGTTAGTTTATGGCAGAAGACCACCAGATTGGCTTCCTTTTTTTGGAGGATAGCATCTGGTTCTGTTAAGGATAGAACGATCCATGCACTCGTGTAAGTGCTTATAAAGTGTATTTGTGTAGGATTCAGCAGTGCATACCTCTATTTTCCATCTGCATGGGTGTTGTGAAGTTTGCCACTTGTGTCTTAAGAAGGGTGAAGTTGGCTTTGGAGAAATTTTTTACGGTTGTTTTCCTAATTGGGGGGGGGGGTGGCTTGTGGTTGGATCTGACCAACGAGGAACTGACCTCTGGTGTGGAACACCGGCCACCCATGTTGGTAATGACCAGGTCTAGGATATTGCTGCCCCTGGTGAGGGTGAGGATAAGCTGATCCAAGGCATTGGAATTTATTAATTCCAGAAAACGTTGAGCAAAAGAGTTGGTACATGAGTAGTTTTCCTAGTTAACGGGGTAAATGAAATCACCCATTATTAGGGTGTTGGGTTATACCCGAATATTTTCCAGTGCATCAAGAAAAGAGGAGTTGGAATCTTGGGGCATGGTGGGGGGTCTGTAGCAAGCTACAATTTGGATTGCGGTCTTGCCCAGAGTTAGTTGCACTTGGATAATCTTGGATGCATTATGCTGAGAAACTAGCTTGGAGGTGTGGACATCCTTAATGAATATGGACACACCTCCACCTTTAGTGTTTCGGTCCGGGTTAGGTGGCCGAAAGGTGCGGTATGAATTTTAACCTAGTAATGCAGGGGTGCTCTCTGGAGCTTTGAACCAGGTCTCTGTCAATGCACAAATGTCGATGTTCTCCATTTTAAGGAGTGCCTAGAGTGAGTTGAGGTTTAGACTTCTAGCACTGAGTAGCAGTACCCTCAGATTTTGCTTGCTTGTACCTGTTATGGTGGTGAATTTGTCATGTGAACCTTGCATAAAAAAGGCACTATACGGGTGGCAAGAGCCTTTGCCAGTATCCGGAATCCCAAGGGTGACAGGTGCAGGCCATCTCTGGCAAAGCATTGTGGTCTACCATGTCATCCTAGGCAGAGAGATACTGGATTCCCTAAAAATGACAACAGAAGCTTAGTCAACTGCTGAAGTCAATCATTTTGTCCTGTAGTATGGTATCATTCTGGGTGATGGCAGGAAGCTACTCAGGGCTAGGGTCATACCTGCTTGGGCTACAAGATCGCTGAGCTTCTCCATGTCTCTTTTCATGTAATCCAGGGAGGTATGTCTCAGGTCATTCACACCAACATGGACAATGACAGAGCCATATTTGTACTTGTTGTGGAGTGACCCGAGTGCGTGCGTTATGTGGCAGATCCTGGCACCCGACAGACAGCTTGACAGTAACTTTCTCCTTGTTTAGCCTGGTGAGTGTAACATCTGTGTGCCTGACTACAGAGTCACCTATGATTAGAGTGTTTGGTACGTTATGCCTTATGAGCTGTAGTTGAGTAGCACACCGAGTTTGTGGGCTATGTGTAATTTGGGATGTGTTGGGGGGGGGTGGAGGTTGCTTGCATTTCTGCTTTGGAGGTCTCGGTTGTTTGGGCAGATTTTTATTGAGAGCCTCGGTGAATGTAGGCATGTGTTTTGTGCTTCTATATGTGTGTGTTTTGATGGTGTAGGTTTTGAGGGACTATGTGATGAGTGTGGTGAGGTATTTACCTTCTCCTTTTGACTGTCTAGTCCAGTCTTCGGTGAAGAGAACTTTGCTTCCAGTTTGGCTATATAAATGCATCGCTCACAGGTTGTAGTATTGGGTGGTAGGGGGAGAGGGTTGTCTGTGTACATGAGGCAATTGCTGCATTGCCCCAAGATACTCAGACTCATCAGGTAGACAGGAGAAAACACCGGGAGCTGACCTTTAGACATGCCTGGACAGGGGCTTATTTATTAAGTACTAAAAACTGTTTTCCTCTAGACAAGTGAGGAAAGTTGAGTGCTATAGTAATTTGTAGCTTATTTAGTGCTTACAACAAGTTCTGAACATGTGCCGAGCTCAAAGAAACAGATTTGAGCGCTAAAACTAAAACGCTGGCTAGTTCTAAAGGGAAATTTGAAGAACAGACTGTATGGCGCCGAGAACAGTTTAACCCTAGTTAAGCAGGGGGGGGGGGGTTTCAGGAACTTACAAACAGTCCTGGATACAGCACATCTGTATCTGGACTAGACTTGTTACAGGAAAGGGGGGAAACAAGCTTAGAATTTTTTTCCAGTAAAGTGGAAATGGAGAAAGCTGGAACAGAAGTTAATTCAAGGTTAAGAATCTGAGGGGTTGGCCTTCACAAATGTTCTCTCTCTATTAGATTGAATAAACTAATGACACTAGACTGGGAGGAGTGTCCCAGATCAAATATACAGTATGGGCGGGCAACTGCAAAGCCACCAAGTATAAGAACACCACAACAATAGGAAGGGGGGGGGGCTGGGAAACTAATGTTGAAATTATGCAGAGGGTTGGGATTTGGCATAACAGTTAAGGAGTTTAACTTGCAGACAAATTGGCTAAGCTTAAAATGATTCACAAGGGCAGCTAGCCTAGTACATGCCTTTGTAGGGAATTGAAGGACACCATAATGGTTAACATGCTTATATCACAGACACAAGGTACAGGGTTTGATTCTTACCTTTGATGGAAACTGGCTAGCCTTAAAATGGCCCACAAGTGCAGCTAGCCTAGTACTTGCCTATGATCCTGTGAATCACAAATGTAATCTTTGGAGCTGCAGGACTGCAAGTGCAAATGAAGGAGAATATGTAACATGTTCGAGACTGTGGCAACTTGGAGTATTCCCTCTACTCCTATGTACAGGGATTTCAGACTTGGTGTATACTATAGCAGGAACGTGGGCCATGTAGCCCTCCATATCAGAGAGTGCAGGAGGGAACCCTCCTGCAAAAACGTGTTAAGTGTAACGTCAGACTTCAGAATTTGCTCTCATCAGACAAAGCTGCAATTCAATTACTGAAATGTTGGGATTTGCATCACCAAAGGCTTTCCCTGTGGTTATTAATGATCAGGTTTCTACCTGCCTGAACTACAACAACTTCTTTACCTACTGCTATCTAATACAGAAGCTAATAAAATGCAGCCTTTGAAGAAAAAAATAAGCCTGATTATCGAGAGGCACTTCTAGTTGTTTTCACATTCTTCATGTCCTGAGCAGTAGCCATCACATTTACCTAGTTAGACCTGAATCATCTCTAAAGTTCTAGTGTTACTCCTGGTTCAAAATGTCTTTGATAGTGCCTGGAGTTCCTCATCCATAGATCTGGGGGCGATTTCAACAGTGTGCCTGGATACATCTACTTGTTCTCTTTTTTCCTGCCAAGCTCCTTCCCTCACCCATCTCTGAAGCTGCCTTCCCCATAAGGGAGGAAATTCTCCAAGAAGA